>NC_056746.1:422620997-422810997 GCF_019279795.1 Protopterus annectens
TTTGTGTTTGTGTGTCTGTGTTTGTGTGTTCGTGTGTTTATTTTGTGTCTTTCTGTGTTTGTGTGTTTCTCTTTATGTTTGTGTTTGTCTGTGCTTGCATTTGTGTCTGTGTTTTGTGTTTCTGCGTGTGTGGGTGTGAATGTGTGTCTGTGTGTTTCTGTGTTTGTGTGTTTTTGTACTTGGATTTTTGTGTGTTTGTGGCTGCCTCTGTTTGTGTGTTTGTGTGTTTGTTTGTGTTTATGTGTTTGGTTGGGAGTGGTTGAGCATTGTGTTGGTTTTTGTACATTTGTGTGCTTGTGTTTGTGTGTTGTGTTTGTGTTTGAGTGTTTTTGTTTTTGTGTTTAAGTGTTTAAGTTTCTATTTGTGTGTTTGTGTTTGTCGTTGTCTTTGTGTTTGTGTGTCTGTGATTGTGTGTTCGTGTGTGTGTGTGTTTGTTTTTGTGTCTTCCTGTGTTTGTGTTTGTCTGTGTTTGCATTTGTGTCTGTGTTTGTGTGTTTCTGGGTTTGTGGGTGTGAGTTTGTGTCAGTGTGTTTCTGTGTTTGTATATTTTTGTACTTGGATTTTTGTGTGTTTGTGGCTGCCTCTGTGTGCTTGTGTGCGTGTTTGTGTTTATGTGTTTGGTTGGGAGTGGTTGAGCATTGTGTTGGTTTTTGTACATTTGAATTTCTGTTTGTGTGTTTGTGTGTTTTTGTACTTATTGTTTTTGTGTGTTTGTGTCTTTCTGTGTTTGTGTGTTTGCATTTGTGTGTTTGTTTTTGTGTTTTTCTGATTTTGTGTTTGTGTTTGTGCTTGTCGGTGTTTGTGTTTCTGTGTTTGTGTGCTTTTGTGTTTGTGTGTTTTTGTACTTGTTGATTTTTGTGTGTTTGTGTCTGCCTCTGTGTGTTTGTGTTTGTGTGTTTGTTTTTGTGTCTTTCTGTGTTTGTGTGTTTCTTTTTGTACATTTTGGTGTTTGTGTTTCTGTGTTTGATATTTGGTTTGTATTTGTGTTTGTGTGTTTGTGTGTTTGTGTTTGTATGTTTGTGTGTTTTTTGTGTTTTTCTGTGTTTGTGTGTTCATGTGATTGTGTTCATCTGTTTGTGTTTGTGTGTTTGTGTGTTAGAGTGTTTGTGTTTGATTGTTTGTGTTTGTGTGTTTGTGAGTTTGTGTGTTTGTTTTGTGTTTGTGTTAGTGTGTTTGTGTGAGTGTTTGTGTTTGTGTGTTGTTTGTGTTTGAGTGTTTTTGTGTTTGTGTTTGTGTGTTTGTGTTTGTGTGTTTGTGTTTGCATTTGTGTGTCCATGTTTGTGTGTTTGAGTTTTGTGTTTAATTGTTTGTGTTTGTTTGTATTTGTGTGTTTGTGTGTTTTTGTACTTGTTTTTTGTGTGTTTATGTGTTTGTGTCTTTCTCTGTTTTCCTGTTTGTGTTTGTGTGTTTGTTTTTGTGTTTTTCTGAGTTTGTGTGTTTGTGTTTGTGCTTGTCGGTTTTTATATGTTTGTATTTGTGTGGTGTTTTTTGTATTTGTGTGTTTCTGTGTTTGTGTTTGTGTGTTGGTGTCTTTGTGTTAGCGTGTTTATGTTTGTGTGTTTGTATTTGTGTGTTTCTGTATTTGTGTGTTTCTTTGTGTGTTTGTGTGATTGTGTTCATGTGTTTGAGTTTTTGTTTGTGTGTTTCTTTGTGATTTTGTGTGTTTACATTTATTTTTGTGTTTGTGTGTTTGTGTTTATGTGTTTGTGTGTTAGAGTGTTTGTGTTTGTGTTTCTGTGAGTGTTTGTGTATGTGTTTGTGTGTTTTTGTTTGTGTTTGTGTGTTTGAGTGTGTATTTGTGTGTTGGTTTTATGTTTGAGTGCATTTGTGTTTGCGTTTGTGTGTTTTTGTTTGTTTGTGCTTGCATTTGTGTGTCTGTGTTTGAGTTTGTGTGTTTGCGTGTGTTTGTGTGTTAGAGTGTTTGTGTTTGTATTTGTGTTTGTGTGACTGTTTGTGTATGTGTTTGTGTGTTTGTATGTTTGTGTGTTTGTGTGCTTGTGTGTTGTGTTTGTGTGTTTTTGCGTTTGTGTTTGGGTGTTTATGCTTCTGTTTGTGTGTTTGTGTTTGTCGTTGTCTTTGTGTTTGTGTGTCTGTGTTTGTGTGTTCGTGTGTTTATTTTTGTGTCTTTCTGTGTTTGTGTGTTTCTCTTTCTGTTTGTGTGTTTGTCTGTGCTTGCATTTGTGTCTGTGTTTTGTGTTTCTGCGTGTGTGGGTGTGAATGTGTGTCTGTGTGTTTCTGTGTTTGTGTGTTTTTGTACTTGGATTTTTGTGTGTTTGTGCCTGCCTCTGTTTGTGTGTTTGTGTGTTTGTTTGTGTTTATGTGTTTGGTTGGGAGTGGTTGAGCATTGTGTTGGTTTTTGTACATTTGTGTGCTTGTGTTTGTGTGTTGTGTTTGTGTTTGAGTGTTTTTGTTTTTGTGTTTAGGTGTTTAAGTTTCTATTTGTGTGTTTGTGTTTGTCGTTGTCTTTGTGTTTGTGTGTCTGTGATTGTGTGTTCGTGTGTGTGTGTGTTTGTTTTTGTGTCTTCCTGTGTTTGTGTTTGTCTGTGTTTGCATTTGTGTCTGTGTTTGTGTGTTTCTGGGTTTGTGGGTGTGAGTTTGTGTCAGTGTGTTTCTGTGTTTGTATATTTTTGTACTTGGATTTTTGTGTGTTTGTGGCTGCCTCTGTGTGCTTGTGTGCGTGTTTGTGTTTATGTGTTTGGTTGGGAGTGGTTGAGCATTGTATTGGTTTTTGTACATTTGAATTTCTGTTTGTGTGTTTTTGTACTTATTGTTTTTGTGTGTTTGTGTCTTTCTGTGTTTGTGTGTTTGCATTTGTGTGTTTGTTTTTGTGTTTTTCTGATTTTGTGTTTGTGTTTGTGCTTGTCGGTGTTTGTGTTTCTGTGTTTGTGTTTGTGTGCTTTTGTGTTTGTGTGTTTTTGCACTTGTTGATTTTTGTGTGTTTGTGTCTGCCTCTGTGTGTTTTTATTTGTGTGTTTGTTTTGTGTCTTTCTGTGTTTGTGTGTTTCTTTTTGTACATTTTGGTGTTTGTGTTTCTGTGTTTGATATTTGGTTTGTATTTGTGTTTGTGTATTTGTGTGTTTGTGTTTGTGTGTTTGTGTTTTTATTTATGTGTTTTTTGTGAGTTTGTGTGTTTATGTTTGTGCTTATGTGTTTGTGTTTGTGCGTGTTTGTATGTTAGAGTGTTTGTGTTTGATTGTGTTTGTGTGAGTGTTTGTGTATGTGTTTGTGTGTTTGTTTGTGTGTTTGTGTTAGTCTGTGTGTTTGTGTGAGTGTTTGTATTTGTGTGTTGTTTGTGTTTGAGTGTTTTTGTCTTTGTGTTTGTGTGTTTCTGTTTCTGTTTGTGTGTTTGTGTTTGCATTTGTGTGCCCATGTTTGTCTGTTTGAGTTTTTGTGTTTAATTGTTTGTGTTTGTTTGTATTTGTGTGTTTGTGTGTTTTTGTAGTTGTTTTTTCTGTGTTTGTGTGTTTGTGTCTTTCTCTGTTTTCCTGTTTGTGTTTGTGTGTTTGTTTTTGTGTTTTTCTGAGTTTGTGTGTTTGTGTTTGTGCTTGTCAGTTTTTATATTTTTGTATTTGTGTGGTGTTTTTTGTATTTGTGTGTTTCTGTGTTTGTGTTTGTGTGTTTGTGTCTTTGTGTTAGTGTGTTTATGTTTGTGTGTTTGTATTTGTGTTTGTATATTTGTGTGTTTGTGTGCTTGTGTTTGTGTTTGTGTTTGAGTGTTTTTGTGTTTGGGTGTTTCTGTTTCTGATTGTGTGTTTGTGTATTTATTTTTGCATTTATGTGTCTGAGTTTGTGTGTTTGAATTTCTGTTTGTGTGTTTGTGTTTGAGTTTGTGTGTTTGTGTTTTTGTACTTGTTGTTTTTTGTGTGTTTGTGTTTGTCTTTCTCTGTGTGTTTCCATTTGTGTTTTTGTGTTTTTCTGACTTTGTGATTGTCAGTGTTTGTGTGTTTGTGGGTTTGTTTTTTGTTTCCATTTGTGTGTTTGTGTTTCTGTGTTTGTGTTTGTGTGTTTGTGTGTTTGTGTTTGTGTTTGTGTGTTTGTGTTTGTGTGTTTCTGTTTGTGTGTTTCTGTTTGTGTGTTTGGGTGTTCATGTTTGTGTGTTTGTGGCTTTTTTGTGTGTTTCTTTGTGAGTTTGTATGCATGTGTGTTTGTGTATTTTGCATCTTTGTATTTGTTTGTGTTTTTGTTTCTGTTTGTGTTTCTGTTAGTGTGTTTGTATGTTTGTGTGTTTGTGTTTTTCAGTTTGTGTTTGTGTGTGTGTTTTGTGTGTCTGTAAGTTTGTGTTTGTTTTTGTGTCTTTGTAAGTTTGTGTTTGTTTTTGTGTCTTTCTTTGTGTGTTTCTAATTGTGCGTTTCGGTGTTTGTGTTTGAGTGTTTTTGTGTTTGTGTATTTATATTTGCATTTGTGTGTTTGTGTGTTTCTAGGTTTGTGGCTGTGTGTGCCTGTTTGTTTCTGTTTTTGTGTGTTTTTCTACTTGGTTTTTGTGTTTGTGTCTGCCTCGGTTTTTGTGATGTTTTTGTGTCTTTCTGTTTGTGTGTTTGTGTTTGTGTTTTTGTATTTTTGTGGTTGTTTGTGTGCTTGCATTTGTGTGTAGTGTTTGTGTTTGAGTGTTTTTCTGTATGCCTTTGGGTGTTTCTGTTTGTGTATTTGTGTTTGTAGTTGTGTGTCTGTGGTTGTGTGTTCATGTCTGTGTGTTTGTCTTTGTGTCTTTCTGTCTATGTTTTTGTGTGTTTCTGTGTTTGTGTTAGTGCTTATGTCTGTGTGTTTCTGTCTTTGTGAGTTTTGTAATTGTTGAATTTTGTTTGCTTTTGTGTCAGTCTCGGTTTGTGTTTGTGTTTTTGTCTTTCTGTGTTTGTAAATTTCAGTGTTTGTGTGTTTTTTTGTTTGTATTCATGTGATTGTGTGTGTCTCTGCTTCCATGTTTGTGTGTGTTTGTGTTTGTGTGTGTGTTTGTGTGATTGTGCTTGTATATTTGTGTTTCTGTGTTTGTTTTTTTGTTTGTGTGTTTGTGGGTTTGTTTTTGTTTGTGTTTCTGTTTGTGTGTTTGTGTGTTTGTTTTTGTTCGTGTTTTTGTATGTTTGTGTGTTTGGGTGGGTGTGTTTGAGTGTTGTGTTCATGGTTGTATGTTTGAATTTCTGTTTGTGTGTTTGTGTTTGAGTTTGTGTGTTTGTGTGTTTTTGTACTTATTGTTTTTGTGTGTTTGTGTGTTTGTGTCTTTCTCTGTTTGTGTTTGCATTTGTGTGTTTTTATATTTTTCTGAGTTTGTGTGTTTGTGTTTGTGCTTGTGTGTTTGTGTGTTTGTGTTTGTATTTGTTTGTTGTGTTTGTGCTTGTCTGTGTTTCTGTGTTTGTGTTTGTGTGTTAGTGTGTTTGCATGTTTGTGTGTTTTTGTGTCTTTCTGTGTTTCTGTGTTTGTGCATTTCAGTGTTTGTGTTTGTGTGTGTGTTTTTGTTTGTGTGTTTGTGTGTTTGTGTTTGTGTGTGTGTTGTGTTTGTGTTTTTCTGAGTTTGTGTTTGTGCTTGTCCATGTTTTTGTGTTTGCTTTGTGTTTGTATTTGTGTGTTTGTGTGTTTGTGTTTCTGTTTGTGTGTTTGTGTTTGTATTTGTGTGTTGTGTTTGTGTTTGTGTGTTTTTGCATTTCTGTGTTTGTGTGTTTTGTGTGCTTGTAAGTTTGTGTGTTTTTGTGTCTTTCTTTGTGTGTTTCTGTTTGTGCATTTCTGTGTTTGTGTTTGAGTGTTTTTGTATTTGTATGTTTATGTTTGTGTTTTTGTGTTTGAATTTGTGTGTCTTTTTGTGTTTGTGTGTTTCTAGGTTGTGTGTTTGTGCCTGTGTGTTTCTGTGTTTGTGTATTTTTGTAATTGTTTTTTGTCTGTTTGTGTTTGCATCTGTTTGTGTGTTTGTGTGTTTTTGGTGTCTTTCTGTGTTTGTGTTTGCATGTTTGTTTTTTGTTTGTATTTGTGTGTTTGTGTGTGTTAGTGTGTTTATGTTTGTGTGTTTGTGCTTGTTTTTGTGTCTTTTTATTTGTGTGTTTGTTTTTGTGTCTTTCTGTGTTTGTGATATTGTGCTTATGTTTTTGTTTTTGTGTTTTTATTTGTGTTTAGGTGTTTATGCTTCTGTTTATGTGTTTATGTTTGTATTTGTGTGTGTCTGTGTTTGTGTGTTCATGTTTGTGTGTTTATTTTTGTGTCTTTCTCTGTGTGTGTGTGTGTGTGTGTGTGTGTGTGTGTGTGTTTGTGTGTGTGTGTGTGTGTGTTTGTGCTTATGTCTGTTTCTGTCTTTGTGAGTTTTTGTACTTGTTGGTTTTGGTTTGTGTGTTTCTGTTTGTGTGTTTGTGTTTGTCTTTGTGTGTTTCCATTTGTGTTTTTGTGTTTTGTTTGTATTCGTGTTATTGTGTGTTTGTGTCTCTGCTTTCATGTTTGTCTGTGTGTTTGTTTGTGTGTTTGTGTTTGTATTTGTATGCTTGTGTTTGTGTGTTTGTTATTTCTGTGTGTTTTGTGGGATTGTGTTTGTATGTTTGTGTTTCTGTGTTTGTTTGTATGTTTGTGTGTTTCTTTTTGTGTTTGTGTGTTTGAATTTCTGTTTGTGTGTCTGTGTGTTTGTTTTTGAGTTTGTGTTTTTGTATGTTTGTGTGTTTCTGTTTGTGTGTGTTTGTGTTGTATTCATGTTTGTATGTTTGAATTTCTGTCTGTGTGTTTGTATGTTTTTGTTTGGGTTTGTGTGTTTGCGTGTTTTTGTACTTGGTTGTGGTGTGTTTGTGTGTTTGTGAGTTTCTCTGTGTGTTTGCATTTGTGTGTTTGTTTTTGTGTTTTTCTGAATTTGTGTTTGTGTTTGTGCTTGTCGGTGTTTGTGTGTTTGTTTTTGTTTGTATTTGTGTGTTTGTGTGTTTGCATTTCTGTGTTTGTTTTTGTGTGTTTGTGTGTTTGTGTTTGTGTGTTTGTATGTTTGTGTGTTTTTTTTTGTGTTTGTGTTTATGCTTCTGTTTGTGGGTTTATGTTTGTGTTTGTGTGTTTGTGTTTCTGTTTGTGTGATTGTGTGTTTGTTTTTGAGTTTGTGTTTCTGTATGTTTGTGTATTTGGCTGGGTGTGCTTGAGTGTTGTATTCATGTTTGTATGTTTGAATTTCTGTTTATATGCTTGTGTTTGAGTTTGTGTGTTTGTGTGTTTTTGTACTTGTTGATTTTGGTGTGTTTGTGTGTTTGTGTCTTTCTCTGTTTGTATGTTTGCATTTGTGTGTTTTTATGTTTTTCTGAGTTTGTGTGTTTGTGTTTGTGTTTGTGTTTTTGTGTGTTTGTGTTTGTGTATTTGTGTTACTGTGTTTATGTTTGTGTTTTTGTGTTTGTGCACCTGTGTGTTAGTGTGTTTGCATGTTTGTGTGTTTTTGTGTCTTTCTGTGTTTCTGTGTTTGTTTGTGCATTTCAGTGTTTGTGTTTGTGTGTGTTTTTGTTTGTTTGTGAGTTTGTGTGTTTGCGTGTTTGTGTGTGTGTTAGTGTTTGTATTTTTGTTCGTGTGTTTGTTTGTGTTTATATGTTTGTGTGTTTGTGTGTTTTGCATGTTTGTATTTGTGTGTTTGTGTTTCTGTTAGTGTGTTTGTGTTTGCATATTTGTGTTAGTGTTTTTCAGTTTGTGTTTGTGTGTTTGCATTTGTTTGTGTGTTTGTGTGTTTTGTGTGTTTGTATGTTTGTGTGCTTGTTTTTGTGTCTATCTGTGTTTGTATGTTTCTGTTTGTGCATTTCACTGCTTGTGTTTGAGTGTTTCTGTGTTTGTATGTTTATGTTTGTGTGTTTGTTTTTGTGTTTGCATTTGTTTGTCTGTGTGTGTTTGTGTGTTTCTGGGTTTGTGGTTGTGTGTTTGTGCCAGTGTGTTTCTTTGTGTACTTTTTTACTTGTTTTTTTGTGTGTTTGTGTTTGTGTGTTTGTGTGTGTTTTTGTGTCTTTCTGTGTTTGTGTGTTTGTGTTTGCATGTTTGTTTTTTGTTTGTATTTGTGTGTTTTAGTGTGTTTATGTTTGTGTGTTTGTGCTTGTTTTTGTGTGTTTTTGTGTTTGTTTTGTGTGTTTGCGTGTTTGTCTGTTTGTGATAGTGTGTTTATGTTTTTGTTTTTGTATTTTTATTTGTGTTTAGGTGTTTATGCTTCTGTTTGTGTGTTTATGTTTGCATTTGTGTGTGTCTGTGTTTGTGTGTTTCTGTTTGTGTGTTTGTTTTTGTGACTTTCTGTGTTTGTGTGTGTGTGTGTGTGTGTGTGTGTGTGTGTGTGTGTGTGTGTGTGTGTGTGTGAGTGTTTGTGTGTTTGTGTTTGAGTGTTTCTGTGTTTGCGTGTTTTTGTACTTGTTGGTTTTTGTGTGTTTGTGTCTGCCTCTGTGTGTTTGTGTCTTTCTGTGTTTGTACATTTTAGTGTTTGTGTGTTTGTGTTTTTGATTGTATTCATGTGATCGTGTGTTTGTGTCTCTACTTAAATGTTTGTGTGTGTGTTTGTGTTTGCGTGTATGTGTTTTTGTGTTTGTGTTTGTATTTGCATGTTTGTGTTTGTGTGTTTGTGTTTTTCTATGTGTGTTTGTGTGATTGTGCTTGTATATTTGTGTTTCTGTGTTTGTTTTTGTGTGTTTGTGGGTTTCATTTTCTGTTTGTGTATTTGTGTGATTGTGTGATTGTTTTTGAGTTTGTGTTTTTGTATGTTTGTGTGTTTGGGTGGGTGTGTTTGAGTGTTGTGTTTGTGTTTGTATGTTTGAATTTCTGTTTGTGTGTTTGTGTGTTTGTGTTTGAGTTTGTGTGTTTATGTGTTTTTGTACTTGGTTTTTGTGTGTTTGTGTGTCTGTGTCTTTCTCTGTTTGTGTGTTTGTTTCTGTGTTTGTTTTGTGTTTTTCTGAGTTTGTCTGTTTTTTGTGATTGTGTGTTTGTTTTTTGTTTTGTATTTGTGTGTTTGTATTTCTGTGTTTCTGTGTTTGTCTTTGTGAGTTTGTGTGTTTGTGTTTGTGTGTTTGTATGTTTGTGTGTTTGTTTTTGTGTCTTTCTGTGTTTGTTTTTTGTATTTGAGTGTTTGTTTGTGTTTCTGTGTTTGTGTTTGTGTTTTTGTTTGTGTGTTTCTTTGTGAGTTTGTGTGTTTGTGTGTTTGTGTGTTTGTGTGTTTGTGTGTTTGTGTTTGTGTTTGTGTGTTTGCATGTTTGTGTGTTTGTGTGTTTTGCGTGTTTGTGTTAATGTGTTTGTGTTTGTATGTTTGTGTGTTTGTGTTTTTCTGTTTGTGTTTGTGTATTCATGTTTGTGTGTGTATGTCTTGTGTGTTTGTGTGTTTGTGTTTTTGTTTGTGTTTGTGTGTTTGTGTATTTGTGTTTATATTTGCATGTTTCTGTTTGTGTTTGTGTGTTTGTGTAGTGTGTTTGTTTGTGTGTTTGTATGTTTGGGTGTTTGTGTTTGTGTGTTTGAGAGGGTGTGTTTGTGTACATGTGTTTGTGTGTTTTGTTTTGAGTGTTTCTGTGTTTGTCTTTGTATGTTTGAATTTCTGTTTGTGTGTTTGTGTTTGTGTTTGTGTGTCTGGGCTTGTGTTAGTGTGTTTGTGTTTTTGTTTGTGTTTGTGTGTTTCTGTGTGTTTTTTTGCATTTGCGTGTTTGTGTGTTTTTGTTTCTGTGTTTGTGTGTTTGTGTGTTGGTGTGTTTGTGTTAGTGTCTTTATGTTTGTGTGTTTGTGTTTCTGCGTTTTCGTTTGTGTATTTGTGTTTTTGTTTGTATTTGTGTGTTTATGTTTCTGTGATTGTGTGTCAGTGTCTTTGTGTTTGTGTTAGTGTGTTTATGTTTTTATGTTTGTGTTTGTGTGTTTGTATGGTTCTGCATTTGTGTACTTATGTTTGTGCATTGTGTTTGAGTGTTTTTGTGTTTGTGTTTGGGTGTTTCTGTTTCTGTTTGTGTGTTTGTGTTTGCATTTGTGTGTCTGTGTTTGTGTGTTTCTGTTTCTATTTGTGTGCTTGTGCTTGTGTTTGCATTAATGTGTCTGCTAGTGTGTTTGCGTTTGCGTGTTTCTGTGATTGAGTTTTTGTGTTGGTGTGTTTTTGTGTTTATGTGTTTGTATATTCGTGTGTTTTATTTTTTGTGTCTTTCTGTGTTTGTGTGTTTCTGTTTGTGTTTGACTGTGTATTTGTGTTTGCATTTGTGTGTCCATGTTTGTGTGTTTGTGTTTGTGCATTTATAGATTTCTGTGTTTGTGGGTGTGTGTTTGTGTCTGCATGTTTCTGTGTTTGCATGTTTTTGTACTTGTTTTTGTGTGCTTGTCTGTGTTTGTGTGTTTGTTTTTGTGTCTTTATGTGTTTGTGTGTTTGTGTTTGTAAGTTTTGGTGTTTGTGTTTCTGTGTTTGTTTTTTGTTTGTATTTGTGTGTTTCTTTATGTGTTTGTGTGATTGTGTTTATGTGTTTGTGTGTTTCTTTGTGAGTTTGTGTGTTTATGTTTCTGTGTTTGCATGATTGTGTTTCTGTGTTTGTGTCTGTGTGTTAGAGTGCTTGTGTTTGATTGTGTTTGTGTGAGTGTGCATGTGTTTGTGTGTTTGTATGTTTGTGTGTTTGTGTTAGTGTGTTTGTGTGTGTTTGTGTTTGTGCATTTTGTTTGTGTGTTTGTGATTGAGTGTTTGTGTGTTTTGTGTTTGTCCACAAACACGGTATCGGACCCTTCTTCACAAGAGGTAAAAAATAGTAATCTTTAAGCGCGTTCAATTACAATACACTTTTCGTCAGTTTAAAATAACCGACTTCATCAGAAACTGATAAAACAAACAGAACCATCAGCTAATAGGGTGTCCATTTAAAGGTTTCGTTGTAGTCACGTGCTTTTGTTAATCTTAAATTATCCTCACCTTAGAATGATCCGCTTAATGGTGAGTATCAAAGTGACCATAAATTATTAAAAAATCCTGGTTAAACAACAATTTAAAAATTCCATAAGAATATTTTTGAGTGCGCAGCAATAAACCCCCCCACCCACATAATATAAAGTAAATAAAATTAAATTAAAATTCTACGGAGGAGTAATAACAAGTAGCAGTCAAATGGGTTCGTTCCTTGTAAAAGGTAGTTGACATGTTAAGATTACTATGTATTAATTGTAGGAGACGCTATGGTAAGCGCTCAAACACCTCGGAGAATAGGAAATAAGTAAGTTGTCACACTAGTGGTCCCAAGTGTTCGACAAGTGTGTTTGGAAAATGCATGCGTATGTTTAAACAGGTTAAAAACCCCACGCCGCATCTTTGCAAGCAAGGCAAGGCACAGCAGTGTCGGTACAACCTATAAATCTTTGTGTCCGACACTTAACTTGTGTAGGTAGCAAAGGGACCCGCTTATCCTACAAGTATGGATTAATAAAATATAAGTTTAAATAATACAGGGGCCAACATATTGTAAATTTGTTTAAATGTGTGATACAAAGAGGACATTTTCCCATTTTAAGGTGATCATACCTATGTGAATGTTGTTAAAATTTCATAGTAAAAAGTATAGTAGAAATCCCAAAGGGTCTTAATATTTCAAGTTGTCATGAATTCATATTTAGAAATTTATAAATTTATATTCAAGGATGCACTATGGTGGCACCGCCATGATTAAAGGGCCACAAAGCTTATACATGAAACTTCATAGTGTTTCGATTGTGATAAGTACCAATAGTTGCAGGGTGGTATAGCCGTCATAATAGACAGGCAAGTGTGTTGATAAGGGCCAGTCAATTCATGTAGAAGGTCTGTGTTGATTTATTAATGATGTTAATACAACAGATTTATAGTATGGCCTTGTTCCCAATTAAGTAAGGATGGGCAACTATAGAGCCGGGGGCTCCCTATTATTTGTGTTAGCGTATGCCCCCCATGTGTATGTCGCATCAAAAGTTAGTTTTAAGTTTTTAAATTTAAAGCTTTGAATCGTCAATTATCAAATATTGTGTTTTGGAGAAACAATGGTGGTAGTAATAGTGGACGTTAATGATGTCCACGATGATCCATGCTGCACATATCACCTTTCCAAGTTCTTCAACTTTAAGATGCAGCTAATGGAGGTCATTTCATTAATGCCCGGTTTTTGATTGGCATTAGTCCTTAATTGCCAGAGGAGTTCTTTTCTCTTTAGTTTAAGGGAGTCATATCCTCCTCTGATATCCTTGATCTGTTGGTCAATAACCCTGAATTTGAAATGATGA
This sequence comes from Protopterus annectens, assembly GCF_019279795.1. Classification (NCBI taxonomy): domain Eukaryota; kingdom Metazoa; phylum Chordata; order Ceratodontiformes; family Protopteridae; genus Protopterus; species Protopterus annectens. The sequence goes on from NC_056746.1 coordinate 422,633,154, forward strand.
CCGACATTATCAAGTACATGCCTAGCTAAAGCATTAGTCGTTCTCGCAGTTTTAATACTATATAAATGTTCGTAAATCCTCTCCTTTAGTTTTCTGTCAGTTTTTCCAATATAGAAGGCTGGGCAACATGAACATTTAGCAAGATATACGACTAACCTGCTATTACAATCAAACTTGGAGTAAGATTTAAATTTTTGGTCATCTATTACAAAGTTAGCTCCTTCCTCGATGTAATTGCAGTACCTGCACATTTGGCATTTGAACATGCCAAGTTTGGTCATGTATGGTTGTTTAGTGCCTTCTAGAAGTTCTTTAAGATTGGGTCCCCGTCTGTATATTATTTTGGGCCTACTAGGTACCACTTTGTTGAAGTCATTGTCATTTGTTAAGAACTCCCAGTTCTTCAAAATTATGTTTTTAATTCTATGGGAGTCGGTGTTATATGTGCAGCAAAAGCCACACGAAAAGTCTGAAGTGCTAGGTGTAGTAATGTTGGCCAAGACAGATCCAATGTTTGTATTGACGCAGTTGTTCAAAAGGGGAACATATATCATCATACTTCTTTTACGCTTAACCTCTTCGGTGATCTCACTTAGAAGGGAGGGGGGATAACCCCGTTTAAGGAAGAATTGTGTCACAGTATGGCATTCCTCAAGAAAATCATTTTCTTTACTGGACATACGGGCCGCTCTAACGAGTTGGCCCTTGACAACCGATCTCTTTTGATGTCTAGGGTGGCAACTGGAGTAGTGGAGCATAGAGTTAGAGTAGGTATCCTTACGGTGGATTTTGGAGACCCACAAGTTGTTCTCATAGTCTTTACTCAGGTCAATGTCCAAGTAATCAATCCTATTTTTATTATGTTTGAACGTGAAGGAGAGAAACTCAGTGGAGTTGTTTAAAACTGTCATCAAGCTGTTGATATCTAGTTCTGATCCTTGATATATTATAAAAATATCGTCCAGAAATCTAGTGTAGAACTTGATTTTCAGAATAATCTCTTCCACTGCCAAAATATTGTTTCTCTCCCAATAAGCCATGACTAGATTAGCTATACTTCCTCCGCTTGGTGAACCCATGGCCACGCCTATTTTTTGATGGTATAAAGCTCCATCAAACATCAAAAAGTTGTAGGAGAGTACCGTATCCATCAATTCACGCACCAGCTGTATTTCTTCAGTGGGAGCTTCTAACAAAGCTAGCATCGCTCCTACCCATTCCATGGCTATGTCATGGGGAATTGATGAGTACAAGTCCTTGACATCTATTGTTATAAATATGCTCTCAGGATGAAAGTCAACCAGGTTGATTGCCTCCAGGAAGGACCATGAGTCTTTGGTGATTTGTTTTTCTTTTCTGACATATCCTTGTAGTATACTGTCCAAGAGTTTGCTACACATATAAGTAATGCTTTTTCTCCCATCTACCAATGGTCTCATCGGTGGATTGTCAACGTTTTTATGTATTTTAGGGACCCCAAACAGCACCGGTGTCCTGGGTGTCTGTTGTTGCAAGTAGATGTAAGTGTCCCTATCAATCCTGGCTTCCACATACAGTTCTTCTATAAAGGCCTTAACTTTCTGGTGTGCCCCATTCATTTCATTGACAGATACCTTCAAATAACAATCCCCATCCAAGATGGATTTCATCCTGTTGGTGTAATCATCGTTTGCCATTATAGTAACGCCTCCCCCTTTGTCCGGTTTCATGATTCGCACTTGGGCTTTTCTAAGGAGGAAAAGTTCCTCCCTTTCATTTTTGCCTGTGTTTGAGTCTCTCGATTTAAAGTTGTTGTTTTGTTTTTTTAAATCTCTCATGTCCATTTCAGTTACTCTTTCGAATAACAGTAAGGTTGGATGCAAAGGGGGGTTGAAGACACTCGAGACGTAAAGGTCAGGTCTTTGATTTGACCCTTTACCTAGTAACAAACTCAAGTTAAGTTTTCTGGTAAAGAGCTTTAAATCTACCAGCGTACTTGCCAGATCAAATCGGGAGGTCGGTACAAAAGTGTTACCCTTGGACAGTAGTTCGATAGTGTCATTACTGATGTTGTAATCAGTGTAGTTATAGACCTTGAAGTCACCGCGGATCATTCTAAGGTGAGGATAATTTAAGATTAACAAAAGCACGTGACTACAACGAAACTTTTAAATGGACACCCTATTAGCTGATGGTTCTGTTTGTTTTATCAGTTTCTGATGAAGTCGGTTATTTTAAACTGACGAAAAGTGTATTGTAATTGAACGCGCTTAAAGATTACTATTAAAAAAAATTTTTACCTCTTGTGAAGAAGGGTCTGATACCGTGTTTGTGGATTTACTGTTTTGTGTTTGTGTTTGTATTTTTGTATTTCTGTTTGTGTGTTTGTGTTTTGTCTGTTTGCATTTGCATTTGTGTGTCTGTTTTTGTGTGTTTGTGGGTGTGTATTTGTGCGTTTGTTTCTGTGTGTTTTTTATGTGTTTTTGTGCTTGTGTGTTTTTGTTTGTGTGTTTGAGTATTTGTGTTTATGTTTGTGTGTTTCTGTTCATATTTGTGTGTTTGTGTTACTGTTTTTATGTTTGTGTGTTTGTGTTGGTGTGTTTGTATGTTTGTGTATTTGTGTGTTTGTGTGTTGTGTTTGTGTTTGAGTGTTTTGTGTTTGTGTTTTTGTTAGTGTTTGTGTGTTTGTCCCCCTAGATACAGCAAGCTCTGTACAGAGTGCAGGAATAGTGCAAGAACTGCTGCATGCAATATGGCCGACAAACGATCCATGAACGGGCTCCCAGGATGTGCATGAGTTCTCCTACACTATTCCTGCATGGATACCACTGCTACATGCTAATTACCTCATTTTCTGGTGCAAATCATGCAAATGAGGTGAATTAGTGATCCGGGAAGCAGCCAGGCATTTGTGCAGGAATAGTGTAACCTGCAGAAATGTATTCGGTTGCTAACCGAATACATTTCTGCAAATTACAAAATGGAGGCATGACAGCTCTAAAGAAAGCAGTTATTGAATGTAGTAGGCATGCCAATTGCCAAATATATGGCCATTGGCATGAGAAATAGTTGCAAAATTATAAAAGATAACTTTTATTTGGCTGATTTCAGCCTTTTAAGTGTAGGGCAGTGTGTGCAAATGGGATCGGCCAGAAAATAAGAAAAAAGTTGGAAATAAGCTTTTAAACCCAAGTCAGCATTTTGCCATAATAGTCAATGGCATACATAAGACAACAATACCAGGGAATAGAGGTTGCTAAGGGGGAAGGCTGAGTGTGAGTGTGGTAACTATGACTTAGCATTCTGTTTTATGCAAATGAGGGGATTGATATTGAATCACAGATTTCCACTCAGTGTTAGTGTGCACCCAACCTTGTAGGTGCAGCAACACCACTGTATAAGTATAACAGGTGGATTACCTCATAAGGGGGAGTGTCATGCATGCTGTAAGATTATTGGAGCTCTGTGGCCCATGTTTGCCCTTAACTAAGCACAGCTAAGGAAGGGGGGGTGTCTGAGGCTGCCTAGCAGTGTTTATATTGCCTAAACGGGTGTGCGTGCTGTGCACCAGGTTTTAAACAAAAAAAAAAAAGGAGATAGCAGCTCTGTTCACATCTGAGCACTGGGTATGCATGCCACACCTCGGGGCTTAAATGGGAAGGCAATGGGAAGGGAAAACAGCAGTAGGAAGGCAACCAAAGAGAACTAGCATAGCTGGCAGGTGAAATGTATCAGAATCAGCCAATTACACATGGAACAGCCTAGCACACTACTATAAACTATGCAAACACCTTCTAGTCTGTTTTTTCCCACAAACTCTACACCACCAGTGTACACAGATGGGGGAAATGTTATCTGACAAAACTAACAAAATGTGAGGGACTGTTGTCACTCTCATACATCAATATGTGCAAGAGGCTGAGGGTGGTAAGGATGTGAATGCTGATGACCAACCCACAGTGAGGAGAAGGAGAAGAGTGTACAGACCCAGGGTAACCTACCAGGTGCTTCATGAGCTGGAGAAAGTGGAGCACTAGAGGGTGGCCAGGGACATTCTACAGCAAATTGTTGAGTTGTGCCGGCCATGCCTCATACAACAGAGGGGAGCCCATCCCAGTGGATACCAAGGTATGTGTAGGGTTAAGAATACTAGCCACAGGTACCTTCCAAAGGGCAACTGGGGGTATCATGGGGATCTTACAGGCTTTAGCATCCAGGGTACTCCACCAGTTCCTGGATGCCATGTCAGCACATGCCAGTGTGCACATACATTTCCTCAACACCTGTGAGGTGTTGACCAGCAATATACATCTCTTCCACCAAATAGCAGAATACCCTGAGGTAGGGATGCTATAGACTGCATGCACATAAATATCAAAGCACCACTCGGCAAGCAGGGTTGGGTCTACATAAACCAAAAGGGCTTCTCCTCCATCAACTGCCAGGTCATGTGCGATGCCCAGGGCATTATCTTGAATGTGTATGCTGGCAGCCTGGAAGCTATCACAACTCCCACATTTGGCATATGGCACAGCTGTACCAGTCATTTGCCAGTGGGGACATCCCATATGGCCACCTAGTAGGGGATGCCGGCTACGCACTGGAGCCGTGGCTGATGACACCCCTCAGAAATGCACACACACCTGAACAAGAACTTCATAATGAGGCACACGCACAAACCAGAATCATAATAGAGCATGTGTGTGGGATGCTCAAGTCATGGTTCCGTTGCCTGGACATATCCGGTAAAGCCTTGCAGTACTCTCCAGCTACATGTACACAAATGTTCATAGTATGTGCCATGCTACACAATATGATCCTGCTGAAACAGCTGCAGTAGGAACACCATGGGGTAAGGCCACACAGCCCCCCACCATTGCCAAGGCCATCACAGGCACAGAGGGACTTGGAGGAGGAACTACCTGAGCCTGCCCATACTGGCAGAAGTAGGCATGCCCAGTATGCTCAGCCCATAGCAAAGTGACAACGCATAGCACATACACTGACACAGTAGGGACCCAGGGAATGACACCTCTTTCTGACTTGCAGCAGAGAGATTAGAAAGATTAGCTTTCTAGCATTTATTTTTTTTTTTACAAGAAGAAAAGAGAAAAAAAGGAGAAGCTAAGACAACTACCAACGATGGTAGTGACAGATTTAGCGAATGGGAAAAAGGGGGGGGAAGGGACCTACCAGCAATCTTAGGGAAGATTACCTAAGAATATACAGAAGAAAGACTACAGGTATTCAGAAGAGAAACAGCAGTAAAAATTAACCTTAGATAGAAGAACTATCAAAACAGAAAGTTATAATAAGAAAAATAGCGAAAAAGACTTATCTAAGCCCAAGAGCAAAAAGCGACCAACTTTCTTCACAAAGCAGCAAACAACATCAGAGGTAATGCTGGAGGTGCATTCTAGGTAAAGGGGAGGTGCCCAGGAACAAAGTTTATGAGCACGAGCTTTGGTAATGGCCAAGTTAGATCCAAGGGTCAGATCTGAATCCATGCGTGAGGATAAGGTGAACATTGACAACATCATATCCTTTGATTAATAGCAACATTTACAGAACAAGCTTTAACTAGTAACAATGGGATTTATCAGCTTCTAACTGGGGCAAAACAGCTGCATGCGTACTGTGAATTTCATACTGTGAATCAATGAGAAGAATAGCTAAGTGTTTCTTTAGGGAAAGCATTTGATTACTTAGTTATGTTGTGATAATGTTCTAATAACACTAATATATGATTTTATTAGATCTATCCCCATTCCTTCCTGTTACACTTGGAGTCCCTCAGGGTTCAATCCTAGGGCCCCTTCTCTTCAGCATATTCATAAATGATCTTAATACTGCCTCCTCTCAAGCATCTATCATACAATATGCAGATGATTCAATCCTCATATGTGCAGCATCCACAATAACTCAACTTCTTGCAGTCACACAAAAAGCCTTCTCTGATATTGAAACTTGACTAGCAAGCTCACAACTCATTCTCAACCTTAATAAAACAAAACTTATGATCTTTCATCCATCTAAACCTACTAACCTCCCAGCTAAATTTTATATCACTGCCAGTAATAATACTAGGATTTTCCCAGATTCCCAAACAAAACTATTAGATGTCTTAATCGACAACAGACTAAAATTTGACATACACATTTCTAACACAATCAAAAAGGTTCACAAGAAAATGGGAATAAAGTATAGAAACAAAAAAATCTTAACAGACGCTGCAAAAATAGCCACAGCTAGAACCCACCTTCTCTCCTCACTCTTATATGCATCCTCCATACTTGCCAACCTCAAAAAGTCAGAACTAAGAAAATTAGAATCATGTTATAATAAGATTGCCAAATTTGCAATAGATTTCACACATTCAACCCATCACTGTCAATGCATAAAAAATCTTTCTTGGTTGGAACTACATCATATTTTCAACAATAACCAATTAATAACGGCTCACAAAATAATGCACAATCCTGACAATGTACCTTCCCTAAAAAATATTCTACAACCCTACTCTAACATTCATACTCTTTAATCATCTAACAAAAACTTACTCCAAGTAACCAAAGTATACAGTACAGCAGGCAACTCTCTTTACCTTAACTTTGTTGCTAAAAATTGAAATACCCTTTCACATAGTTTTAGATCCATAAGCAATCTTAATCATTTCAAAATATCTCTCAAAAGACACTTATTTGAATCCTGACTTTGCACATGTAACATTCCAGGTTAATTATTAACTTAGCATTACTTATACAATTTGGCTGTATGTACTAACTCTTTTAACATATCCCTTCTAACAACACTACTTCTCTATAAGTAGTGACATTCCTAGCTGCAACTCTCACCACAGAAGTATTACTAACTATGCACTACTTTGCCTAAGTGATTCTCCCTGCTTAATTTCCTAACAAATATATAAGTTCAACCATATATTTGTCTATATTCAAGTGTTTAAAGTATTGTTCTATTTGCTACTATGTATATATTTTTGTTTTTACATTTTTATCCTGTAAATGTGTTAACACTCATTTTTTGTCCATTTTGTTTAAAATTTCTATTACTTGTTGTGATAATTTGTATGTAAGCTTAGACTGGAGCTTTTCTCCCCGGGCCTCCACTGAAAATGGGTACTGTCCCATTCGGGCGATCCCGGTAAACAAATGTAAAATAAAATACATAAATAAATACTAATTTTTCATTATTGTGCAGGGACAGTGAGGAAGAAATGGGAGAAAATAATGAGAATTTTTGGGGCATAAGCAAATGTCAAGTTGGGGGCCCCTGGATAATTTCAGTCTAAGTATCACTCTATCACTGCTACCCCTACTAGTCAACCTTTTATAGTTCATGCTACAAAATTTTTAGAGTAGTATGCACAGACTGAACTGTAGCTACAATGCTCTTTATTATGACAGGCTTGTGGACCACACCCTGTTGACCCACCTTACCAAGGGACATTCACAATGACAGGTATTTAATTGCAGTGATGTTATACTACAATGACCCTATGTACAGGGTTGTCCGGAAGTGAAGTGGAGCAGCAGGTGAAGGCTTCCATGCCCCCTGCCTACTGTTTCACTATCACCGCATACACACATCTTCCAGTGTTCCCCTTTTTCTTTCCCTCCATCCTGGGCACCCCACATAATGCATATTACTTTTCTCCTCTAGATGCTCTGAAGTGCTTAGAGCTTTTTTTTCCAAACAACTTTTTCATTCAGTGATGGCCAGAAAAAAACATTATTGCTAAGGAATGAAAGAAATTCATCATTGATCTTCAACTTTACTTTTCCTTGTTTCCTTTTAGCACACCTTAACTGACCACACAGTAATAAGTGTGTGGGAAATGTTTTACCATCAAAAGGTTGATAGTAACATGCTCGACAGCCACCTCCTCGACCATGGTAGGAGCGACTGTCGGAATGTCGACGTTCATTTGTATGTCCATTTAGAAGGACCTACACGGGCAGGGAGTTACAGCATGTATGTCAATGGGAGAGTTCCACCTTAAGGTCAACAGAATTTGTCGACGTTGCTGTGTTGATCATACAACCTACTTCATATTCATGAGTCAACGTTATTTGTCGTGGAAATCACCGTTCGTGGATGTGGTTTTTGTCCTTTTGATAGTAAACTATGGGAAATAACTGAATTAAGCCAGGGTGGTTCCCAGAAATAAATAGATGCTCTGAGGTACATTTTAGAGCATTTTCCCAAACATTTGATCTGGTAGTGACCGGAACAAAAAGCATGAGTAAGAAGAGAAATTCTGTCTTATTTTGTGGTTTCAAGGAAGAAATATTTTGTGGTCAGGCTGTAATATTCATAACTAACAAAATAATAGCTCACAAACTAACAAGACAATGTTTGACAGGATGCACACATCCTTTCTGGGAATACTACAAAAAAAGTCAGTGTCTGTGCATTCAGTTCCATCTCATATTACAACTGAGAAGGCTCAAATAATGTGAACATGTCTCCTCACCCCTCCCCACAAAAGGCAATTTAGGCAACCACTCATATGCCAGATTTGTGACTGTTTGGAAAGTAAAAAAAAAGAAATAAAGATGGCATTAACGTATTCCAGCTTGTTGCACATAGATAGTATACTGCCCCTACACAAGCTATAGTGGCCTTCTTTGAACATCTCTGATGTCTGTGAGTGAAGTAAAAGAAACAATGAATAAACTGTCTCCAGTGTCAATAAAAGCTACAGTGACCCCCTGGGCAGACCTCTGAGGTTTGATTGTCAAGAAAATGAAAGAAATAATGACCACAATCCCAAACCCCCAAAGCAAGCTACAGCGAAGTTATGTAAACACCTCTGAGCAGGGTTGATTTTAGAATGGATGTGGTTTAAGGGGAGAGGCCACCACTAAGTCCGTGTCAAAATCATTAATACAGTCTGAAGTGTGGAGGTCATCATACCCCTAGAAGCTCCTAAGGGTCTGTATGTTATTTTTGAAAGATAATTACTTGTTAACTACATTGTTTACTGCTACCCAGAAGAGTTATATATGTGGCCGGCATTATTGTGCATGTCCACAGATTAAAATCAGTGATATTTTTTGAATGCACTTACACACACAAACATGTGTGTCCATACACTAACACTGACTCTGTCATTGACAAGTCAAGTCTATTGCAAGAGGAACAAACATATGTATATATGCTATATGCATACCTTTAGAGAAACTAGAGGATTGCCGATTCACCTACAGTATATCATTTGGGTGCTGGAGGAAACCAGATATTATAAGTAAACCCATACATTGGCAGGAAGGGCATGCATTCTCCATATTGAAAAAGCTACAGCTAAGAAATCAACTAGAACAAAGCACTGTGAAAAATCAATGCTATTCACTGTGCACTGTGGCAATGAGCCATTGCTTTCAAACATCCTGCTGCTGATAAACCACCAAAATTATCTAGCAGTCATTTGTAAGATCTATGTTTTTGATAGTAAGTGAAAGAAATTATTGCCAGCTTGTTACTCTTTATTCTATTCAAACCCCTCCCCCAACAAATACACACTAAAGGTTTAATTTTTGTTAGTATTTTGGATTTCAAATAGCATGACGGGAATAGATCCTATTTCTAAGTTAAAGTAAGATTAAAGTTCATGAAATGTTATTGTTTCAGTCTTTGTTAGCCAAAAGTGCTCTTTGCAGCACCAACAGTGTGCCTGGAATTCACTCCTGCAATTCAGACGGAGTTACAGGTATTGGTGGCATATCTGATATGACTGTAAATTCTTTTTATGAGACCAATTGCTCTAACTACTATTGGAACTGTCTGGGTATCCTTCCAGACTGCCCTTGTTTCTACCTGTAAATCTTGGTATTTTACGACTTGTGTCTCTGTACATAACACACTGTAATTACTGGGTGTAGCAATTTCAGTAATCAATGCTACTTTTGTCTTCTTTTCATAGACTACTCTATCTGGTTTTCTCGCATCTATTTTTTAACTGTTGGTAGTGGGTGATCACATGGAATGTAAACTACTTCAATATTGTAATTGTTACATAATCCTCACTGCAACATTCTTGACAGATTATTAAGCCTTTCTGCCTTCAGGCTCGCAGTCTGCCATTAGTGTATCATACCAAGCAACAAGATGTGCGACTGTTTCCAATTCTGTATTACAAAACCTGCATTTGTCTGTTTCTTTGACATGCTCAATGGACTTTGTAAACCAACATTTAAGTAGTCCACTATCCGGGGTGCCAATATCATTCTTTCATATTTTGGCTTACATTCACCTCTCCTTAAATATTCCTGCTTCAGATCCTAATCAATGTGAGACTGTTCAAAGAGTTTTCTGCACTTGTACCTATATGTATGCTTTTTCCACAAGTCTTGCCTTCTGATATGATATTTCATGGTCTATTCTTTCTCTTGTTTTTTTGGCACATTCAGTTGCTGCTTGATTTTTTTCTACTTTTAGTTTGATTTCCATTCCTGCTTGACACTGATAAGCTTCTGCTAAACTAAGCATTGAAGTCATCTTAGAATTGTTCTCCTTGTAGTTTAAAACTTTCACTTTGTTTGGATCTTGTAAGGTCAATGCATTTGCCAATATTTCTCTCCAAATATCTTTGGTGCTGCTTTTTTGTAATGATTAGTTTTGCTTTCTCCTTTGCATAAATATTGTGCCATATTAAATCTTTTTCTTTCCTATGCCCATATTTCTTCGTCAGATGCCTCCCACTCCTCCTGTTTCTCTTTAATTTAGGGACTCATTGCATGAGACTTTCTACACTAAATGCTAAAGTTTGCAAGTGGTCCTTAACTTCAGCTTCTATTTATTTAACTTCTACTTTACTAATCTTATGTTCTACATTCCTCCTTTGTAATCTTATTTTTTGAATTGTGAAATTTTCCAGATCTGGGTGCCTTTGCCTATATTTCTCTTCAAATATTTTTGGATCTGCTTTTTTGAATTGATTAGTTTAGCTTTCTGCTTTGTATAAATATTGCACCATATCAGATCTTTCTTTCCCATGTCATGTTTCTGTTTTATACTGTTCAAAAATCCCTAGATTTTGTTCTTTATATTTTCACACTTCCTTAGTTGCTTCTTTTAACAACAGGCCTAAGGTTCATTGGTCTATATAATATGAATGAATCCGTTGTATTAATGAACAAAAATTTGCATTTGAAGCTTTTGACAGTTTTTTCTTGTGAAAGTATTTTTCTTGACTGTAATTTCTCTCAGTCTTCTTGAATATCTTCTATGCAGAAATTATGGGCTTCTTGCTTAACAGTAACAATATATAATGTCTTTCTTATTCTCCACAGTTCACTCTGTTATCTTTACAGCTCATTTTTGGCATGTCAGTTTTTGTGGACTACTACTTCCTTCTACAACAGGTTGGCCATCCTCCCCAAGATCCTGGCCTAACCTCATTGTAGAAATGTTTCCATGTCTTGAGGACTGCACACTATAATTTTTTCCAGTCCTAGTACCAGTGCATGTATTAAGATTGGCCACTTTTTCTTTATCCTGGGACTTGTGCACCCACTTCTCTTTTTTTATTTTTTAACCTACTTCTGTCCATGATATGTATATAAATTAGTCTATATATCAGTGTCATTTTGGAGAGATTTTGTAAAAACCAGGGTCCACTTTGTGAAGTTACTCACCAAGATGTCAGGATGAATTAAATCCCAGTAATACTACTCCTTTGCTTGCTGATTTTATTATCTCTCTCTATTCAGAGAGCTTGTTACTCTTACACTGCAACCCCCCCTACACACACATGTACAAAACATAAGCCACAGCAATACTAGTTTTCCACTAACCTCAGCAAAGAGCAATACACTGCGTGACACTAGTACTGCCATACCAGATCACTGACTGCTGTTTAGTAGTTATCAAACAGCAGAAATAAATCACTTTTATTCACCTCATTGAAGACTAATGCATACCTATCACTCTTCATGATTTCACAGAATGTCTCTGATTTTGTGTCATATTTTTGCCCTTTTCCTCATAATTTTGATTTGCTGGTAAATCTTTCAAGATTACAGATAGTCAATAATGCCAGAGCTTAGAGTTTCATACTTATTATTCATAAAATGCATGTTGATGCAAAATGAAGTATCCTATTAACTTTTTAAGTGAGTTAAAAATGATATTTAATAGTTGTTTCTAATCCTGGGCGTCTATTCCACTAATTTTGGCATTGCCCAGAATTTGTGAGCAAATAAGTTGAAAGTTTTAGTATATGGTTTCCTGGCAGCATTTATAAAACTGCCTGAAAAAGAAAACCATTCCTGAAGATAAGGAGTGTCTGCTCTTCTTAGAATCCTAGGTAAGCATTTGAGATTACTGTCTCTCAGCTGACAATCTCAAGTGCCTCATGTTCATTCACTGAGTACCGACTTGATCCAAACAGGGTCATATTACAGCCTATTTTAGGACATAATGCATAATAGACTAGGATGTTTTTTTCTTATTTCCCCCCAAAAACAGTAGATTTTGTAGGCCCCTCACACAGTCAAGGATGGGGGGGGGGGTCCCCACGGATGTCAGCATTATTAATGATGGACACTACCTATAATCTTACTTTTAGTGGAGAGAATGTCCACCAGCAAACTTTAGCTAAGTCGAGGGCACTGTAGCAGTGTAAAAATATTTTATGAAATTATGAAGCCTACAACATGACAAAACACTGACACTACAAGCAGAGGTATATTTGAACTGATTTTTTTTTAAATGTATCAACCTTGAATTTGCTGTTTATATGTAATTGTGACAAATCATCCATGCAATTGTAAATTTGTAATACCTTCTGTTTTTGCTGTTTGTTAATAAGCTTACCATGTATTATGTTATCCTACTACGTAAATGACTAGCTTTTTCTCTCTCTCTTTTGTGTACTTTATCTTTTTTCATGTTTATATAGAGCTTTTCTCCCTCAGGCCATACTGAAAAGAGGTTTGCATAACTTGCTATAGGTTGGGGACCTCCCCCCAGGAACAGGGTCCACCCAGTGACCACAGGGTTCACTGGTGCCTAAAGCCAGCTATGACTTGGATTTTTGTCTCATTTATTTTTAATTACCATATAACTTCAAACTTGAGCTGCTGGAGGGAGGGGGGGGCTTAAATCTGATTAAAGAATATTTCAAACACATATGTCAATTGGCAAATGCTGAAATTTAGAAACATCTTTATAGAACAGCCATACTGTGATGTATAGTGTATGGAATTCTTCAGTGGGAAGCTGTCAGGAATGCTGTTGAGAAGCCACATTTTTCACTGACAAAAATCTAGCTACACATGGGTATTTTATTTTGTTTGTTCATGTTATGTTGACCAGGTTATCCCTGGTGTGCAAAGCTCATTTCAAAGGACCTGAATAAAACTGCATCAAACAGAAATAAAAAAGAAAGACTGAAAAGAGTTACAGTGATGTGTGAGATACTGATTGTTGTACATTAACAGGTAGATGCATTTTGTATACTAATGCAGAATGTACTTTTGTTAATTCAATGATATGAGAGATAGCAGAGGTAAGGGGAGATCAAAAAATGTACTGAGAAAGGCATAAGGAATGAGAGAAGTTTAGCAGTAGGAGGATGTAATAGAACATAATATTTAAAGTATTTTGGTTAGTAGAAAAGTTTATGCACACAAAAGCAGATGTGGAAAATGTATGTAAGGAGACAAGTAAGATTGTAAAGTAAGGATGATTAAAAGGTAGCTAGATTCATGACATTGTTGTAAGAAGGTGAAAATTACATAATCATTTGAAAGCGGTTGGGTTGTCAAGTATTCTTACTTGTAGTGGGAGAGTATTCCAGTCTCTAGCTAGAAATGGTTTAAGATGTGGAAACGCCAATTTTAGTGTTACTTTTGTGAAAGTCCTATAAACATTTATTGTTATATATAATCTGTATGTTCTAAGTGAGGAATCTAGATACCTGGTAAATGCCAATGCCTTTCATCATCACATTACCTGATCTCAATCTATCTCTCCTATCACATATATAAAGACGTACTGCTTTTCTGTTATCCTTATAGTCATCTCAGTCTCATCTTCTTCCTTCAACCACTCTTTCTTCATTTTGGGAAATAGGCTCACACTTACTCCTGCTAACCCATGAACCACCCTGGCAGCAAATCACTTCCTTGAACTGGAATAAAATACTGGTCAACAGTGCTAACCTACCTAACTGAATGCCCATTGTTACCTTTATTAATGCACCTCTACTTTTACTGCTTTTATGATTAATTGTAACCCTTGTTAAATATGTTGATGTGACCAAATTTTGATTTCATTGTTGCTCATTGTAACCCAATCCCTTCTTCCCCAGGCTAAGGCTGACACTTTCAAAACAACACCCACATCAACACATACAGCCACATCTAATTGGAGCCTCTACTTCTCAGCCAATAAGGCAAGTCACCACTCAATCCAACATTCTGGTCATTGGAGACACACTGATATCCCTCTGACTATGTTGAGTAAGGAGAAAGTTATGGTTAGGTGCTTAGCAGGGACCAGAACATGGCACATTACACATGCACTCAGATCACTGGAACGCAAGTACCAGTATGACTCGGTCATAGTTCACGTGGGTGTAAATCATGGAGCTCTCTGAATATGTGTCTCAGGCTGGTATGAGCTTAGCACTGAGTGGCATTTTACCTTCTCCAATGATGCCACAATACAGACAGAAAGTGAGTAATTTTAATAATTGGATAAGTTTTTGGTGTCATTCTAAGTGGATATAGTATTTGTCAGCATGGAAGGAGATGGTCAACAGACCATGCTGTCATGTCAGAGATGGTGTGTACCTCTCCCCTCTAGGCTTTCAAATATTAGCTAAAACAATGTGCCTTTTTTAGACAATGCCAAACTGGAAACACTTCTGACATAGCAAATCTAAACCAAGAAAATCTAAAGGTTTTACTAATCAATGGTAGGAGTCAAAACAATAAACTACACTACCAAAAAGCTCACCTCACCCTAGAAAATACTGACATATGTGCAATCAATGAGACATGATTTAAAGCTGTGGGGAGAACACCGACAGTGCAAGGCTTTAATGCCTTCCACACATTTAGACCAGCTACTACACAGACAAGGACTAAAGGTGAAAGTGTCTTGATTTACTTCAAAAATGAATCCCTCTTCCTACCATATCTGTGATGGCCTCTGCAAGAAGGACACTGGCTAGCCACCTGTTATCTTCCCAATCATCCTCTAAATATGTCTTACTAAATGTAAGACTGTATTACTTGTGTTTCAAGTAATTCTGTTAGAAGACAGTTGTCAAATGCAAGAAAATTGGCAAAACACAAAAACTCTCAATTTGTTTTTTATGCCTCTGACATAATTAGTTCTTATTGTGGGTGTACCACTGAGTGAGTAGAGAGTAACAGGGGAATATGGTAAACAAAATAAGCACAGTTAGTTTCTATACTTTGATGCTTTGAAATTTGCCATAACTAGTACATTTAAAAAAGAGTTTTGAAAGCATATATGCACAAGTCCATGACTGTGCACTCATACACTCATGCACACACCACAATAAACTGGTGGCCATTCACTTTTCTAATATGATAATTTGATCTTTTGTTGGCAAATGCACCCTTTTGTTCCTATTCTAACACTGGAAGGAGCTGACCCTGGATGGAAGAAGATGGTGGTTCCATTTGGGCCAACGCTTCTTTGCAAGTGGGATCTTGTACTTTCAGAATGGCCATTGGGTGGGGAGACATGGATTAGACAATGCTGGTGATGGTAGCTTTCAAGCGGCATGTGTGTGTGTGTGAGCACACCATGGGGAAGAGTGTATGATGCCCCTCCCGCAGTGACGCAAGTGCTCATGTCAGCCGCCACAGTGGCTTAGGGCTCTCACCTCAAGGTGAAGGAGGATAGATTACAGTCAGCAGGTAGCAGGGAAAAAATATAGTAGGAAGCACCATACTTCATCTGTTCACTCAGTATGACTTCTGCGTTCCTTTACTCTCCTTTTAGTTGGGGCAGTTTAATGTGTCGCTGTTTCAGCAGCTTTCTCACATCATCAGAATTAATTGAAAAGTATCTTTCTCCTTTTCCAGCTTAGTGGTACATTTTGGTTTTCATTTATGCTTCTTCCAGTCCTGGCGTAAATTTGCTTGGCCTTGTATGGCACTCTCATTTAAGAATTTTTGCTGACATTTTTTCTAGATGCCTGTATGTGAATATGTATTCACACAGTGCTCTAGGATGGGTGCCCACTGTAACTTTGGTCTGGCAACACACTACATAGTTTTAAGGCCTTTAGCTGCTTTTTGACTGACACATCTGCTGTTGTCAAAATAGCTGAAAAACTTTTATTAAGGCGTAATTGCCTTATTCTCCATTTGGAATAGGTCTCATACCAAGCTGTTTTAAAACAGCCCAGCAAGTGGAGTAAGTCAATTCCCTTTTTTTAATAGCTCTCAAAACTCCCTCAATTTCTAAGCCTATGCAATTACACTTCTGTGAAATTCTGAGCTCCAGAAACAAAACAAAATCAGAAAATCAACTGTTTTAATTTTACAAATAATGGTTGAATTTCTGACTTTAAATAAAATAAATACAATACCTTTTTTCATTGGGGCTGCAGCCCAACAGCCAGTACCATGACACATTTTTGGTGAGCAATTTACCCTAGTTATTCTTAGATTACCGAAAGTAATCACATAGCTTTTTCAGCCAATACTTAGGCATCTTACACTTTCATTTTCAAGACTTAATGTGCTTTCAAAATACTGAAAGGTGATTTTTTATTGTTGCAAAGGAGTTATTAATGCAAGACGAATATGATAAGGTTTGTTAAAAAGTTTATTAACTTGAATTCCTGGCATTTTGCTAAACCACTGTAACATTTTTTTCAACCACTGAAGATGGGGGATGGCTACAATTGTCAACTGTGTGTTCAGAGGGTACATTTTAGAAGCTATTATCTAAGTTTATGTCCATTTCCAAAAATCTTGATTATGCAGCCTGCTCTTGTGGCATAATGGGATAACGTCTTGACTACAGCCCATGAGACCTCAATGCGACTAGCAGCTCTGGTGGTTGATGACAAAGGCAGCAAGTGCCCATCCTGATGGGAGGGATGGTGGTACCTGTACACTAGCTGCTTGACAGGGCATTGGCAGGGGAGCAGAGTCCTGTCATGATGAGGGGAAGTGGTATTGGAAAGACGTGGGCATGGCTGCCCAAGATGGTGAGGGCAGCCCATGCCAGTACATGTAGGGGAATATTTGTGCAAGAACAGAGGGCCATAGGCAGTTCTCATGGTGATGCAAATGCTCATGTCACCACCAGTGGCAAAGTTAGACCAAAATACAAAAATGCACTTGTTGCTGGGATGTCTGCTTGTAAGCACAAAGTAACCTCATGGCTATATGGATGACAACTACTCACAGACAGGGTAATATCTGATAAGGGAAAGGCTTGATGCAGGGCATGGGTAAATTTGTATACTTTTTAATGAAATACCTGTCTTTCTGAACACAAGTTTCTGACATATAGCATTGCTGCAATCTGTTTAGGCTTTACTAAAAAATGAACAGACTACTTACTCTTTTCAGACAAACACACCCACACAAAAAACACAGGGCAATTACAGTTGTAACTCCATACCAGTATAAAAATGAATTTGCAAACTGTATAGTTTGCTATATACAAAACATACAGCTCATTTTTGATAGTTTTAAAATAAATTACTTTAAACACATTTTGTAACAGCCGTACTCAAGTTAGCCACACTAATTAGATATTAGAGCATGTAGTTTATTGTATGATATAAAGGCAATAATGATGTCAGGATTCCGAATTAGGTCAGGATCACTAGTACCAGTGCTACTACAGGCTGTATGCCTACATTAAGTGTTTAGTCATGTTTTAAGACTGTATTGGGCATCCTGAACATTAAGTGCCACAATGCATATTGCCCTAGTCTATTCTAATTTATATGGGCTTTTTTTCATTAAAAAGCTTTGTAAACTTTTTACTGAAATCACTGCCCAAATAAACGTACATGATTTTTCTTGGTGATGTCACCTTAGGGATCTTCCATAATGTCTAATGGATACATCTCTGCACCTGGAGAGCATGTGTCCACTAAGGTCTATGGATGTATCGCAAGTTTTTTCTTTGATGTCACTGAGGTTAAAGGTCACAATTACATTTCAGTGGCATGAACATGGATTAAACAAATTTGATGATGGGGATACTTTTCAACCCTTCAGATGAAGATGGGACTGAAAACATTTGACAACTGGATGAAAATGTAGATTGGCACTTTATGCACCACATAGAGTGGTTCAAAACTTAGGTCAGTGAATTGTGACAAAACACTAATCTAGAATTGCAATGCCCATTTCAATGTGTATATAACAAAGAAGTATTGCCTTTCCAAGTAAAGCCTACATATACAACATTAACTTTGATATAATTTATCAGTATTTTTTTTTAAGGTAACGGATACTTGGAAAGAGAAGTTTTTATGGGCATGGCACACAGAAACAGCTGAATGCATAAGAAGGGACTGCTGAGGGGGCCAGAGCACCCATGAGTACTGCAGTCTGGCTGATACCATACAGGTCTGTATAACACAGGTTTAATACCACTGATACACTATCCCTGGTGTTGTGCTAAAGTAGTCCAGCAGTAGGTATAATGTGGTCAGGGGTGCTAAACCTATTTGACGAGAAGCTATATGGTGTTTGTGGTTCTAAAAAGAAAAACAGCTAGAGAGTTATCTCCCTAATTAGTAAGGGTTTCATGGGTTCAGGTGCTTAGGTAGTGAGACATTCCTTTGTGGTACATTTTATTGGGGATACACTGTGACTGTTAAAACTCTAGCATCTCGGGGTGGAAATATTATTCAGTGTTTGTCACTTATTAGTCATCTTTTCATATTCACATTCATGATGTCATCACTGAGACAGCTACATACTATGGAGAGGTACAGTGTGAAATGTCATGGTGGGAGGCAGAAAGAATACATTTCCACTGTCTGTGTCTATAGTACATTGTACTGGAGATACTGCTAGTCATAAGTAATTATGAAGATATGCAATAGTTCCAGCTGTACATTAGTATTTCAAAAACTAACTGACTTGCAGAACACTGCATGGCATCAGGTGAAACCCAAGATGATGCTGATGAAGGCTAGCATTGATATTTGCGCTGCAAATCCTACACCTTGACACAATCAGGGTTTGCATAATTCTGTAAATATCTTCATAAAGAAGTACTCAAAGGAATTTATTCTTGACATTTGAAAGCTCATAAATGAGTGATGAAAGAGCCCTGACACTATACATTTAGGCTGTATATAGATTTGAAAAGTTGTTTGTGAACTTTAGCGAAAAATATGATTCTAGGTTTTTTGTACATTATAGTATATTGTATTATTTATGTAATAGCTATGAGTGCACTTAATTTATACCATTGTAATGAAGACATTTTACAGATCACGTTGCTGTTTCCACTTTTTTTAATACAAGCTGTAGTTCACAATATATTAATATTGCTTGTCTTATGCTTTTTACATTGATTTTTCAGAAAAAGCCCTAGAATGTAAAGATGTGTGTTTGCTGCTGGTGTTTTAACATTCCACAGCTCAGAGCTGTTCATGAGTTAACAATGTTTTACATCACAGATGAAATTCACACATTCTCCACACAATGAGTTGTAAGTAATATATTTGGCTCTGCTCACTGCAACATCATAAATGCTTGGTGACATCACAGTTGTCGGCACCAAGTTCTTTAGCATATTTATGGAATTCTGAACTGGTTACTTTAGTTATTATTAAGAATTGCTAAAGCTAACAGTCGATTTTACAGTTTGGACCTAATCATACAATTTATACATCTGAGATTCACATTATTTTCAGATTATTAAAAGGTAAGATTTTTTTTAAAGGGAGTTTTTAGTATAAATTGAATGAAATGAAGGTTATAATAGCACATTAAGGAAAATTATATCTGTTTACTAAAGTACTGAAACATTGTATCCAGTGAGGATTGGCAGGGGGTTATACTTGTCAGTTGTAGCAGCAATATTTTGGTAGCTGTCTGTAAATGTATGTTCAATTCCAAAAATTTTAAATACATTTTTAGTCTTCATTGTAAAGACCTTTTTGTTTGTTCTGCAAGCTATTGAGGGTGGGAGCATACCTATCAAATTCTTTGCTCAATAATTCTGGAGACAATTAAATGCAATGGGGGAGGAGAACATTGTCCAAAATCAAAGAAAATTCTTAAGTATTCCTCTAACTTAAAAGCTAAATAAGTAACATGTTTTGCTTCAACATACATTTTGAACAGTAGGAAGCCTGACACTAATAACTGGCTTTACAGACTGGTTGTAATCCTCAGTAATTTATGAGAAAATTAAAAATGTTATGAGGGACAGCAAACATATAAGGCAAAATCAGTTACGTTCTGCAAAATTCTGGACAGCTGAGAGGAATTGAGGACACAACTAGGATGCATAATGACTAATTCCCATGCACATTCCTAGAGCACATGTTTAACACTACTGATGGCATTTCCTCTGATGTTGCACTGAAGGGGTTCAGCATTAGAAACAGTGTGATCAGAGGAGCTAAAGCTCTGCAACTTTACGTTTTATTGTTAGTTTAAATAGAATGATTCTACTTAACAAGCAAGGTTTTAACATAGGAAATTAAATATTCCTCTCCTGATTCAATGAATTCTAAGTAGCAATGTATATTTGGCTCTGCCCACTGTAATATCATGCCTGGTGATATCGCAGACTTTTTAGAATCATGGCAGAGGTTAAGGTTGTGATCAGCAGTCCTGTGGTACAGGGTTTGATTCCCTGTGTCCTCATTTGCTTACTACATGACCTTGAGTAAGTCACTTGACATTGGCCTGAGGTCACCCCTAAAAAGGGAGTGTTTGTCTAGTGTGCCTGCCTGGCTGACAAATAGGAATATTATGATTATACTCTTCAGTTCATATAAGGTATTCTTAGCAGATTACTGGAGACATTCTGAGCAGGGTACTGAAACTGATAACATGACTTTTTCAGCCACAATTTGGAAATCTTAAAAAAAAACTAAACTATTTGACACTTATAACATTTTCATGATATTAAAATGTAATATTTTTGCACCTGTTTTATTGGGGCTCCAAGTATAAGCTGATTAACTAAAACTAAGTTTAAAATTTTGCAGAAAGATGGAGGCCTTCTTATAAATTCTTAGTTGTTAGGTGAGTAGTTGGTAGGGGAAATGCACCCTAAGAAGGCCTATGGGTCAAACTAAACTCCAACAAAGTATATATATTTAATGATCCTCACAAAAGATTCTGATACTATAGACAAAAATTGTGACTCATGAAATCGGATGGCTAAGTCTACATGATCTTTGAATATAACTATACAAGCATTGCTCACTTTGTGAGGAAAGAGCACACAGTGAAAAGTAAAATCATAGCACAGCTGAAATGCTGCATTTTTTACATTTTGAGACCTAAGTTAATAAAAAAACGCAAGATTTCCAGTCTCCACACATAACCTTGGCGCGTATGTTAAAAACAACACAATGCAAGACTGTGGAAAGGGCTAGCTTGTGTTCTAAAAGGTATAATGATTTGAATGTAGAAGAAATGCAAGCACATTCTTTACAACAGAAACTGATTGCTTCTGGAAAGTCTTTTATTAATAGATGTTGCAAGAACACTGCCATACAAATAACAGGGAATAAAGAGAGATATTTAATGATATTGCATCACTGTCATGGAATAATCAGCAAAATATGTGAGCTGAATGTACTCTGTTCTATACATATATTCAGTGCATGACCGACTTTGAAATTCTGAATTTTTATTTAGTTTATGAATGTCCTCATATACTTTATTGTTCAAGGTTAAGACAAGAAGAAAGAAAATGTCATTCACTAAACTGAAGAAGAGTCTGAAAAAATTCAAAAAAGGTATGAAAGCAGACCTTTGTGTTCTACAACAGTGCTTATTTAAAACTGAGTATTCATAATGGGTTTGTTAATAACAAATTTTAATTGGACCAACATTTTATTTTTATTTACTTTTTAAAGGCCTGTCTCTAGCACAGGGTCTGTTTATAATGGCTGCTACCCTATCTGCTGCTTTCCTTGCAATGTAGCACCCCTTTCTGCTGCCTCCAGCTCATGTACTCATATGTTACAGTGACTTATTTTTGGTATAATTCTTTAATGGGTAAGAATGCCCCTCTACCAAAGAACTGCCCTGCAGAAATTTAGAATCATTCAGAAAAAGCATTACCTGATATAAGTCTACGGTTTGTACAGTGATAATGCTTTTGATAACAAATGCTCTGGATATGTGGCTTAAGTCTTGTAACCTGGCATGAAGTTTTGTTCAATAAATTGAATTTTATAGTTGCTGACCCCTTCCCATTGGCTGTCCATGCCCACCATTAAAACAATGCTTCCCTCCAATATTCTGCAGTTCTTTCCTGCCATATGACAATACCATCACCTACGTATAAAAACATATCCCATGGTACTTATTCCTCATCAACTATCTATTCAAAAGTGCAGACACACATCCTAACCCAGGCCCACTCTTTAATCCTAACCCCAAAAGTAACACCAAAGATTAAATACACTAACATTGAAACTTAGAAGTATATGTAATAAAATAGCCCCACTGCATGCCTGGAATGATCAATATAAACCTGACGTATTAGCCCTTACCGAAACATGGCTACACCCCAATGTAAAAGACTTGGAAATAATACCTCCAAACTTTGCAATAACCAGACGAGATAAATTTAAAAAGAAAGGGGGAGGGATAGCCCTTCTACATCCCTCTACACTCAATATCACAACCTACACCAGTAATATACCCACCTTTTCTAATGCTGAGTTACTAATCTCTTTTTTGAATCTCAACACAACAAAAATAATTTGCATAATAATAATAATATATATCCCACCAGGTCACAATATACCAGTTTTGGAAGATATATTATCCTGGACATCCCACATGCTAAATCATGAAACAATAATCTTAGGAGATGTAAATATAGATTGGCAGAATACTGCTTTGAATTCTCCCATAAATAGTATCAGTCTGTATGGCTTTTCACAGCTTATCCATAATCCAACAAGATACAGCAAAGATCTTACCTGCCAATCCACCCTAGACTAGATCCTAGTATCCTACCCCACCAATTATCCCTCATCAGTTACATGGTCTATTTCCCTGAGTGATCATCTCCCAGCTTATGTCATTAGAACAAACTACCAACAACTAAGAGTACACACTGTAAAATTGGTTAGGAATTCAAGTCATTTTTGCCAGTATAAATTCAACAATCTTCTACATGAAATAGACTGGACACCCCTTAGACTACTACGCCTTAATGATGCCATACTATATTTTAATACATCTTCCTTCACATACTTAATACTCTAACCCCCATTCGTATGAAAAGAATCAAAAAGAACTCAACCTCACGGCTTTCTAAGGAATGTAAACAACTGATGAAGCAAAGGGACCTAGCCTGGAAAACCTAGAAACTAAACAAAAACAAACAAAATCATGTCATCTTTAAAACATGACGTAACAAAGTGACAAAATTAATCAACAAAGATAAAAAAAATCATACTATTCCCAGCTTCAACTCCAGCATAAAACCAAGCCCCTCAAAATTTTGGGGTTCCATATTTACTCTACTTAACCCTGGACAAATAGAGATCACACCCCATCACCTGATACCCCTCCATCACAAATAGCCCAAAGCTTTAACAAGAATTTCATAAAATCAACAGCAGATCTACTAACACCCCCACCCTTCAACCCATTTAGGCACCAATCCTATACCGTCTACTACCTCTAACCCCGTCATTAATACCCCCCCCTACTGAACAAAATGTCACACATACCCCATTCTCATTTCAGCCCATACAGACAAACATCATAAAGAAACTGCTACAAAAACTAAAAACCTGCTCCACCTCGGCTGATAATCTTCCATCACACTACCTCATACTGGCTGCCAATTCAATTGCCTACCCAATCAGTATCCTTATAAAAAGATTTTTATCTGAATTAGAAGTACCATCCACATGGAAACAATCTCACATCACTCCCATCCACAAAGGATACAACTCTATTGAACCAACCAGTTTCTGTCCTCTATCCATCTTGTCATCCATATCCAAAATTCTCTCGAGAGATATCCATCATCAGATAATGCAATACCTATTGCAAAACAATCTTTTAACCCAAACCCAAAATGGTTTCCGACCAAGCCACAGCACATCTACAGTCCTACTATCCTTTACAGACACCGTGAACAAAACCAGAGATGTAGGCTGCTATACAGCTTCAGTATTCATTGACCTCTCTACAGCCTTTGACAAGGTCTCATTCTCCCTACTGCTGAGTACACTAACTTAGGCTTCTCACATAACACAGTAAAATGGTTTCAGAGCTACTTCAAGGATAGTAAACAAGCAGTGAAATGGTCCAGCAAACTCATACCCTTTCTCCACAATCCTACTGGAGTTCCTCAAGGCTCCATCCTCTGAACCTTACTCTTCAACATTTTCATTAACAACCTTCACACTTCCTCCCACCTTGAAACCCTCTTTCAGTATTTTGATTCCACCATAATCTGTACAGCTCAATGACTATCAGAACTGCTTTCAAAAACTCAAAAGTCCTTTACTGCATTTGAATCCTGGCTAAGAAATGCCCAACTCTTTCTTAATCCAAAGAAGAGTAAATTAGTAATCTTCCACCCCCAAAACACCTCCCTTGTCACTGATCATTTCAACATATTTGCATCTGACAACACTGTCATAGAAATAGTGCAGGCAAACATACTTCTAGGAGTAATCACTGACAATAAACTTTCCTTCAACCACCATATACAGCAAAATGTAAAGAACACTCATCAAAAACTGGGACTGTTATATAGAAATAAACATTTAACTACAGCAACCAAAGTTTTCCTAGAAAAAAACTTTTTACTTCCATCCCTTCTTTATGGTTCCTCTATTCTAACTAAATTACAAACTTCTATCCTAAGCAAGATGGAACAGTGCTACAACAAAGTAGCTAAGTTTACCACAAACTCTAAATATTGCAGACATCAGTGTGAAGCACTACTAAAAGTAAACCGGCTTGAACTTAACAACCGACTTGCTTTTATTCAACTATTTACTTTGCACAATCTTATTTTCAAGCCTACTGTCTACCCTACACTAGAAAATTTAGTCACACCTTATAAACCAAATAGATCCCTATGATCAGAAGATAAGAATCTCTTGGCTATCTCAAAAGCCACAAAACACAGGTCACTCTCTGTATTCATATTCTGTCTCTAAACTATGGAATTCACTACCTGTTGCTACCATGTCCATGCCTGGCTTAACTCACTTTAAAGCCTCTTTAAAAAATCATCTCAAAAATGGCTCTGTTCGTGTACAAATCCAGCCTAATGCTCAACTCTTCCTCTTCTTCCACACTAATGTCATCCTCTTCCTCTTCTGTCACATTTCACTCTTTCACATTTCACTCTTTCACAGTCTATAAGATCCTAAGTTTCTCCTAACAGCTTCTATATGTATATACCATATCCTTAAGGTACTGCTCAGTATGTAATGCCTCTATTCTTCTTAACTCACTATCCTTCTCCATCATAAACTCTTCTGCTATTATTTTTCTAATTTAAACCAACATTTTATTTTTCATGTACTATAACAGCTGATGGCATACATTGTCCTACTTACATACTATTTTTATACACTCTATGTACTCTCAGGCTATGCATGTGCTGTTAGAATGACTAAAATTGTCTATAATGATACAACTGTATAGAATTGTCCAGATGTGTAGTATATCTTGTAACCTAGTTTACATTCTATCAGCTTATTTTTGTATAGTATTCCTCATGTTACTTGTATTGTTTTTGGACTATAATGTATTTGTATTGTACTGTATATGGAGCTTTTCTCCTGGGGCCTCAGCTGAAAATGGGTTATGTAGACCCACTTGGACCACTCTGGTAAACAAATGTAAAATAAATAAATAAAAATAAATAAATATGAAGGACTCTCTGCATATTGCTTCTGGCTGCCAAATTTAAACTTAAAAGCTGTTCAATTCCATTACTTTTCATATTCAACCTTCAGATGAGATGTTAAATTGAGGTCCCATCAGCTTGAATTGGGCTCAGATAAATGGTAAAGATCTTACGGCTCCTATTGAAAAGAGTAGGAAAAATTCCCTGATACCCTGACCAAATTTACCCAAGTAGTATAAATGCTAATTGAATTCTCCACTGAGAACAGTCTACTAGCATAGTTGGACTAACCTGATCAACACAGAATAAAGAAAATAAATCTATGACATGCCATACCTCTCAACTGTACCAAATTTCTCGGTAAATGCCAGTTTTGAGGGCAAAATGTTGGGGTACCACGAATTCCCGCGTGGCCCTTTTAATTTCTGAATTTCCTAGTATTTGTTTATTTATTTATTTATGTAGAGCGCGATGATGTCAGCTTCTTGAGGGACAGAACTTAAATTTTAACCGCGGTTTTAAGGCAAAAGAAAAAAGTATGGTGGGCATTGGTGTCTGTTTTGTTTAATTCCTGCTCTTGGTACCGGACTGGTATGTGGTGTACTTCACACTAGTTTGCTGCCTGCCAGACGCATTTGTTGTGTTTGCTGCGAGACAATTTGTTACTGTATGTTACATTAGTAAGGTATTGCTGCTTAATGGAGAGACAATGGGGTGTCTGAGTTCATAGCTAGCTGCATTTTACATTTGTAAGGTATTACTGCTTAATGGAGAGACAAGACAATTGATTTGTAGCTACTACAGCAGATGTACTTTACATTAGGAACTAGTTCCAAGTTTGTGCTGCTCAGACGCTGTTGTTTTGCTGCTTAACGGTGGGTCGGAGAGACAAGACAATTTGTAGCTAGCTCAGCCTAGCTGTATTTTACATTAGGAACTAGTAGTTCCTCCTAGTTCACTGAGACGCTGTTGTTTTGCTTTCTTTATTCAGTTCTACAGGGAGACAAGAGTATGTGGATTTATAGCTAGCTGATATTGCTGTTAACGGAGAAAGGTGTGTGGTTAGTAAGGTACTGTCGCTGCTTAATGGAGAGCTGTATTTTACATTAGGAACTAGTTCCTTGTTCACGCTGCTGTTTTGCTTAATGGAGAAAGATGTGTGTTTGTCTGTGATTAGTAAGGTTAGGTATTGCTGCTGCTTAACGGAGAGCTGAATTTTACATTAGGATCTAGTTCCTAGTTCATGCTGCTGTTTTTTCTTTGCTTTGCTTATTCACTGCTATGGAGAGCCAAGAGTGTGTGGATTTATTCACTGCTTAACAGAGAGAGACAGGTCGTTAGTTGATACTTCTGCTTAATGGAGAAAGGTGTGTGTGTGTGTGTGTGTGTGTGTGTGTGTGTGTGTGTGTGTGTGTGTGTGTGTGTGTGTGTGTGTGTGTGTGTTTGTGTGTGCACTCATGTATGTCGTGTATGTGTTTCCCTTTTAAAATAGTTACCAAATGAGATTTTGCCTGGTAATGTCTTTGCAACACCTTAAGGTATCCAAAAAAGAATTGTTAATATAGGACATCTGTCTGTATAAAGTAGTTCAGCAAGCATCAATGCATTGTGAAATGAACGTCCTGGCAAGCAGTAAAGACATTTTAGAAAGGTGCTTCTTTATTTGTACTTGCCATTGTCTGTCTGTCTGTCATTTTGACTGTCATTGCTGATAGCATTTTATAGGGAATGACAATAGTCATTCAAAATCATGTATGGAATTAATTTTACAGAATATAAATGCTGACACGTCACTCTGCCTGTAATGAATAAGCCAAGGTCTTCTGCTTTTCTGAATTGCTGACATGAGATTAAGAGTCTAGGACTGAGATTTCATGTTATTCTAACTGGCTTGATGACATTTGCCTTAGACAAGCTGAGTGTTTTCTGTATGTCTGTAAATTTGTAATAGACTTTTAATTGCAAAGAAGTTAATATGCAGTATCTGACTCAATAAAATGTTACAATAACAGACAGCCATTGATTTATTTGCTGGCCTGACTGAAGGAATTTTGGTTTGGTTTCTGTATTCTGTTTTTTTAGAAAATGCTTTGTTTAGTGCTGCAGTAATACTTTGTCTAGAAATGAAAAGTAGCATAAATGGCATAGAACTGGATTTAGTAACAGTGTAATTGCAGCCTCAAGCCAAACTGCACATGGTGCTATGTATTGTCATAACTAGTTTCTTCACTTTCACCTACCCTAAACAAAGTGCTAGATATTGTACCAGTCTGCAGCTTACTAACATACCTGATGACTTCTTCTGCTTTCTTTTATCATGATTGTTATTTTTCTGGTCAATATTTTTTATCAATAATTGTTTTTGATACTATAGAAAAATCTACCAGCTGCTGTGACTGCTTGGTTATCAGAAGTGTTACTGACCTCAGGGAAAAATATCAGTTTATTTATGTGATGTTGGATATGAGAGCAGTGCTGGTTACATCAAGCAATATTATACTTTCCTCTTCCTGCTTGATTTTAGGAAAAATGCTGTTTATCTTTCCTTGACAAGTTACAAATACAATAATATGATCTTGAAGTTGTGCTCTTGTAAAAAGGGATATGGCTCATGGTATCTTATTATCTAATATTCAGAAAGTTCCCAGCTGCGTCAAGTAAAAGCAAACCTATCAAGTACCCCTTATTAGAATGAACATTCCCTATTAGGAGTCTTAAACCCTCCATGTTCCATATTGTTACACATTGAAATGGTCAGTCACACATTTATTGATAAGAATTGTTAAACTAATATCCATGATAAATTATACCGAATCATATTAATTCAACAATAAAAACATTTTTATAAGTACAAAATAGTACATTTAAACCATACCATGACATCCCTAGTTGAATTTGTTAATAAACTGTTAGTACGTGTTCCACATTTTGCCCACTTGTTCCACATTATGAGAGGCATTGTTGCATATTTTAGAGATGGAAGTTTGAGAGCTATGATTGCTACACATTAAAAAAAATGGTTACCATTTACTACAGGGTCTGGGCTCTGGGGCCATATTTTGGTTGTCTGTTTTTCAGTTTGTGTTTGAAAGTTGGTATCCCACGATTCCACTGGAGTGGGCGGGGTTACACACTTATGTATGCAAATATCATGTTAATAAGCATACAGATTTGTACCTATTTCATGGGCCTTTGTCCAGATTTTTGATGTTTCCAGGTTGAGAGGTATGCGGCATGCCCATAGTATTTTCTTATGCTACAGCTTCAGAACACAAGCATATCCTTGGCTGTCACACTTCAAATGTGTTTTTTATTTGGGTCATTCTCATAATAAGTCTGTAGAGAATTCATTGCATATGAAGAGGCAAAACCCTTCAAAGTTCTGATGGTGGATGAGTTAGAGAAATTGGTGTGGCATTCTCATTTTCTATAAGTACAATGGATGTCCACTCTACCTGAATCAATAAATCTTTATTGCATTTTAAACATAGGCAAGTGCTTTCACAGATATCCCACTTCCCCAGACCATTAAAAAATAAGTAAAATAAGCACAATCATTTAAAAACAATGTCACAACCAATCAGCTCATAGAAAGTCAGACATGTGACAAATGCACATATTGAAATAAAAGGATCAATGAAACAAGCCTCTGCTTCAATACCTGTTTTAAGGACACATGATCATTTAATCTTAGGCTAGATCAGCCCTAAAATCTAAAATTCACTGCAGTTAATTACATTCTGTGTTATTGCAGATGTCTCCCTCACTAATGGTATCATTAATCAACTCTAAAATTAAAAACGTAAAAGAATGTTCATGTCCCTTTTCCATCACATGTTTGCTAAAGCACTGCTTGCCTTCTCCTTCTAAATATCATTACAGTGTTCTAAGACCCTATATTTTAGTGTACAGTTCATCTTACTAAGTTTTTAGCTCTACAATCTGCATGGAAATTAAATTCAACATTCCTGCCATAGATAGGGTGTTGAACATATAATACACTCCAAATAAATTTGCACGCACTACAAGACCGACAAGGGAAAGTTCCTAGGCAGTCAGAAACTACATTATTCTTAACAAATTTTTGTCTATAACAAAGATGTTGTTTGTTTTATTATTTTTATATGTAAACTTAGGTGCTTGGCCTAAATACTTCTTGAGATCAGCATGTGCCATTAAAACAAGCCAATTTTTCCTAATGATGTCACAAACTAAATTCACATCACTAGGAAAAAATAAGTAACAATCTGGGTGTGCTGTCTCGTGTTGTTGTGTCTTTTGGCTTTTCCCGGTTAGGGGTCACCACAGCAGAATTCCGGTCCGCTAATGATTGGCAGTAGATTTTTACGTGCCGAGTTGCCGGCCCTGATGCACAACCTTCAACGAAGGTACACCCATTCATGCATGTCTGCACACAGAAGACGCTGTAGCTGAGAATCAAACAGGACAACGTCTTACTGTGAGGTGACAACGCTACCGCAGCACCACCACCGCAATTTGTAATGGACTTAATTTGTGAATCCATGCCTGTCATATCAGAGAAATAAGGTTTGGCTGTGGTATACCTTCTATTGTACTATCTGTTTCAGATAATAAGTAGCCTCTTCCCAATAAGTCTTTCTTTAGCTGACTAATGGCTCCATCCAGTGCCTCACCATTACTATGTAATCTCATAACTCTGAGAACCTGGCCTTTCAAAACATTCCTAGAGATATGTCTAGGGTGCATGCTGGTTTTGTGTAGCAGGAATTTTGAGTTTAATTTCTATGCAGGCTGTAGAACTAAAAACTTAGTTTACTTAGCACAGTGCACACATTGCAAAGGATTTTATATAGCTAAAACAAACTGTACACTAAAAGACAGGGTCTTAGAATGCTGTAATGGATATTAAGATGGAGAAGGCAAGCAGTGCTTTAGCAAAACATGTGATGGAAAAGAGACGTAAACATTCTTTTAAGTTTTTTAGTTATAGAGTTGATTAAAGATATCATTAGAGAGGGAGATATCTGCAACAAAACAGAATATAGTGAACTGTGGCGAATTTTAGATTTTAGGACTGATCACAGCCCAGAATTAAATGCTCATGTTTCTTTAAAACCGGTATTGAAGCAGAGAGGCATATTTCATTGATATTTTTATTTCAGTATGTGCATCTGTGACATGTCTTACTTTCTATGATTTGATTGGCTGTGAGATTGTGTTTATTTTACTTTTCTTTTAATGTCTGAAGAAGCAGGATATCTGTGAAAGCACTTACTTATGTTGAAAATGCAGTAAAGATCTGTTTATTGATTCAGCTAGAGTGTGTGTCTTAGCTTGTAATTTTGTATTACATTTCAGAACCACTGCTCATCTTTTTCTGTATTCTCATTTTCTGCCTTCACAGTCCCCATGAAGGGAGAAAAACCTGAGAAAAGTACACATTGACAGGAAGGAACACAAGCACAGGAAGAGAGGAGAGACACAAAGGATAGCACCATCAGTTTCCATCCACCTATTCTGAAATTACTGTTTATGCAGCCACAGGCACTGGGTTTAGCACAGAACATCATAATGATGTCTTGTTCTCTCTTGACATGGGTGCTTTTTCTCTGCCTAGGCAATTTTGCAATCACCGCTTGGTCTTTACTGCTTTATCTAAAAACTCCACTGCCAGAATTCCTTCTGACAAAGTATGATAAACTAGTAGTCTGTTACCAGTCATCCAACTTCTCATCTGTTACATCACAGGCAGATGCTGGACATTTCTCAGGCACATCTGAGCCTGACATCCATAGTGCTGATATTAATCCCTGCTCAGGCTCCCCTTTCCATGAGTAGAAATGCATCCAGTTGCTCTTCTTGGTCAACAGAAATCATCTGTCACCATTACTGGAACTTGTCCAAATGCTCTGCCAGAATTAATCATTAACATAATTGTCATTCCGTGAAATAATGGTCTAAACCTATTTTTTAATAAAATTGTGTAATTTACAGACAATTCCTTTAAAAGGAATCTTTTTTTTTTATTTTTATATTTTTTTTATAGTTGGGAAATGTTTTAAGATGGCCCAAAGGCAGGAAGTATGTAATTTCTACATGGCCTGAGAGTGTCTAATTGCCACTGCTTTTTTCTATTATCAACATAGTTTATTAAGTCTTACACCTAAATGGATTGAGATGTCATATGTAGAGTTAAATAATGAACAGGTAAACTTTTCAAAGAGCCCTATGAGTCTCAGCAGACATTTTTTGTTATGCCTCCAGTCACAAGAATGTACTAAAATGGAACATTTACATTTATGGATTGTAATGTATAGAAGTACATTGTGTGGAAATGAGATACAGACTAATGATCAAAAGTTTGTGATACATAATGATTGCAAATGCAGCACAGAAATGTGGTGTACAGCATTACTTGCAAATGATAACTGCCCTAGATAGGAAAGACTATATGATTATTCACGTCAGGGTGCATGAATATATACAGACCCGCATTAACAAAATTATTTAATTAGTATGGCTAAGCATTTTAATGACATGCAATATGGAGATTTGTATTCAAAAAACGTAAGGGTTGTCTATGTCCTCCTGATAACATGCCAAAGAAAACATTAGATGAGGAAGAAGCTTATGTTTTGAAATGTTGTTCTGTTCTCCTACTTGAACATGCCATGGCAATCATTACATTGTAGTGCTTGGAGCACAGTGATTATGCTCTGATATTTGGAAAAAGACAAATCAGTTGTGCTAGTCATGTAAGACCTGACCCTAACAAATGTTAAGCATCCCTTGCTTAAGTTGGTAAGGGTGGGTCTAATGATACATTGTAAAATCTGCCAGTACTGACCAGTTAATGACAGCAGCAGAATAAAAGATTTGGTTCTACCTGCTGTTC
This sequence comes from Protopterus annectens, assembly GCF_019279795.1. Classification (NCBI taxonomy): domain Eukaryota; kingdom Metazoa; phylum Chordata; order Ceratodontiformes; family Protopteridae; genus Protopterus; species Protopterus annectens. The sequence continues at coordinate 422,666,086 of NC_056746.1, forward strand.
ATACTGATGTGTTCCTTATTACACATTTAGAAAGTAGCTTGAATAACAGGCTATATGTTTACCTGCATTTTCACTGAAGGATACAAACTCCGAAACTCAATAAGGGTCTAAGTGCTTTATGGCTTAGAAAGCCACCAAAAACTTGGTGGTTTTTTTTTTTTTTTGCTTTTGTTCCTTTTTTTACTGTAAATGGTAGTGCATGGAACAGAGAAAGCTCCATGTTCTATAAATAGTTACGATCAGGTCTCCAATCACAATCTTAATTTATGTGTTCTTGATGTGGATGCCAAAATTCAGTTGTCAAGCTTCGCTCTTGATGTGAATTTCTTGGCATCCATGTGTCAAACACATAATAAACTGGTTATGATTGGCAAACCAATAATAATCCTCTATATAAAGGGTGGTTTTGATACAGTTTCTTTAACTGCACTAATTAGCAATGGAAGTGTTAATTCTACTTACCTAAACTGAACGGTATTATGATAACTCCCATGGTGGACTGATTTGCAAAGCTCCAGGGAGTTTAAAAGTATGCAAGAAAACTGCATCAATTTCTTTTTCATTTTGTGTGTTGTTTCTGATTTATTCTGAACCAATCCACTCTTCTTTCTGTCTTCTTTGGACAAGAAAACAAAGTGGAAAAATGTTATAGCATGAATGTTCATCAGGCTCTCAGGTGTTACTTGGGAAGAATCAAATTCATTAGATCAGTTGTTTATTTTTTATGGATGGAAAACAGCATCAAGCAGTATACTAAACAGACTCTTTATAAATGGTTAAATAATTAATTTGTATATTTTTTTATAACAAAAACAGTTTTAACTGGGGTGGGTAAAGTATACTCATTCATATGAGCAGCCACAGATGCTTCATAAATGTATCTGTCCAGATTATACATCAGGCTGCCTCATGGACATCCGTAATGATCCTCATGAAGTATGTGTATATATGAGTCTATGTATAGATAGATAGATAGAAAAAACATAGTCCATTTCAGTCCCATAACTAGTATTGGGGGGGTGGGGGAGAACTACACCAGGCACAAGGTATTAGGGACTGTGATCTGCAGTATTTGATTGGGGGTAGGAATAGGAATGCAGTACTGGGATTAATTTAAGAAGCTGTAGATGAAACTTCAAAAGACCTTTCTTCATCCTCAGCCTTGGGTTAAAGGGGTGCTGCTAGTCTGGGGACTGCCAAGGGTGGCAGTTGAACTAGCTATGCCCCTGGTCTAGCTGTGTGAAACACTCGCCATAACAGTAACTTTATCAATAACAATAACACAATAACAATCCATCACGAAACTGTTCAGCCATAACTTTTAAATATTTTTTGTTATTATCGTTCTGTACATATTCATGTACCCTGATTTGAATAATGCATATAGTCTTTCTTATGCGGTGCAGTTCTAATTTGCATTAAATGCACCATTTCTTTACTAGATTTATAAGTTGGCATGCATCACAAAGTTTATAGCTTCAATCCATATCTCATTTCCGCATTTAACATACTATGTATATTACAATATGTCAAATATGCTACCTCCTTAGTAAGTAAATTTATGTTGCTGGAGTCTTAATAATGAAAAAGAGATGCTAACTAAGATAGCACAAGGCTCTGTGTAAACAATTAAAAACATGCAAAATGATGGTTTTTGGGGGTGTAGGTTCCATAGGGATCTGTGTAGTATTTTGCAACAGTATTTTGCAACAATTTAGTCAAAGCACCATACCTATAAACATACTTTAATGAAGGGGAAAAGTAAATCATTTATATTCATGTAGTATCTTTTCTTCAGATATTTTTCTAATTTCCTAAACGTTTGGCTTCAACTCTGTTTAAGGTGATAGAACTATGCTTGAACTGAAGTAAAAATTGTACCAATCATTGCACAGTAAACTAAGAGCAAGTAGTATGTGAAATACTAATGAAAATATCTTTTTTAAACAGTGGAAGTATCACCATGTTGTGCTGAAGAAACAGACAATGTGAAACACTATACTCAAGAAAATACTACAGAACAGCCTCTTCGAGTGCCAGTAGAGCTCTTCCACAGTGTACCTTGTAGATCTTACAAGGGGACATGCACTGGGAATGCAAGTGATGAATCAGTGCTCTGTGCACCTAAAGAAGCCAGTATCACTACTACATCTGTAAATGTAAAAAGGAAGGTCAATTCCAAGGGGCATGGGAAAATATCTTCACTCCACCATAAATCACTGTCTACTCCTCCTGAAGCAATAAAACATATTTCAGATAATTCATCAGCCCCTGTCATGTCAGCAGTAGATGCTGAATCCCATTGTGTGCTTTGTGTTCAGGGTCTTCACAACATCAGCAATGTTATGGGTAATGAATCAGTTGTGGGACCTTCACATGTTCAAGTGTCTTTACCAGTTAAAGACACTACCTCAAGCAATGATGTGAACCAAAAATATTCTGCATTTTGTCCTTCTAAATTTGGTTCACTACTTTCCCGGGCTTATTCTTATGTGAAGAAATTTAAAAAGAGAGTTAAAAAGAGAGTTAAGAAGTTATTTTTCTTTGGTATGTGTTGCTCAGTTTCATCACTTGATGAACATCTGGACTCTGCTCCCATGAAAGCAGCGTCTATACATTCATCTTGTACACAAAAGCAGATTCCAAAGCAGCCTTCCTGTCATGCTAAAGAGCATCCAGAGACCATTCTTGTGTATGAGCACACTTTTACTCAAACACAAAAAGAGGAAATGGCTACAGAAGCCAAGGAAGAATCTAAACAGTCAGCATATGAGGACTTTTCATCTAATTGTGCATCAGTACTCAGAAGTCAACAAAACTGTCAGTCTTTTGAACCAGATGTGAAGGAACTTGTAGTAGAGGAGTCTGCATCTGCAAGTTTCACACCCGACACTCCCATTCCTAGAGAAAGAAAACTACAAACCATGTCCATTCCTGGTAAGTGGCATTCTTTATCCCTATCCTTAACCATAGCCTGTCTTAGGCATAGGCCAACTAGACAGCCGCCTAGGACACCGGTCTAGCAGGGGCACTTTTCCACTATTTATTTGATGCAGGTATATCAGAATGGGGGCACCTGATGGTGTGGGACGGGGCGACATGGAGCCCTTTTGCCTAGGGCACCAGTTGACCTAAGGCCACTCCTGTCCTTAAGAAATTCAAACTGTTTCAATTGTTTTTATGAAAGGGGCATTGGTGAACATATCTACCGATGTGTCAAAAGTATATACAGCAACAGTGACAACTGACATTCTGTGTCTCAACATAATCTAAGTGTCATATTTATGCCGTAGTCACCATTTACCTAAGGCACCTTCAAGGCTATTAGTATACACAGGCATACTCAGTATATAGTCAAGTACATAATTTGTTGTGCATCTCTTAGAATCATAGACATGAAGGGAAAACATTAGTTCTCATTTGGGATGTGGTCCCAAGACCTCACTACTACTGGACCAGCAAGATCTAATATTTTCCTTTCATTTCTATGATTCTAACATTGCCTAAGCTGAGAGCTTTCTTGGTATTTGTGTCTGCATTTGTTTGTGTGCACATGCATCTAGAAGTGTACATTTGCGATTTGTGCTTTTAGAAACATTATGGCTCATAGAACCCAAAATGTTTAAATTGTCTTAACTAATGTACACACTACAAATAATTATCATTTATTTATTTATTACATTTGTTTACCGGGAAAGTCCACTGTGCTGACAAGAGCCCATTTTCAGTGGAGGCCCGGGGAGAAAAGCTCCAGTAGATAATACAATAAGGAAAACTACTTTGCATTCCAGAGGTAACCATCACAAGGTGGTTACTATACTTACAAAAGTTACTACAAAAAATACATGATACCAGTAATGAGGTACATTTTACACAGAAAAACTGGTTCTTACATAGAAAATCTGCATAACAGTACAGAGGTGGCTACCGCAAGGTAGTTACAGTATTTACAGTGGTGTCTACCACGCAATAAATCAGTGAGGAGGTACAGCTTACATTTATAATGCTACTATACAACCTAGTTGCTACAGAATGTAGTAGTAAGATTAAGCAATAGGACAGAAAAGTGATTTTAGAGGCAGCAAAGATCATAAGTTAATTACAAAGAGAGCAGTACAAGGAGTGCTAATAAATGAGAGAGGGTTAGGTGACAGCATTAGCGAGGGTACTGCAGTTGCAAATCCATTTGGAAAGAAGCTGATTCTGGAGAGCAGATTTGAATTTGAAGGGGTATTGTTCAGAGCATACAGAGGAGGGGAGACCATTCTAGTGCCTGGCCATAGTCCAGGAATATAGAAGTTTACCAACTGGAAGGTTTGGTTTATAGACTTGAAGTAAGTTTTGATTTTCTGAGTGTAGTGACCTAGTGGGGGAATAAGGGGCAAATAAGGAGTTGAGTGCAGGGCAGTCTCGTGGTTTGTATATTAGTCTATGAGAAGTAGTTAGTTGGAGATGTAGAAGGAATTGTGGGAATTTGAGCCAGTAGAGATGCATTAAGGCTATACTGTGATGGGTAGAATAACGACAGTTAGAAGCAAATTTGGCGATTTTGTTATAACAGGATTCTAACTTCAGTTTTAAAGAGGACTGCAGGTTAGTTAGTAGAGGAGCACCATAGGTTAGAGAAGGAAGCAAGTAAGAGAGGACAAGGGCTTGTTTAGTAGCAGGGGAGAGGAATTTATAGTGCCTGTATAGGAGGCCAAGCTTTTTGTGGGTTTTAGAAATGTTGGATTGGATATGAAGATCAAATTTTAGATGTTGTCAATTATAACCCCTAAGAGTTTGGTATTGGTTATAAGTTTGATCTTTATGGAATTCAGTGAGAGAATGTTAAAGTCTTGGAAATTGATAGAAGTATTCTTTTTAGGGGTAAACAGCATGAGTTTTGTTTTTTTGGCATTTAAGGACAGGTTATTTTGGTGAAGTCAAGATTCAACAGTAGAGAAAGCTGTTTGGGCCATTTGTTATAGGATGGCGGGGTTAGGGGCAGAACAGACTATGGTCGAGTCATTGGCATATTAACTAGGGAGTAGTGAGGTAAAGCTTGGTGTAAATTATTAATGAAGATATTAAATAGGAGGGGGCCAAGAATTGAGCCTTGGGGGACGCCGGTAGGGTTGTGGAGGTATGGAGAGATTGAGTGCTACCATTTGATGACATGTTGTCTGGAATGTAGATAACTTTCAAACCAGGCATGGGATGAACAAGACAGCCCAACAGAAGAGAGTTGAGAAAGAAGGACGGAATAGGATATGGTATCAAAAGCCTTTGATAGATCTAGAAAAAGGGTCAATGCTATATGGCCAGAGTCACAGATTTTGTTAATTATATCTACGAAGGATAGTAGAGGTACTGTGGCCAGGACAGAATCCATGTTGTGTAGGGGAGTGAATGTTGTTATTTAACAGGTAGTTAACTAGTTGGTTTGGATATATTTTTCGAGAATTTTGGATATGGGGAAAGAAGAGCAATAGGTCGGAAGTTAGAGATGTCAGAGGAGGGGCCTCCTTTGTGGAGGGGTAGGATAATGGCTTTTTTCCAAGAGGGAACCTAAGATTCTTTGACCTGTTGATTAGGATGCTAATTGGATATGCTACTGAATCAGCAGCAATTTTGAGAAATCTGGCAGAAATGTTATCAGGTGAGTTGGAGCAAGGTTTTAGCTTTAGTAACAGTTTTTTATTTATGAAGTAGAAATAGAGGAAAGGTTAAATTCTGCATGGGTAGGACATTTTTCTTGATTTTGAGTAGATGATGTTGGGAATGTGCTATGTTGAGGAAGGTGTGAGGAGGAGGGTGAGTTATGGTTAGGATTGCTAGGAAGGGGGAAGAAAATCATGCTTAGAGACAAGAATACTATTCTAGAAATAATCATACTGTTGTTGCAGAAGGCAGCTGAAAATAGTGAAATATATTAAGCGTGCAAGCATCAGCATGTGAAGAAATGTGTACATACTTTATTAAAATATTACATGAGTGAAGGAGGAAACAATATGAAGCCTTTGTAAAAAGAGTAATTTCTGATAGCACTGCTTTATACAAAGACACGGGGACAGTGTTTATTAGATGACTAATAAATTAAATCTGGTTAAAGTGAAACCTAAAAGTCTATACCTGGTTATCTCAAAAATAAAATTATTTCATGGTATCCTGATTTCAAAACTAACTAAGGGATTTGTACCTCCCCAGCTGTCACCTTCTCTTAATATAGAAACTCTAAAGCTATAGCCTCTCAAAGACTCTGTTACTGAATCTGTGGATCAGGACAAGGACTCAAGGGCTTTGAATACACTGCTGGCACACGGGTCAGCAGTGCAAAGCACACATCTACACTTTTTTCTTACCATAAAGGCATAATATGTATATTTGTGCGCCATTTTAATGACTTTCCAGTTGAAAACTACCAGCAAATGTTCTTTTGGCCATCAGATTCCTCTTGGTGACTATCAGTGAATTTTTCATGTAAAAGAGATGATTATGAAAACTGTGGCAAGTTCATCAGAAACCTAAGCAAGGAATTTATATATTTGTAAAGTGTAAGAAATGTTAACCTTTTCTTCTGCCTCTTACTCACCTGATCTCATCTCATTAGCAAATAAATCCATCTATTAAAACTAAATTTCTGATGAAAATTTCTCAAGGAAAATAATCACAGTAAATCTTAACTCTTATTAAATACATTTACACTGTGAAGCCTTTATCTTTTACCACTCAAGGGCATGTATTAGAAATGAGGGGGCTCAGGGCTTTCATCCAAGACTACTTCTTTTCTAAGTATTGTGATATTATTTCACTAACTCCGCAAATGGATATATATTCTACTTTCCCTTTTGTCCAGACTTAAGAAGAATTCAGCTCCAGAGACTACCTATAATTTTGCAACTCCTTTAATTGGTGATTTGCTAACTAGCCTTTTTGGGATACTAAAGGATACCAAAGGAGAACAGAACATGGTGGAGAGGAATCTGTTTTCTCAAGCAACCAGTGTATAGTGACACTAAACATCTAAAATTGCAATTATTGATGCTAGGGCACATCTAGTCATATGATTTCTCTTTTAATAAGGCAACTTACAAAGAACCATTTCGAACCAGGTACCAAAAAGTTTTCACTGCTCACAAAAAGACATGAATTCTGACACCTCTAAGCCAACTGCTTTACCACCTATAATTCTATTTTTTGAAGATTTGCACTCAGAACTGCATCAAGAGTAGGGAGTTACTGCAGTGGTAGCATCTCAACCTACCCCCTTGGAGAGGGACAGGGTGAACTGCTCTGAGATGGTCATTCATTTATTCCTTATCTCCCACTCTAAAGGTCCACTGACAACCGGTCCTGTTTGAAAACTTTACACTGACACTCTTCCATTTAACTTGTTTGTGCAAAAGCTTTGCTCTATGGTGAATTAAATTTGCTAGTGTCAGATATCAAATTTACTGCAGATTTCACAACAGGGCAAATAAAAACATGCAACATGTAATCTAAGGTATCTGAAATTAATTTACATGTTTGAGATATTGCACTCAAGATAAGTATGCATGCCAAAAGTACCAGTCAGGTAGCAAAGGAAATAATTTATGAATGCTTCTTATGTTACTAGCTATCTTGTTAAAAGCTTCTAATGAAATAATTTTAGTAAATCTGCCATACACTCAATTCTGTATTTACGATTTATACCACAAACAATAAACAGATATGTTGAAAGGGTTGTGCCGTACAATGGTATACAAATCACAAAGTTCTCTTGGAGTTGAGTGGACACCTGTCCGAATGTTAATGTTTAAATAAAATATCTTGTCTATACTCCTAACAGGTAGAGAGAATACAAGAAGAGAGAAGAGAAGAGAAGAGCCTGTAGAACAGTGCAGCCCTTCTACTCAACTCACGCCTAATGCACTTCAAACACAACAACTTGATATAAATGTATCAGAGATCTGTTCTTCATGCGATGTGCCAGCACTTGATAGAAACATCATTCATGAGTCTGTTGAGGCTACTGTCAGAAAAGATGCTTCAAAGGTGTCTGCATCAGAAAGGGTCTCACCAGTAGCTCCTATTCCAAGTAAAACGGAACTAAAAGAAAATACTTTTAAGTCTATAATAACTCCTGTAGACAAGCCTTCCCCTTCTACCAGTGTCACACCACTTTCCTTTCAAGCAGAACGAGAGAAAAGTACTGACACTGATGAAGAGGCTAAAGAGCAAGCAAATGAAACAGAAGAGTTTTATTCACCATGTCAATCAGCCAGTCTAAAACAGTATGCTTGCGACATTGTTAACACTGTTCTGAAAAATGCTAAGGCAGAGCTACTTGAATTAGAAGAAACCCAAATAGTATTAGCTCCTCCTCCAAGTAAAATGGAACTAAAAGAAAATACTTCTGTGCCTATAATGACTCCTGTAGACAAGCCTTCCCCTTCTACTAGTGTCACACCACTTTCCATTCAAGCAGAACGAGAAAAGAGTACTGACACTGATGAAGAGGCTAAAGAGCAAACAAATGAAACAGAAGAGTTTTATTCACCATGTTTATCAGCCAGTCTAAACCAGTATGTTTGTGACATTGTTAACACTGCTTTTAAAAATGCTAAGGCAGAGCTACTTGAATTAATAAGAAAGAACCAAATAGTATTAGCTCCTCCTCCAAGTAAAATGGAACTAGAAGAAAATATTAAGTCTATAATGACTCCTGTAGACAAGTCATCCACTTCTACTAGTGTCACACCACTTCCCTTTCAAGCAGAACAAGAAAAGGGCACTGGCACTGATGAAGAGGCTAAAGAGCAAACAAATGAAACAGAAAAGTTTTATTCACCATGTCAATCAGTCAGTCAAAAGCAGTATGTTCGTCACATTGTTAACACTGTTCTTAAAAATGCTAAGGCAAGGGTACATGAATTAAAACAGAACCAAATACTAGTAGATCCTATTACAAATAAAACAGAACTAAAAGAACATACTTCTGTGTCTATAATAACTCCTGTAGACAAGCCTTCCCCTTCTACCAGTGTCACACCACTTTCCTTTCAAGCAGAACGAGAAAAAAGTACCGACACTGATGAAGAGGCTAAGGAGCAAACAAATGAAACAGAAGAGTTTTATTCACCATGTCAATCAGCCAGTCTAAAACAGTATGCTTGCGACATTGTTAACACTGTTCTGAAAAATGCTAAGGCAGAGCTACTTGAATTAAAAAAGAACCAAATAGTGTTAGCTCCTCCTCCAAGTAAAATGGAACTAAAAGAAAATACTTCTAAGTCTGCAATGACTCCTGTAGACAAGCCTTCCCCTTCTACTAGTGTCACACTACTTTCGTTTCAAGCAGAACGAGAAAAAAGTATTGACACTGATGAAGAAGCTAAAGAGCAAACAAATGAAACAGAAGAGTTTTATTCACAATGTCTATCAGCCAGTCTAAACCAGTTCGCTTGTGACATTGTTAACACACCTTTTAAAAATGCTAAGGCAACTCTAAATGAATCAGAAGAGACCCAAATAATAGTAGCTCCTATTCCAAGTAAAACAGAACTAAAAGAAAACACTTCTGTGTCTATAATGACTCATGTAGACAAGCCTTTCCCTTCTATTAGTGTCATGCCAATTTCCTTTCAAGCAGAACGAGAAAAAAGTACCAACACTGATGAAGAGACTAAAGAGCAAACAAATGAATCAGAAGAGTTTTTTTCACCATATCTATCAGCCAGTCAAAAGCAGTATGTTCGTTACGTTGTTAACACTGCTCTTAAAAATGCTAAGGCAAGGGTCCATGAATTAAAACAGAACCAAACAGTAGTAGCTCCTATTCCAAGTAAAACAGAACTAGACGAAAATACTTCTAAGTCTATAACGACTCCTGTAGACAAGCCTTCGTCTTCTACTAGTGTCACACCACTTTCCTGTCAAGCAGAATGAGAAAAGAGTACTGACACTGATGAGGAGGTGAAAGAGCAAACAAATGAAACAGAAGAGTTTTATTTACCATATCTATCAGACAGTCAAAATCAGTATGTTTGTGACTTTGCTAAGGCTGCTTTTAAAAATGCTAAGGCAAGGCTACATGAATTAGAAGAGAATGAAACAAAGTACTCCTAGCACGCAATGCATTTATGATAAGTAGTTCACATTTCAAGAGGAAAGAAAACAAAAGAACATACTTATCAACTTCTGTTGACAAGCCTTCCCCTTCTACTAGTGTCACACCACTTTTCTTTCAAGCAGAATGAGAAAAAGTTTCTTACTTATTTCAACTCAGCTGCTCCATCTCTTCAAATACCTTGAAGTGAACTTAGATTGTCATCCTCCAAACTCAGAATGTCATGATGTGTCACCAAGCTGACACTGGTTTATTAATATGTGCATTGGGTGACAAACTTATCACATACCTCAGTAAATAAAATGATTAAAGACTCTGTTGTGCTGATAAATTAACAGAATTACTTTTTTCAATAGAAAAAGGAGGGAAGAGAATGAACACTAGTGATGTATTAACCAAAGGTTTCTGACAGAACTATAAATGCATGTGTAAAAATAACTATAAGTTAGCGTGAGTAACTTTAGCAGTAAAAGTAATATAGAGCTAGTGAAAAGCATGTTCTTGTTTGTATACTGGAATTCCACAACCAGTGAATTGTCAAATGTCCTGCAACTACTGCCCACATCTTCAATTCTCATCAAGTGATCTGAAAGAATAGCAGAAGTTCTTCTTCAGCTAATCCAGTCCCTGACCTAGTTAAACAGATTCAGCACTATTAATCCACCAGAAATTTTAAAGCTGACGCTGAGTTAATCTTACTTACCAATGTAATCACTGTACAGTGGTGCTACTGCTGCTACTACTACCACCACCACATAAAGGTGATTTCTGTCTTTAAACAAATTTCTTTAAATGGCTACTCAAGTTTCACCCTCAAACACCAGCTACACCACTTTCTCATATTTCTCTCAAACTCTTTCATTGCGACTTCACACCTACATTTGAATGCTGCAAGGTCTGGGTCTGTATCCCGTGACTTTGCAACGTCCAACTTAGCTGGAGCACCAACCCCCCACAGAGCTCTCACCATGGGTGCATTTTTTTCTGTAGGAATGCTTAATTGATTGATTGCATGTAAGATCATGGTCAAACTGCTCAGTGTTTGAGAACATTCTGATGTCACTAGATGAAGATTGCATGATGTTGCTGTCTAAGAATATGAATTAAGAGTGGAAGAAGATTCCAAAAGCTACCACCTAAGATGAGAGTACATTGTTTTATGTATGTGAGTTAGTCTTTGTAGTAAGCCATTTTAGATTTGCTTTAGCAAAAATCTCAGTAGCCACTAATCAGTTTTGGAAAATGAAACTTGCTACAACACGGTTTTATGTGAATTTACTGTAGACAGGACTGAATTATATAGATATACAATGGTAGAGTCATCCTTCTGGAAACAATCTAGCCTCTTTTCACATCTGCCTGCAAACTTTTTGATGCAACATAGTGGATGGAGGGAGAAATGCACATGGTAATAAGGAAGGAAAAATGATCCATTATATTCTAAACATGGCCAACAGAATAGATCCTCTTGTGGAAAATTTTTCTGAGTTTCATATAACACTGTTCAACATTAATAAATCCACTGAGACTTAAACGCATTTTGTGTCTAGAAGCTATATTCTCCAGAATAGTATTGAGAATTACTGAGATTACACAAAGACAAAGTTAATCATGTCAGACTGCAAAGACTAGCCTAAGTACATGCAACAAAGCGCTTGCCAACTTACATGGCAGCCTCTGGAATATTCTTTCCAGTTATAATTCGCACACTTGAAACAGACAGTAAAATTATATAATCATCATCTAGTGTCAGATCAGTTACATGTTCTCATGCTCTGTACATGCAATTTTCCTTTATACAATGTGCATTCATTACAAAACTGTTTTAGAAAATCAAGTGCAAAATATATTAGTAGTCTGTTTATGTTTCTAACTGCTTCTCCAAGGAAAGCAATATTCTATAATAATTCTTTGTCTATAACAAAACAAAGCTGTGTCTCCTATCTACACTTGCAACGTACAGCTGCAGCGCCCTTATCTCACATAATACAAATGTTTTCTGACTTAGCTTTCTCAAAAATAATGAATAAAATAATTCTTCTGGAGAGGATTCATTCTGATACTTATATTTTAGCAGTTTACTCCATTAACCGTTCCCTCTTTTTAAATCATACATTAATGCATGAATTAAATGTTTATTTACTCAAGAAAGTGGGTATAAGATCTGAGCCAGAGCTATAGTAAATAACCATCTGATTGTTTTTATTGTCAAATTTGCACTGAGAAATAATTCAATAAGATACACATAAAGTGCAGGAAAAATGAACATTGTTATGAACTCACCTAATGGCTTGAGTGTTTGAGTGGTAGCACTCACTGCATGCATTTATATAAACACATGCTCTATGATTATCATTAATTCCATAGTTCCAATTTTATAGGATTTTACCATTAATGTCCTGTACATGAAATATAGCAAAATCAACATAACAAATGGTACAGCTTAAGGTCTTTTAAAAATAATTTTCTCCAAGCTGGAAACATATTTGATATACATATCCAAGGTGAGCTACTAGCTCCTTCGCCATATGAAAAATCTACAACATTTGGAAATATACTGATATGATTTTTTATTTTATTTTATTTTATTATCAGGAATGGTGCAGTATTTGTTTCTCTCACCTTCTTCCTTTTCCTCACTGAGGATAAATACTTATCTCATTTATCCGTGCTAACTTCAGAAGCACTTATCTGTTTAACTTTATATTAGCAAGGTTAGGATTTGACCTCCCTGTTTCTGCTGTATATATTAATGATTTTGCATTTATCTACAAGCCAGTCTACAACTTACATTTTTCACTCTTTTTGTCCTGACAAGTATTAAAAATGAGGCATGTACAATATCCTATTAGTATCCCTTTTTTTTTCCATATTCCATGATAATCGATAATTAAATATTTTGCTAAATGACGCTTAGTCTACAATATCACGAATTTCATTAAATAATCTTTACTGCTTTTTATCAGGCAGTCATATAACTCATTTTGACCATGTCACAATGAACATGTCTCTCCAACTTTCGAGCTAATGCTCAAATAGTGCCATCTGTAATGCTGTACTGCAAAATCTGTTTTTTCACATTGCACATGCTGTGCATGTCATGAAAATCACATATACATAGTCTGCATATTGTGAAAATCATATACACATAATGTGCATATTGTGAAAATCATATATACATAATGTGCATATTGTGAAAATTGTCTGGTAAATGTAAACATAAGATAAACTGCACTTCCTTATGACAGAATTGTAATAGCACACATTTTTTTCTTGACCAGGTAGGTTCACTGGACACACTGTCCCTTTTCAGAGACAACCTGAGAGTCATTTCTGGTTAACTGACTTGCTCAAGATCACACAGTAGGCAAGTAAGAAATGAAGGAATTAAACCCTGTACCAGAGTAGTAGTGGTGCTGCGGTAGCGTTGTCGCCTCACAGGAAGACGTTGTCGCGTTTGATTCTCAGCTAGAGCGTCTTCTGTGTGGAGGCATGCATGAATGGGCGTGCCTTCGTTAAAGGCTGTGCGTCAGGGCTGGTAACTCGGCACATAAAAATCCACTACCAAACATTAGCGGACTGGAGTTCCACTGTGGTGACCCCTAACCGGGATAAGCTGAAAGACACAACAACAACAACAACAACCAGAGTAACTGCAGCTCATTGCCTTAACCCTCTGTATGAGCAGCCAGACTTGTAGGTGTGACCTGTATCTTAAAAATAAGAAAGTAATTAAATCAGTTTTAATAACCCGATTAGACTCTAATTCTGTATCACCATAAAATAAAACTACACCTACCGAAAGTATCTCTTACTTCCTAAATAACCATTCTGCTGATGCATGGGCATACAATGTAATTTATGCTATAACCTTGTTTGATATATCACATTTAATTCTGCAAGTAACCCACTTTTTTTTTTATTTCACGGCTTTTACTGTATCTCCTATTATTTCCTTTAGTTAAATTCTCTGTTTCTTTTAATTTTATGATTCATTACTTCTCATCGCACAAACAGAAAATAACAAACAGAACTGACGTACAGTACAATCTGTCAGGTTTCTACCAGTAACAAACTTAATGGTGTCAAAACTTTCACTGTTAAATATGACAATTGTGAATTGTTATTACAAAAACAGAATGAGTGTTACAGATAATATTATGCTAAATCCTAAAATAAAATGTATCACCAGTTGGAAAAATAAAACATCAACAAATTACCATGAAACTGTCTGACCCACCAAAAGTATCACTAGTGGTCTAATAGATAGGACATCGGCTTCCTAAACCAGGGACTGTAGGATTGAGTCCCATCTGGGGTGACATAACCTTTTTTGAGGCTTGGGGGTTGTCATAATGGTTAAGTTGTTTACCTTATAGGCACAAAGTACAGGGTTTGATTCTTACCTTTGGAAGAAAGGTTAGGTTTCAAAAGGCCCACCCCCATGGTTGTTAGCCTAGTAATAAAGTTGCTATCTAAATATCAAATAAAGGGTCACCATTTTCCATCCTTTTCTTTGACCAAAGTCCGAAGTTTTTTTCCTCCTTACTCACAACTTTAGCTAGGAAGCAATTGCAGTCTGCAAAGTTGGGAGAGTTCAAGACTTCCATTTCTTCTTGATAGCGTTTTTTATCCATAACACAATCAATAAAAACAATTACTTATTTGGTTGAGATCCTCCTTGTTTCTTTGTGGGGCCAAGGAAATAGCTCTCCTGATCTAAAATAAGTGGCTTTTTAAATAAATCTGCTATAAAGCTATGAATCTGACCACATATGTCTGACATTTGGCATTGCCAAAAAGGGTTCCTATTAGATGACCGAAGATGCATTCTTTCGAATGCGTCTTGGTCGAACTTGAAAAGACGAAAAGGCAAAATGACGAAGCGGCATATACGAGAATGCTTTCCTTGGGAAAGAAGTTGCTTGGCTGCGTCTGTTATTTCGCCATTTTCGTCACTGTAGTGCGATCCCGGAGTTGGTATATTTAAGTAGGCGGGGTGTGAAGCCCCCCACTTCATGTTATGTTTTAAGTGGGGTTTTTTGTTTTTTTTTTTTTTTTTTGTTTTTTTTTTTTGGAACAGCGATTTTCTTCCAAGGGAAAAAAAAAATCACTGTTCTAAGCGTTCGAGTTTGTAAGCTTTCGCTTACATGGGGTTGATAAATTATCGTTCGCTTTTCTAAGAGTTCAATGATTTAATATAGACCTGCCAACAAGTATGGGTCTAGTCACCAGTGAAACCTACCTCACATCACTAACACCGAAAGCTTGACAGTGGGGTGAATCCTTGCTAAGAGTTCCGGAGTGTAAAAGTATTTGTGCAAATACTTTCAGGCAAAAATCCTAAAATGTCTTGGCTTAGTTGGGATACGTAGATATTTTATAGCCATTCGCCACCTTGTTTTGGACATGGTTAATACCCACAGTTTCCCCTTTCCACCTACCTAAGGTTATCCACTACAGTTTTATTCATTGATGATATAATTCTGTAGAAATGGGATATAAGCTCTTTGTCAGTTGATCTTGCCACACTTGTACTAGGAAAGAAACATATTCATTTCAATAGTCCTTACTTGCTCCATCCAGCATGTATTTTTAACATATTGTTGCAGTCTTTGGTAAAGAAAGTTTATTTGTATATTATACATTTCCATAAAAGTAGGCCATTCTACTGGTAAACCTTTATCTAGTAACTGATACCAATAATGAATGGGGATTTGCTTTTTCCCTCTATTGCCATAAAAGTCTGTTTTTTTACATCAGTTGCTGTCCCCCTATAGAGACTAACTCCACAGAATCAAAACTGTTATCCTCTTTCTTACTTATGTACCATATATCTCATGGGCCTCTGAAAAAAAGATCCCAGCAATCTCTGAAAGTACCTCTTTTGGTAATCCTTTTTTTTTATAATCCCAATATTCCCCAAAGTTTGCCAATATATTTAAAAGATGTGAAATGCCCCTCTCAGGATCAGTTAGGGTAACAAGAATATCATCCATAAACAACAGCAAGTTTAAGGTGTAAATGTCCCCAAACTTGTCTAGTCAGCAATTCTGAAAGACCTTATAATTTCAGCTAGTGGCTCAAGGTAAATCCTTAATGGAAAAGAAGACATGGGGCATTCTTGTTTCATCCCTCTAGCAAGGGAGAATGGTGCAAATATACAGGATTGCATTTCATTTTGTGGAGAAGCCACAATATAAATGGCTTACAAGATTTCAATCAGACATCTAGGGATACGCATATTTAAACAGAACAACAAATAATAAGTCCCAGTTAACAGTCTGGAATGCCTTTTCAGTGTTTAGGTTGATTATAAGTAGAGGATTATCTATAAACTGTGCCTGGTGTATAATTAATTAATTTAGTACATATCACAATGTCATGGGTTCTCCTTCCCTTTATGGAATCACTTTGATCTGGGTGAATCAGTGCTGGTAAAACTTTAGCTATTCTCTTTGCTAAAATGTGCATGCAAATCATATAGACATGGTTTAATACTGTTATAGGGCAGTAGGAAGGCGGGGTAAAAGGTTCTTTACCTTGCTTTTATATCATAGAAATTATAGCCTAACAAATGGTAACCTCTCCTTTGAAGGTCTAAGGAAGTTTCTCAAGTCAAACGGGTCTTTTAAAGGCCACAGAACAATAATTAGGCAGGGTAATGAACCATGGACCCTCTCCCCAGCCATTCCAGAGTCCTATTACTTTCTCTCGCTTCCCAGTTGGCATAAACAATGCTCAAAACTCTCAGTCTGCTCACTGTTTTCTTCTTTAGTTGTGAAATAGTTACAGAGATATGGATTTAATTTAAGACTTATTTATTCTTTGTTGATCAGATTAGTCCCACTAGGCTAGTAGCCTCTTTTCAAAGGAGACCCAAAGTGGTATATATTTTACTACGGGAAATTTGGCCAGGACATTAGGGAACTTTTCAATAGGTGTCATCCAGCTCAGGCAGATGGAGCCTTGGTTTAGCACACACAGGATATCAGCACCCCCTTTATGCTGCACTGTAGAATCAGCAGTCCATCTACCTGGCGTGGGAATAGAACCCACATCCTTATGCACCAAAGGCAAGTGTGCTACCTGTTATGCTCCTAATACTACTTACAAATGTTATAGCACAATCACTGATATCCATTTGTTAAACAAAACAAAACATGTGCACATTTAAAACAGACAGCATAGGCAACGGTAAACTTCTCTTCCCTTGAATTTCAACATTCACTGAAACGGAAGTGAAGCTCACATTCATTGAAAATGCATTGAAAGTCATATTCATTGAAAATAACATGTCAAGTGGCTGATTAAGTGTACCTTCATCCCCAGAATGCTTTCAAACCATGGGCCTCCAGCATACATTTTTAGTACCACATATAAATTAATGTATTCTTTGATTCACCTTCCTGATCATTTTAAATGAATTTTTGCTTAACACAGCAACATTTCTTGTTTAAAACATTTGTTAGAGTGCATTTTAAATTTGTACTTTTAAACAGTTTTCCAGTAAACAGTGAAACAGAATGTATAAACCAATAATGCAAAGAGTACCAATTTTAGCACATTTCAACCAACTCTGAGTGACACTGACTGACAGCAATTCTCAGTGACTTACCAGAAGATCTAGCAGATGCTGTAGAGGATTAAGGCTCCTGTCTCCTGTAGTTAAGGTAAGGGTTGGAGCCTGATCAAGTGAGTTAATTAAACTTCCCTCTGTAATGAGGACATTACATACACACATAAACTGTTGCCATGCTTGCCGAGAGTAGTAGTAGATTTGAATAACTCTGGCTGCATTAGTTCATGTAATACACATGTATGTTCCTGAAATAAATACATAATAATGCTTGTTTCTCGTGTTGGGAAATGCAAATGCAAAGCAATCAAAATATAATGCTGGTTGTGCATGTACTTGTTTGCTTCTCATGTGTGTTCTGTTTGGGATATCACTCAGGCAATCAGAAATCTTGCACTCTCATGCATGCATTGTCTCATTGACTGGAACAAGAACTGGAAGGTCTTAAAGCAGCAGGCCCCCAGCAATATTAAGAGCAAAAACTTTTTGCAAAATTAAATTAATTTTTTTAAATAAATTAATAGGTTCATAGGTTCATAGGTTCATACTAGGCTATCTGCCCAAGGGCATTTATAAGCCTAGCCCATAGTTATGTGGCTTTCCTGATCATTCCCCTCCCCCTCACCAGCACTGGGTCCTAAGCAGCTGCCTAGGTTACCTAGTGCTGGTTTGGCCCCGAATTATATTCCTTAGCTGCCAAAAATATTCTGTTTGTAATTAACCAGATCATTAAGCACATTAACATTCTAGCTAATCAAATTAAACTGTTTAACGGTCCACTAAGTATAAGGGTGTGTCTTGTAATATGAGAAACAGTAAATGAAAAAAAATAATTTCTATACCAAGGCAATTTGAACCACTTAACAACCTTAGTCAAATATCTATAGTTTGCAGATATGAATCCTATACTTAACCTTGGTGTAAAATGCATTGGTAGGTCAATATCACATTTGCAAGAACTTACTCAGAATTAACATTCTGACAAATATTAACAGAAAATCAAAAACAGTACTAGCAAACATTAAATCTGATGCTGCCATTTTCATTCATTCCTCAACTGATGGGTTTGAATCTGAGACTTGGATCTTACTCAACACTTCTTCAAAATCATCGGATCCTGGAACTCTCAAGCTCCTCCCTTTACCCACAATGCCCCACCAGCCTCATGTATCTCAGATCTCATTTGCCATCAATATGTTTCAGACATGGATTCCTAGCTCTCAAGCACTTTTGGTGTAATCTTCAGATTTTCTCTTTCTAATTGGTTTTTGTGAGTTATTGTTTTTTTTTAGTATTTTGCCTGTCTTTCTCCCCCCTCCCCATAATTTACTATTTTTAGCTTTCTTCCTTTCCTTTTGTAGAGCTAAGTTACCATTTTTCAGTACTTCTTTCTTGCATTGCTGGTATTTCTTTGTACTCCTTGAGTACTTTTTCTACCATTGTTAGTTTTTCTTCTTTCCCTTTTCTCTTCCTCTTGAAAAAAAAAATGTTTGTTGGTATATTTAAGTATATTCCATTGCTTCCCAGCCTTTTTGCTAAGAACTGTTTGTTAGTGCTTTTTTGTTGGTAGCCCTGATAAGATGTCATTAAAACTTTCTGGGTTTAAACAGTGTATTTCCTATGAGCATAAGATCCCAATTATTGTCTGGGTCAGCCTTACCTTGATATAGACTGCATTATTTGGTCTGGTTTTAATTTTAGGGCCTTGATTGCTTGTAAAAACAAATTCATTCTGTGAGGTCTCTTGCCCTCTAAATCCTCTTCCTTGGTGGCTGGGGCTCAAACCCCTAAGAAGTCTGAAAAAGCTAAACTTGATCCTTAAACCAAGGACAAGGATAGTCAGAAAAGGTCTCCATAACATCCTTCAACTTTGGCTTTGGCTCCCTCAATGGAGCCCCCTGCCAACGCCCTAAACAAATTGGATCCATTGGTCTCAGATCGAACACCTCGAAGCACAAGATCTTCATGGATCCATACCCCTCCACTTCCATTGGATCCTATCCAGGCTCCACTCCTAAAGGAGTCACCTCAAACTCATTCAAGGTCTCCTCCCACTACCTCCTCTCTTCTGTCCTCCAGAAGCCTTTCAGAAGCAAACATGGACAGGATGATGAGGAAGTTTCTCAGAGTACAGATACAGATGGGGGTTCTCCAGGCCTCTGCCCCCCTTCTAGGCCTGAGAGCTGATGACCACTTTTCCTTTGATATTTCCTTCTCCAATCCAGCCTTCCATTTTGGAGCTGTTGGATATGAGATCCCTAGGGGTCTACTTCAGATCCAAACAACGATGGTTCTTCAACATCGATGGTTGGAGTCTACCGGCACCAAGTTGTTCAGAGCTGGTGGACTCTGAGCTGAAGCAACAGTGTCAGATCCATGGGCTTGCAGTTGACTCTGAAGAGTTCAGAGGTGTCTCTTCCCCTTGAAGCCTTGGTGCTGGATAGCTCAGGTCCAACTCCCTCCTTGGGTGGAGTGCTGATGGGGTTGCAGGAGCCAACAATCTGAGAAACTTCAGTTTTGGATCCAGTGACTTCTGTTTCTCCTACGTGTTCTGCTTTCAAGATTTTGGAGAGGGTCTTCTCTATGCCTAGAGAACAGACATCCCTGCTCCCATTGGATCAGACAACCCTACCTTATACTGTTCTGTGTCCTGAGCCTCACTCAGCTCTTCCACTTGGAAAGGCAGCCCAAGCAAACCTCCAGTCAGTCCATCAGGACATTGTTATCTCTTCCAATACTTCTCAGAACACCCCACTGAGGAAGTCCCTTGGAAGAAGACATGCAAAAGGAGGAACTTAAATTCCCCCAGGAATCTCTAATACAGGATACTGATTTTTGATGAGAGGAGGGGTCCGCCAGATCATCACCTGATGACGTCTCCTTTGGAAACATCCTGCAGCTCATGAAACAAAGAGATAGTAGTTCTTCTAATACCTCCTCCCAAGAGGAATCAGTGTTCCATCCCATCTATTGCCTGGGTAACTCCCCTGGCTGATGAACTGATTGACTTAGTCTCCTGGTGTGCATGGAAGGAGCCAGACACTAACGAGACAATACCTAGGAGACCAGATAAGATTCTTGCCCCCCCCCCCCCGAAGACTGTGCGCACTAGAGTAATGGAGTTCCTGTTGATGCTATGCTTGTTGCTACAGCTACAAGAAAGAAACTAGCAGGACAGAGTTTCACCATCCATTCTCCTAATAGGGAGTCTACACCAGATTTGGAAAGCATCTTTATGCTTCAGTGACCTTTGCTCTTAGGTCATTGAATTACTTGGCACATTTTACAAGACTGCATAGAGATTTAATCAAGGAGCTTACCAAATCTTTTTTCAGGTCCCTGTCTTCAAGGATGGGAACAGAATCTCTGAGCAGCTGACCAGCCTCCATCTATCCCAAATTCATCCATGAGGTTAATCTCTCAATCTGTGGAAGGGACCTCACAGGTGGTGGGTTCAGTCATAACCATAAAGAGACATGCCTGGATGAGCTTATGTGATTTTTGTGGAACCATTTAATTCTTCTTTCATCAATGTGCCCTGTAATGGATCTTCTCTTTTTGATCCCAGGGTTAAGGACACATTCTGCAGGGGTGAACAAGAGGCAAAGACCCTGTCTGCCGTGGGTATATGTTTTTCTACCCCTCAAAGGCTTTTCTCTAGAAAGTAACATGGTGGCTGAAAGATGTGGTTTAAGAAGTCTCATGGTCCTTTCCAGGAGTCATGTCGAGATAGTTCCCTCAGGGGCAGAGGGGAGAACTCGAATGGAAGACACTATCCTTGCAGTAGAAATGGTCCGCAGAACCAGGGATCTACAGATTCTTTCTCAGACAGACCCTATCAGAGCTCCTGAAAGGAAGCCTAACTGTCCCTCTCTGGAGCCAGTCAGAAGTTGTTTATCCCTGTACCAGACAACCTGGTTAGCTATCACAAAAGACTCATGGGTGCAGAGGATTATACCCAGAGGTTATACCATGCCATTTTCCCTAACCACTCCAACAGTTCTGAAGAAACTCCCTGATGTTTCACCCAGTCATCGGGAAGCCAGCATCTGTAGAAATAAAAAAGCTGCTAGAAAAAAAGATTCATCCCAGAGAGGGTCTGGGACTTACTCAAGAATATTAGTGCCAAAAAAGACAGGGAACTTGAGACCTATTTTGGATCTCAGCAAGTTAAATTAGTTTGTGAGGTATACAAAGTTTTGGATGGTCATGGTTCAGTCCATTTTACCCTTACTCCAGAAAAACAATTGAATGGGCTCAACAGATCTTCAGGATTTGTACTATCACATCAAAATGAACAGGTACTCCAGGAGATACCTAAGCTTCCAGCTGGGAGCCAGTCATTACCAGTTCAGAACATTGTCCTTTAGTCTCAATGCAGCCCCCAAGGTGTTCACCAAATGCATGGCAGTTGTAGCAGCTCACTGGAGACTGCTGGGACTCTGGGTGTTTCCATTTCTAGACAACTGGATCCTTACTGCTTCAACCAGGCATCACTTGATACAGGCAAGGGACTAATTGCTCCAATTGTGTTCTCACCTAGGAATACAAGTCAATTACAACAAATCTCAACTCACTCCAACACAGAATCTGGAGTTCATAGGTGTTTGTTTAGATACAGTCAGTCAGATAGCCTCTCGTCCCTCCACTTGAATAGACATTCTGCAGTCCCAAGTCAAGAAAGTGATCCAGAATTCATCCCTTCCAGCACGATTGATACTACAGCCTTTTAATTCCATAGAAGCCACTACAGTGGCCAGGTTCCTTCAATGGACTCTGTTGATTCAATGGTCCATTTTCCAACATCCATTATCCATGCCAACCAAGATCACTCAAGCATGCAAATTATATCTTCAATTGTGGATTCATTGAAACCAGTGCCATGAAGGCTGTCTCTTTGTTCTTCCTCTCCTTAAGGCTAAAGTGACCACAGATGCCTTCCAGCTTGGGTGGGGGGGTGGGGGGGCACCACTTAGGAAGGACACTCCAAGATATGTGGTCTCCTGAACAGTCCAAGATGCATATCAGTGTCCTGGAGATGAGAGCATCCTCCAACGTTGCAGCCTTTTCAGGGCACTCTCCCATCAGGACAACTGTGATACAGACAGACAACATGTTAGTAGTCTTGGTACATCAACAAAAAAAGGGGAACCAGATCTTACCCTCTTTGTTGAGAAGCTATGAAAGTATGGGAATGGGCAATCTCTTCCAATCACTTTCTAACAGCAGTGCACATCCTGGGGAAATCCATTGTGAATGCAGACAAATTAAGCAGATCCATTCTGATGCCTCATGAGTGATCTCTCAATATCAACATGACAGAGAAAATTTTCCATCAGTGGAGCCAGCCATGCTGCAATCTGTTTGCCTCTCCCCTCAACCAGAAGGGCAGAAGTTTTTTTGCCCTGATCCCTCCATCCAGGGAGTCACCGAGATGCTCCAGTCTATGATGGCCCTCTGGACTACTGTATGCATTTCCACCCTTGACACTTAATTCCCAAATTTCTTCAGAAAACAATACGGTTGAAGAGCAAAGTTATCCTCGTCGCTCCTTCTTTGCATCTTGAGGTTTGGTTCCTGTTCCTCTGGCCTCATCTTGTGCATCCAGAACGGGTTCTGGATCAAACTCCAGACCTCCTGTCTGACCTGAGGGCATGATTCATCAGAACATAACAGGCCTCAAATTGAATGCATGGTTTCACCAGTTCGGCTAATTGCTAGAAAGCCCAGCCTCTTTTCCCAGTTTGTCATATTTTATTATCTTCCCATAAGGATTCTACTAGAAGACTTCCAAGAGTAAATGGTAAAGATTTTTCTTCTAAGCTCTTAGCAAAGACCTGGACCCCTTTTCAGCACCTGTACTAACTATCCTTGAATTTTTAGCCTCAATCTTTAATAAAGAAGCTAGTTTTCCACTGTTAGAGTTCAGTTGGCTGCCATTTCTAATTTTCACATGGGTAAAAATAATTATACATTAGCCTCATCTAAATTATGCAAAGCCTTTCTCAAGGGAACCTTTTTGGTTAGACATCCATTAAAAGATCCTGCTCCAGCTTGGGATGTAACTTTAATACTTCAAGCCTTAAATCAATCTCCCTTTGAACCCTCAGCCAAGGTTGACCTAAAATTTTTTTTTTGAAAAAACATTTTTATGGTGACTATTACATTGGTTAGAAGAGTATCTGAACTCCAGGCTCTGTCTTCAAAACCTCCTTATCTGATTTTTCACAAAGACAGGGTGTTACCATGAACCAATCCATTTTTTTTACCCAAGGTAGCTTTTGAGTCAACTATTAACCAGGTCATTAGTCTCCCAGTTTTCTTTCCAAATTTTTGTAACAAAGGAGAGCTTATGTTATATCTGTTGGATGTGCATAGAGAACTTTGCTTCTACCTTCATAGAACCAAAGACTTTAGGAAATCTGACCAGTTGTTTGTTTCCTTTTCTCTTACCAGATTAGATAACCCAATATCTAATGTTACTTTGGCCAAGTGGTTAACTGATTGTATCAACTTTGTGTATGACAAATTGGGTTTATTTTTACCAAAACCTCATAGGGCCCATTCAACAAGATCTATGGCAGTTAGAGCCCATTCAGCAAGATCTATGGTGGTTACTTCAGCCTTTTTGGTCCAGAGCATCCCTGGATGTTACTCTGCAACTGCAACTTGGGCTAATTCACACACTTTATTTCTCATTACAAGTTGTGTTTGATTTCTTGGACTAGAGCAGCATTTGGCTCAGCAGTGCTCCGGAATATCCTTACTTAGGGGTCTCCCAAAGTTACAGTAGCTGGGGACTTTCTCCCATCAGTTGAGGAATGAATGAAAATGACAACATCAAATTAAAATGTTATGTACTTGCCATAACGTTCCATCTTTGTTGTCCATTTTTATTCTTCCTCAACTCCCAGTCCAGCTACCTCCTCCTTTTGTGTGCTTCTGTCAAGATCTAAGAGTTGTACAGGAACCTCTGTTCCTTGTTTGAACTCCAACTTCCCCTTACTGTTCTACTGTTGCTTTTTTTCTGTTACTGGTGTTCCTTTTACATCTAGAGGCAGCAAACTCGATCTGAGGAGCATTAAGTTGGTGGGGCACTATGGGTAAATGGAGAATCTTTAGAGGTCTAGGATCCAATGATCAGGAATAAGTAGCCGAGTCAGACTCAGATCCCAGTCAAATCTGAAACCATCAGTTGAGGAAGAATGAAAATGGATAAAATAGATTTTAACAAACAAGCATATATACAACATATTTTCAAAAGTATTTTTCTTCAATGGAAGAAGCAATAGCTCCTGCTTCAGAAACCTTGGTAGCCCCAAAACTGCCTCTACAGCATGTAGAAAGAACTCTAGGTAAGACCACTCTTATGAAAAGAGTAATCCCCTTTAGAACACTATTCCCCTCTCTACATAATTATTGAGGGAATACACAAAAAATGTCTTTCGGCTCTTGGAGCAGAATCATATTGAATAGAAATTGCTGATTCATGGCATTGAATGCCAAATTCCTTTTGCTGGCTGGCTGCAATGAATGGAAAGCTGCTTCAGAATCAATAAAAGATTTAAAACTCTGTGGAAACATTATTTTGATAGTGGCTGGATATAGCAGACAGCATGTTAATATTTTTTTTTTTGAACTTAATCACTGGTTAAAAAGTACCTTTTTCTGCTGAGTCTCAGGTGAGTAGTCTTGTTCAATAAAGACTTAAGACACCTTGGATTTTAAGCTCATTTCCTGGTTTCCAGAGTGGCACTAAAATGTGTCCTTTCAAGGAATAAGCTTCTAAGCAAAAAAATTCTAAGACTCTGTTGTTTAGGGAGATTAGTCATTGGTCTCCACAGGGTTCTGTGATTCCATTCAATCTTTATTTGTTCATTGGGGATTTTCATCCAGCTAGAAAAATGGAAGCAAACAAACATCAAGCAATCTTTGCTGACTAGTCCCTCAGGAACCCCATGTAGGTGGAGGATGTTATAGAGAGCTCTGTCATCATATTCAATCACTTTTTGCTCAGTACAATCCAAGTGTAACTCAGCCACTTTAACATGTGTTTTCAGTTCCTGGTTCCCTTCAATCAGTGAAGGATGCTGGAGTGGGTAGACACTTGTTGTTCAGTCTCAATATGCCTATTGTCATTCCTGAATTTTATGCATTAATCTGATCTTTTGTATTATTATTTGCAGTCAGGCTTGCTCATCACCCACTCAATCAGGCTGGCTAGGTTCCTTAGCCATCTTGGATGTGGTTGTCAGAAGTATTTTGGCAGATGGTTGAATCAGTTGTCTCTGTCATTTTAGCTAGCCTTACTTTCAGCCACCTTAGACATGTAGTGGTTCTCTATCTCGCAATGTGTAGATTCAAACAGAATATAAGCTTCTGATATCACCTGAAAGTAAAAGTTTTATCAGGCAGCAGGAACAATGTGAAGACATGCCTATTCAAGACCCGCCATACTAGAAGTCTCAGTTCTCTGTTTTGTAACTGGATTAACTCTTATCCCTTTATTCCTAGTCAATCAATGAATTAATGATCTATGTTCTCCATACTTCAAAAGGATTTGAGAATTACTAATAACCTTTTACTAAACTCATGAAGGAAAAATAAATAAATATAAAATATACCTTTAAATGTAATACTATCTAATTTCTTGTAATTTCAGGAAAAAATTACTTTTTGTGAAAAATTTACTCAAATATGTGTAAGATTATCTGGATATACTGCTTATTATTAGTTTGTAGCATTTACCAATTTTTCTTGGTTATCCCCTGTACATGAATGAAGGTTTCCATATGTCTACCAATAATTTTAACAGTGTTAAAATTCTGTTGCAAAACTCAAGGTACATTCTTTTCACAACTTGTGGAATAAACATGAAAACATTATGTGTAGTATCCTGACACAAAATAAATAATTTTACTTGAGCTCACTATATCCTGCAAAAGAGAGCCATAGCTTGCTCATCTAGCACCCAGTGCCAGTCCCTGATGTAGTGCCCCACCTCTTCAACTCTTTGTGTGTGAAGATTAAGAGCAAAAAAAACTCTTTACTATATCAAGCCGTATTACATTTGGATCCAAACCCACCCCACAGCAGCCATCTACACTAATGTGGAATAAGATTAAAGGAAAAAAAATAGTTGTGTAAGAACATACCATAACCTTAAATGTATTTGTCTTCCATGTTGCAGTATTCATTACTATAGGGAGGTTGCTGCCTGCAGCACCGGACATCTGGCCAGTATACCAAAGTCTTAGGAACAGGGGTACATGCAATGTTTGATTTCAGAGCCATAAACCAACGGTGGCTATAAAGGTAACAGCTGCATGTACCCACTTCAGAATGAACTGCCGCATGCAGTAGTACCCCTGGAAGCAATGAAGAGGAAGGAGGAAGCTTTTCAGACCCACATGTAATACCAGTCCAAAGGGTGCCTCATGGAGACATATGCCTGATACTAAGGTTTGGTAGACGGAGAGAAATCTGTCCCCTCAGGTGGTTAAACAGGTAAAGAGGGGGTAGGAGGGTGGGACCAAATACTGCAACATGGAAGAGAAGGACATCTAAGGTTATGGTAAGGTCTTACACAACTATTCTATGTCCTTCTATTCTCATGTTGCAGTATTCATTACTGTAGGGAGAATACCAAAGCTTTTAGATATGAGCCGGGGAGGAGGGATGAGGTCCCTGTTCTATTAGCCAAGTAGAATGGACCTGGCAAAACCGGGTCTGTCCCTAGAAGCCAAATCTAGTTTGCAATGTCTGGTAAAAGTATGGACTGACGACCAGGTAGCAGCTTCTATGACAGAAGCGTACTCTACTCCCTTGAAGAAAGCAGCTGAGGAGGCAGCTGCCCTGCTGGAATGAGTCCTCATGCTTTCAGGTCTGGTTTTGCCATGAAAGGAGTGGCATGCAGAGATAGCCTTAGATATCCATGAAGAGAGAATCTGTTTAGAGACTGCCTTCCCCAAGGCCCTTGGGTGAAAGGAGACAAATAGCTGGTCAGACTATCTAATGGGTTTGGTTTTGTCCTGATAATACCTGCATTGTCTGTGGACATCTATGGAATGTAGAGTTCCTTCAGAGGAATTTTGAGGTTGAGGGAAGAAGACAGGAAGGTTAGTGGTCTGATTCAAGGATAGCTCATTAACCACCTTAGGCATGAAGGAAGGGTTAGTCCTAAGGGAGACCCTGTCTTTATGGAAGATGTGGTAAGGAGAGATGGCCATCAGGGCTTGGATTTCAGATACCGTCCTGGCGGATGTGAGGGCCACCAGCAGTACTGTTTTCCAGGTACATAGCTTTAGTGAAGCAGTGGGCTGGCTCAAAAGGAGGTAAAGTGAGTTTTTCCAGGACAAAAGTCAGGTCCCATGTAGGAGGTATTGGTTTGCAAGGGGGTTGATATGGAGGACCCCTTTTAAAAAGAGCTTAACCTCTAATCTGGATGCCAGAGGAGGTACCAAAGGAAGACAAGCAGAAATGGCAGACAAGTAGACCTTAACAGAAGAGTATGTTAGTTCTGAATTGAGAAGCTTACACAAGTAAAAAAGGACCATAGGTACAGGAGAGAATAAAGGGTCCTGATTTTTTCTTGTGACACACCCTGGAGAATCTTTTCCATTTTGCCACATAATTTCTCATGGTACTAGGTTTGCTGGCCTCCTGCAGGACATTGAGTATGTCCTCTGGGTATAGGTGCCTGAAGGGAATCAGAACCCTATCGCTGATAAAGTGAGCCTGAGACTGCTCACCTGAGGGTGTATTAGGGACCCTCTGTCTTGTGTAAGTAGGTATAGATGGTGGGGTAACCTGGGTGATTGCCCTTGGCTAGTAGATGAAGTAGAAACCAATGCTGTCTTGGCCAGAAGGGAGTCACCAGCAGGATTTTTGGTTTGTCCCTCTGAATCTTCTGGAGGACCTTCTGAATCAGTGTCGGGGGGGGGGGGGTGGCACAGAGATACATCCCCATCCAAGAGAAAGAGAAGGCATCCACTTTCCAGGCCTTGGGATGTGGATCCCTTGTACAAAACAGAGGCCTGTTCCGGGAGGAGGCAAACAGGTCTGCCTGAGGAATACCCCACTTGTGTATAAGATCTAGGAACGCCGTTCTGTGAAGCATCCATTTGTGAGAGGTGCAGAAGTTATGCTGACAGTGTCTACCATAGCATTCTCTGCTGAAGGAATGTAAACTGCTAAGAGGTGGATTTGCAGAGATGAGACAAGAGACCAAATCTGTCTGGCTAAGCTGCAAAGAGGGTAAGACCTTGCCCCCCTTTGCTTGTTTATGTACCACAAGACAGTTGTATTGTCTGTCACTACTTTCAAGGTGCCTGGTAGGAGGACTGGTTGAAAGACCTGTAGTGGTAAGTAAGGAGCCCTCATCTCTTTGATACCGATGTGATCCCTTTAACTTAGCAGAGACCACTCTGCCTGCACTTTGCTTAGTTTTTGCTGGTGTCGTAAAACTGCCCCCCAAATCAGGTCTGAGGCATCTGTGAATATTTGCTGTGAGGGTGGCAGTAACTGCATGGGTATGTCCTAGTTGAGATTGATGGCTGTAATCCACCATTCCAACTCTTTTTCAGGCATGGTAGCAATGGGAAGGAGATATCCAGAGGATGAGAATGTTGATTCCAATGAGTCTTTAGTACCCACTGGGTCTTCCTCATGCGCAGCCTTGCCAGAGACAGCATTGTTATCAAGGACACCATGTGTCCCAGGACTCTCAGGAATTCTCTGGCTGAAAGTGCTTGAAGAGAGAGAGAGAGAAGCTTCTGAAGGTAAAGAGCAATGAATTTTACCTTCTGGCAGGGGATGAAGGCTGCCATCTTGTTGGTTCTTATACTGCATCTTAGAAAGACTAGGTCTTTTGCAGGGGTCATGTAGGACTTCTCATGGTTCACAGTGAACCCCACGACCGACAGGGTTTTGGTCACCAGTAGTAGGCGATATTGCAGGGTGTGAAGGTTCTGGTGAAGTATTAACAGATTGTCTAGATATGGGTTTATTTGAATGCCCTATGTTCTGCAGTGGGTAATCACTGGTGCTAGACACTTCGTAAACTTCCTGGGTGCTGTCAAGAGCCCAAAAGATAATGCAGAAAATTGAAAATGCAAAAAACCTACTGAGAAACGTAGGAATTTCCTGTAACAGGGGTGAACAGGAATGTGAAGGTAGGCATCCTTCAGATCTAGGGACACCATAAAGGCCCGGTTGGGGATAAGGGACAACAGCAGCTGCAAGGTGAGCATTCTGAAGGTGGGAATCTTGAGATAAAGGTTGGGTATGGACAAATCCAGAATTGATCTCCAAGGACTTTCTTTTCTTGGGACCAACAACATCCTTGAGTAAAATCCCTTGTTTAGCTTGTGTGGTGGGACCCTTACTATGGTGCCCTGGGCTTGAAGTTGATCCAGAATAGAGGGAAAAGGATAGAGCTGACTTGAGGAGGGCTGGGGTATCCCCTGGAAGTGGGGTAGAGCCCATCAAGTTATAAAATAACCTTTTTGAGTTATGGAGAGGACCCAGGCCTCTGAGGTGATCTTCCGCCAGGAGGGTAAGGAGAGGGTGAGGTGAAGGGACAGGGGATGGAGAGAAGTAGTGGGTTTGAGTGGGTTTGAGTCACAGTTAAGGGGTTCTGTCTTGGTCAGGCTGCCTTCAAAAGGGAGTGTTATTACCGGAGGAAGGGGGTCTAGGAGTGGAATGTTTCCTAGGTTGCCTCTGTCCTTTAGCCTGTGGTAGAGCAGAATGAGAAAGCTGTCTCCTAACAAAGGTAGTCCTTTGAGGGTAGTTTCTGTGGTACCAAGGGATAGGTGAAACCAGTAAATGTTTTAAATTTAGCAACTCATTTCCCTTTTCTTGCAGGGATTTGAGGAGTTCTGCAGATGGTTTGCCAAAAAGGGCTTTATTATCTAGTGGTGCATCCAGCAACTTGGTTTGTACATCCATAGGGAGAGGTTGTAGCCTCACCCAGGAATATCTTCACAATACAGAGCCTGAAGCTGCAGATTTGGAAGAGGTCTCCACCACATCGTAACTGCACTTAATGAAGTGCCTTGTTACCTGTGAGGCAGTGGAGAGAAGGGAGTTTAGTTGGGCCTTAGCAGGCGAGTCTGGTACATCAAGCAAAAGGGCGGCAGCCTTAGAAAGGGTGTCTAGAACAAACTTGGCCATGTGGGTTTGATAGTTTAGGACTCTGATGGCAAGAATGGAAGAAGTATAGACCTTCTTCCCTAGCCTATCCATAAACGTGCTGTCCTTGTCAACAGGGAATAAAGAGGTAGAAGGCAGCTATCTGGAGGATTTGTCAGCTGAGACTGCTATGACTGCAGGGTCTGCACGGGGTTCTTAAACAGCTACTGAGTATTCTGAGGAAATTTACAGAACTTGTCTGGGTGCTTAGAAGCTGGGGGCTGAGAGTCAGGGGTCTGTGAAGCAGCCAAAAAGGCATCTTGAAGGCTAGAAGCAAGGGAAGGACTGCAGATAGTAAGGGTTGATCCATATATAGTAATTCAAAATATCTCTTTTTGGTTTCTGAGACATCTGAGGCCTGCCATTTAGTGTTCTCTCATGAGAGAGATGATATCTCCAAAAGAAAATTCTTTCCCTAGAGATTCAGGACTGATAGAGTCCTCTTCCTCAGGAGTAATGAAGTCCTTGGGGGGATTCAATTTGACAGCAATAAGTAAGGGAGTCTTCAGTGAAGGATTACTCTTCCTCTGACTCTTCTAAGGACTGCAGAGGAGTAGGAGCAGATGGAGGTATCTGTGATTCTAGGGCCTGCAATGCCTTGAAAAGATTTTGGGAGAAAATCCCATCCAGGGGCAGATTGTTGTTCTGCATGTTTTAATTTTTGTTTTCTCTTCAGGGGAGTTGAAGGATGGGTGGATTTAAAAGCCAACATCTGGGAGGATTGCAGAACAGGAGTAGGCCCCTCCGATGCCATAAGCCATGGTTCTCCCTTGCCAAAAATCCAAACATTCTGCTGTAATGTTATCAGCATTTTTGATTTCAAAGGAACAAATGCAAAGCAGTAGTCATACAGACCAAATTTCAGACAAATACTAAAACTGAGTATCAGACTACTCAAAACAATGAGGTAGTAAAGCAGAAAGCTCTTAAACTTTTAACTGCTGAGCACTTTCTTCCATTCAAAATGGGACTTCAGTACAATAAACCAAATCAGTAAACTCCACCCTTACATATAGTCATCCAGAATCACATGAGCATTTATCCCCCGTGTTAAAATGTACAGAATTCAATCGATAACAGTTTCACTAAAACAACTTAAAAACTCTAGCATTTGGCAATGAACAATATTGAATAACATAAAGAATTATAAAACTTGGTGGTGTTAATAATCACAATCTTTCTATTGTCAGCTTAAGAATACTGGAAACAGAAAATTTGTCATTTGACTATAAGTACGGGTGGAGTTCACTGGTCGGGTTTACATACTGCCAAACAGATTGACTATTTAGATTTTTAAGAAATAAATGTGTGACCATGGAGAGACTTGTAAAAGTTGTCCTTTTTTGGGATTGATACAGAATTTAATTGCAAAGTTGCATGTACAAAGTATTATTGTGGTTGTTTTCAAACTGCAATAAGAATTCAGGTATATTTAGGATATGGTTTCTTTGAAACATTATGCATCTGTGGTATATAAAAAATATAGTTTTTATAAGCATGAAAGAGTCAAAATGTTTTGAATGTTGAATGTTCAATGAAAGGCAAATAAGAGATTTTTTTGTGTTATCAAAGTTTTCCTTGGAATTATAAACCACACTTTATTTTGGAATTTATTTGTTGCATATCCATAAGGACAAAACAGAGAGCATTAAGATTTCTTAGTAAAATGTATTTTTACAGGCTGTATTTACTAACTCAGAAAGGAAAATAATTTGCATGTGGATTACCTGTTTCACTCCAAAATTTTAGTGCAGCATTCTAAATGGAGCATATATAGGATACATATAATAAAAGCTACATGAAAGGGTTATTAATTTGTAAATTTAGGTACGTCAGACATTAGCACTGAACATGCTGAGTGATATAGTCACAGACCAGATTTTTAAAACAGTACTTTTACCAAGGGTGAAAAAATATCCAAATGTAAATTCCCAGGTTCAAAAGATTTTCTTTTGCAGAAGCTATTTTGATTGAATTCACATTTTTTCTTATTGTCATAAGATGAATATCCCCAGAAAACAAGAATCAGTAGTAAATTGAATTAAGTATTATAAGAAGGACAAGTTTATTTATATATAGTGTGTGGTATCTTCCAATAAAGCTTCATGGGTGGAAAGATAAACATGTGAAAAGGTAACCAAATAGAGTACAGGAAAAGCCTCACTGAACTCTGAGTGGAATGAAAACATTATGGTCTGACAGGTAATACAGACAAATGGCTAAAAGGTCACAATCAGTCCAGATTCTTACCAAAGGTAAGTCTCATGTCAAATGGATCAGCTGTGACTGAGAAACACAGGTGGTTGTAATATTAAGAAACTTCTATTATTTTATTTGTTAGCTAGAATTAATATCTTAGCAGGTAAACCAGTAAAAGTTCAGGATATGTAAAATCAGAATATTCAGGGTTTGATTCCTGGCTAACCAGTACCTGTTAATCTGACACATAAGGGATTAGATGTTTTGTACAGTATAGTAGATTCACATAGAGGTATTTTATTGTTAAGATAAATATGTCTGAAAGCTACAGATAATGTTTTTGTGCCTATGTAAAACAAGCAACATGAGTTTTAGAAAAGGATTTCAATATTGGTAAAATTATAGTTAAATATATAAAAATATTAATTCAGGCAGTGGGTCAGAATCAACAAAAACAGACAAATGCTTCAAACCAATTGCACCCAATTTCACAAAAAAGAAGTTATGTACTCACCATAATGTTCCATGCTTGTTGTCCATCTCAACTTCATTCTTACTGGTTGGGGTTTGGAACCAATTCTCTGTTCCGACTAGGCCATATACTAAAGCTTGAAGTCTTCCACTGGCTCGTGGCTGTATCCCTATCCCATCATGCTCTAGTGAAGCTCCTCAGATCTTGTTTGTTGATAACCACAATTACCAAAGGTACTATCACGATATCAAAAGTGCAATTCACTGAAAGCAACCAAATGGAGAACGAGCCGAAGTTGAATGTTTATTAAATCCACAAAAGTAACAAATGTTGCGTGATTAACGCTATGAATAAAAATTGCGTTTTCGTAAAAAACTTCATCAGATACACACACTTGAATGCCCTACACTTATTTAAATAATAAACTGGTAATAGTAGAACAGAACACTATTGGTGAAGCAATTAATTAATTAAATAGGAACCAATAGAAGTGACTTGAACTGTTTTAAAAAATCAAAACCTGTTAAAATCCATGAATAAATGTTGACCAAACATACAATAAAAAACATAAATATATGCAATGCTTAAAAACATATACAATTGATTATACAATCTTTCACATAAAAAAAAATTGATTTGTATGGACTAAAAGTAAGTAAATGCATAGTGACGTGACATGTTAATTGCTGCCCTCTAGGGGTATAGAACATTTTTTACAATTTGGTAGCTCTTAGTTTCAATACAGGCAAAATAGAAAGTGCATTGTTTAGCCCTGGCTGTTTAGTGGCTTCTAACACTATTTGCCAATAAAGCTCACAATATTCTAACTTAGCATCCCACATACCCCCTATTATTTCCTTAGGCACAACTTCCAAAACAAAAAACAAAAATGATGCTTGATGACATACTGTCTTGTGGCGAAAAAGCACATTGTTTAAATTCACCTTACTCATCTCGTAAAGATGTTCATATATACGAGTTTTGAGTTTTCTCTCAGTCTTGCCGATGTAAAAGGATTTACATTCCTTGCAAAGGGCAAGATAAACCAGTCCACTTGTATTACAGTTTGAATAACAATTACCCCTAATATTTCTGTTCCTACTCGGAATTTCTATAGAAGAAGCATTAAATATATAGGTGCACTGTGAACATGCACCACATTTGAAGGTGCCGGTCCTTGTGCCATTAGATGGAACTCCAGAACCATGTCCAAACTCAAAAAATCTTTTAAAATTCATGTCCCTTCTGTAGGTAAATTTTAACTGGCTTTTACACATTTGATCTAGATCAGAAATTTCTTTGAATTTATCCCATTCTCTATTAATAACTTTTCTTATAACTCCAGAATCTCCATTAAAGTCCAATATATATGCATCTTCCCAATCATTGTTCGAATTAATTTGTTTAGAAAACAATGGAACAGTGGATGGACAAACATCCTGTCCTAAAATGGGTGCAAATTTATTAGATCTATCTTCCAGGAATTCTGTGGTAACTTGTTTAATTAAATTGTTAGGGTAACCCCTATCTTTGAACATTTCACTTACTGTATTACATTCAACAATGAAATCTTTATCACTGGAGGTCATACGGCTAATCTTGACCAGTTGCCCTTTTATAAGGTTTTTCTTTTGAAAGAATGGATGCCCGCTACTAAAATGAAGGTAGGAGTTTGAGAAAGTATTCTTTCTGTATATTTTAGATGAAAACTTGCCATTGTCCTTTGTAATACATACATCGAGGTAATTGAATACCTGATAATCAAAGTTATAAGTAAAATCCAAGAAATTTGTTGTTCCTTTTAAGTAGGTCAAAAATTAAAGAAATCTTTCTTTACCTGCCGTCCACAAAATACAAACATCATCCAGGAAGCATTTGTATAGGGACCAACAACTACTAAATTCACTGTTGAGGACATATGTCTGC
Organism: Protopterus annectens; assembly: GCF_019279795.1. Taxonomy (NCBI): domain Eukaryota; kingdom Metazoa; phylum Chordata; order Ceratodontiformes; family Protopteridae; genus Protopterus; species Protopterus annectens. The sequence goes on from NC_056746.1 coordinate 422,701,546, forward strand.
TCCCACCAGGTCAGAACAATGTTGGCATATGTGGGGGCACAACTAGCCCCCTTCGCCACACCTTTAATCTGCTTGTAAAATTCACCTTTATAATACATATAGTTGTTGGTAAGGATAATCTCCATTAACAAAAGAACATTAGTAAAACCATTATTGGAAAAATTTCCGAATGTACTCAGAGAGTCTTCCAGCCATTGCAGTCCTATATCATGGGGTATACTACCAAAAAGATCAACTATATCCAATGTTACAAAAAGCAAAATGTCATTATAAAGTTCAGGTTTCAAATGTGTAAGATAATCCCAAGAGTCCTTTAACACTGCTGGACCTGTCCAAGATAGATCTTTAAGTTTAGTGTCCACATATTTAGAAAGAGGTGATATAATAGCATCTTCTGAAGAAAAAATAAGTCTAAGTGGGGGATCCAATGTGTTCTTATGGACTTTGGGAATACCAAACACCGAGGAAACCATAGGGTGTTTGTTCATTAAAAAATTAAATGTGTCCATATTAATAGAACTTTCTAAAAGTAAATCATTGAGCATAAGGTGAATTCTGGAGTTGGCTATACTGACCTCGTTGATAGAAGCTGAAACATATTTGGAAGTATTACTAAGCTCATCTTTCATTTTGGACTCATATAGAATATTATCCATCAATACAGTCCCTCCACCTTTGTCAGGTTGCATGATCTTCATGAAATGGTCAGTTTTTAAGGAATCCAGTAAATCTCTTTCATCTTTGGAAAGACTGGAATGTACCCTATGGTTCCTAATTTCCTTCCTGATTTCCCTTTCCAGTTGAGGGTGGAGGGAGGGAGGGATTGAAAGTACCTTTTTTCCTCAGGGGTGTTAACGATTTGTTATTGTATTTTTGATTGTTGAAAAATAAAGCTAAATTCTTTTTCCTGATAAAAAGTTTCAAATCTACTATAGCCCTGGCCACATTAACCTTTCTTAATGGTATGAATTTGAAACCTTTAGAAAATAAATTAAAATGTTGGGCATTGATAGAAAGACCACTATAATCAAAAATGTTATAGCCTTTGTATGAATGGACATTGTCCACTGCAGAAATGACTTCTGATACTTGATCTGTTAATACCATGTTTTCCTTCCCAAATTGCCCCCATAGTTGTTGTAGTTGTAATAAACTTTGGTTTGTTCCTTAACCTGTTCGATCTCCGTAGGGGTGGAAGGTAAGAACGTTCTAAAGGGATTTCTGCTTGGTGAGTAGACTGCCTAAAATCAGGTTCACCAAACTGGTGAACATCATCAGGTAGACAACTGTTGTTGATTTCCCTTGTTTCATGTTCCCTGAATCTAAAGAAAGGTCTGGGTTTAGGGTATGCTGTACTTTCCTTATATTCTTTAAGGTCCCTGTTTATTTTGCCCTGCTTTCTTACCACATTACTAATACATTTCCTAACCCCTTGTTCAAAAATGTCATAATATTTGCCCTTTTCGCTCTCCACCGTGAACAACAAATCTTTAAGTATACATCCATTAGTCTTTTCCATTTCTTTCATTAAAAACAGTTTCTCCCTGTCATTTTCATCCCTAATGGCTTTAACAATCTCTAAACCACAATTATCAAAAATTGTAATTAAACTTGAATGAAATTCAGAGCCATCTTGTACTCTGTTGGGATATTTACAAATTCTCAATCCTTTGGGGACAATTTTGTGCTTAAGGCATTCATTTAAATATACATTGTCACAATCAATACTTTTGTATTTGTCTATCAAAAAATACAACCTGTCCAAATTCTCTTTATAAGAAAGAATTCTAGTGTCCGTTTTGGTTATGTTCAACTTACTGTTGAAATCATACTTCTTTCTAATAATGTCACTGAAACTGATAACAGTTTTAGTATTAGCTTTATGTAAGTCACCTTTGTTAGCATTAGAAATGGTGCTAGTTCCAGCCGTATCCCTCGCCTGGGTTTCTGCCACTTCTTCGTTTGTTAAAAAGATGTTAGGAAGTCCCAATGGGTCATTGGCCATAGATGTACTTTTTGGAAAAGAAGAACGCTGTAAAGCAACTGAACTCATAGACATCATCCTTTGCTGGCTTCTCAGCATTTCCTGGTTACCGGGAACACAGGAAACCAGTGTAACGATGGATTGACAGGCTGGGGTTAACAGTCCCACTAACTGCGAAAGCTGTCCAACCATTTTGCGAAGCTCACCCCTTTCACCTCGTCTATATTCGTCTTCAGACTCAACCCCTGAATGCTCCACCATCTCGACAAAACCAGTAACCAAGAATAGATGTCAGTGAATGATGACAACTAAAACCAAAAGCGCAATTCACTGAAAGCAACCAAATGGAGAACGAGCCGAAGTTGAATGTTTATTAAATCCACAAAAGTAACAAATGTTGCGTGATTAACACTATGAATAAAAATTGCATTTTCGTAAAAAACTTCATCAGATACACACACTTGAATGCCCTACACTTATTTAAATAATAAACTGGGAATAGTAGAACAGAACACTATTGGTGAAGCAATTAATTAATTAAATAGGAACTAATGGAAGTGACTTGAACTGTTTTAAAAAATCAAAACCTGTTAAAATCCATGAATAAATGTTGACCAAACATACAATAAAAACATAAATATAATCAATGCTTAAAAATATATACAATTGATTATACAATCTTTCACATAAAAAGAATTGATTTGTATGAACTAAAAGTAAGTAAATACATAGTCAGTGATGTGACATGTTAATTGCTGCCCTCTAGGGGTATAGAACATTTTTACAATTTGGCAGCTCTTAGTTTCAATACAGGCAAAATAGAAAGCGTATCGTTTAGCCCTGGCTGTTTAGTGGCTTTCAACACTATTTGCCAAAAGAGCTGACGATATTCTAACTTAGCTTCCCGCATACCCCCTCTTATTTCCTTAGGCACAACCTCAAAAACAAAAAATAAAAATGATGCTTGATGACATACTGTCTTGTGGCGAAAAAGCGCATTGTTTAAATTTGCCTTACTCATCTCATAAAGATGTTCATATATACGAATTTTGAGTTTTCTCTCAGTCTTGCCGATGTAAAAGGATTTACATTCCTTGCAAAGGGCAAGATAAACCAGTCCACTTGTATTACAGTTTGAATAACAATTACTCCTAATATTTCTGTTCCTACTCGGAATTTCTATAGAAGAAGCATTAAATATATAGGTGCACTGCGAACATGCACCACATTTGAAGGTGCCGGTCCTTGTGTCATTAGATGGAACTCCAGAACTATGTCCAAACTCAAAAACATTTTTAAAATGTATGTCCCTTCTACAGATAAATTTTAACTGGCTTTTACACATTTGATCTAGATCAGAAATTTCTTTGAATTTATCCCATTCTCTACTGATAACTTTTCTTATAACTCCTGAATCTCCATTAAAGTCCAATAGACATGCATCTTCCCAATCATTGTTCGAATTAATTTGTTTAGAAAACAATGGAACAGCGGATGGACAAACATCCTGTCCTAAAATGGGTGCAAATCTATTAGATCTACCTTCCAGGACTTCTGTAGTAACTTGTTGAATTAAATTGGTGTACATGTGAGTACATTCGGAAATTTTTCCAATAATGATTTTACTAATGTTCTTTTGTTAATGGAGATTATTCTTACCAACAACTATATGTATTATGAAGGTGAATTTTACAAGCAGATTAAAGGTGTGGTGATGGGGGCTAGTTGTGCCCCCACATATGCCAACATTGTTCTGACCTGGTGGGAGCATACATATGTCCTCAATAGTTAATTTATTAGTTGTTGTTCCCTATGCAAACGCTTCCTGGATGACATTTGTATTTTGTGGACGGCAAGTAAAGAAAGATTTCTTGAATTTTTGACCTACTTAAAAGGAACAACAGATGTCTTGGATTTTACTTATAACTTGGATTATCAGGTACTCAATTACCTGGATGTATGTATTACAAAGAACAATGGCATGTTTTCATCTATAATATACAGAAAAAATACTTTGATGTGAAATACAAACTTCAGACTCTCCACGTTTGAAAAAATAAAGTGTAAAGATTTATTGAAGACTGTGGTAAGCGCTTTCGCGTATCTCCAGATACGCTTCTTCAGACCATGTACAGCATAATGAATTCAGAGATTATATAGCAAAGGCAAACTCATCATTCAATAAATTAATCAATCAATTGTGTAATTATACAATTAGGTTTAAACTCATTAAAATATATAATGACTTTAAAAACAGGCTTTAAGCTACTAGTAGTAAACGTTTAACAAAACATTAAAAAGCACACTATCTAAGCTAACTGTTTATTCATTAATATTCTACGCTCATTTATAATTAATTGTTTAAAACAAACTACATTCAATGTGGCATATCTCATATGCAAAATTCTAAAAATAGCAGAACTTAACCTGAAAACTATAATAAAATAAAAATATTGCAATATATATTAGTCCAGATTTATAAAGTTCTGATAGAAAAGTGTGGCTACCAAAGTGGTTTCTATTGTATTAATACAATGTACAAATATAAAAATATATAAATATAGATATATAATTAATGAATTTTAAAATATGAATTATGTATAGCAATGTCAAATTTCATAAATAAAAGCATAACTTATGTATATGGATATAAACAAAGATACATTAAAAACCTTGGTTCAAATAAGAATTGACTGCATATATACAAAGATGTATCAAGTATATATGCTTATATGTAAATTTAATTTAAATTGTTATAAATCTAAAAAACTAGACATATTCAACTGAACGATATAATTAGCCTTATAAAAATGACTGTTCTTTGAAAAGGGCTCATTAAAAATAGTTGACAGAAAACTTATATACATACATTTCATACTTTATAGAAAATTACAAGACAAAAGCAGGCTAATGTTGTTAAGAACAATAACCATAAGTAACTATCTACGTGTATTGAGGAATGACCTTATAGTAACATAGTTGTTTAAACCTGGAGAATGATGACCTTTTAATCTGAAAATCCATTTCAATTCATTTAGTTCTATTGAATTTATATAGTCACCCCCTCTGGCATTACGTTCCACTATCTGTAGAACTCTAAACACAAAAGAATGTGCTGGATTAACTAAAATGTGCTTTGCAAGAGCATTTAATTCATTTTTATTTTTGATATCATATTGATGATTGTAGATTCTATTTTTTTTTAATTTCCTTTTAGTAAGGCCTATGTAAAAGGCTGAACAATGTTCACAGGTAGCTAAATATATTAAGCCAGAGGTGTCACAAGTAGCTCTAAATCTTGGTTTAAATACAAAAGGTAATTCTGGATGTGCAAAGTCCTGTACCTTGGTAATATATTTACAATAATTACAATGTTTACAGGGGTAGGTACCAAATGAATGCCTTGGTCCTAACATAACTTTGTTACTTAAATCCGTTCTATCACATAATATGCTTTTCAAGTTTTTATTGTTTCTGTATATTATGTGAGGACTTTTACCTACCAACTTTGATGTATGCTCGTCTGTCAATAGTACTTTCCAATTATTAATCAGTATTTTCTTAATGCATTGAAAATCATTGGTATACGTTGTCATAAATGCTACCCTTTCATACTTACTGTTAACATCATTTTTATAGAAATGGAGTGAGGGGCTATTATGCTTTATTTCTACAGGTAGTATTTTGTCATTGTTCAGAACATCATTCATAACTTTCACTACTAGATCATATTCATAACCTCTATCTAGAAACTTCTAACTTGGATTATCAGGTACTCAATTACCTGGATGTATGTATTACAAAGAACAATGACAAGTTTTCATCTAAAATATACAGAAAAAATACTTTCTCAAACTCCTATCTTCATTTTAGTAATGAGCATCCATTCTTTCAAAAGAAAAACCTTATAAAAGGGCAACTGGTCAGGATTAGCCGTATGACCTCCAATGATAAAGATTTCATTGTTGAATGTAATACAGTGAGAGAAATGTTCAAAGATAGGGGTTACCCTACCAATTTAATTCAACAAGTTACCACAGACTTCCTGGAAGGTAGATCTAATAGATTTGCACCCATTTTAGGACAGGATGTTTGTCCATCCGCTGTTCCATTGTTTTCTAAACAAATTAATTCAAACAATGATTGGGAAGATGCATATATCTTGGACTTTAATGGAGATTCAGGAGTTATAAGAAAAGTTATCAGTAGAGAATTGGATAAATTCAAAGAAATTTCTGATCTAGATCAAATGTGTAAAAAAATTAAAATGAACTGTTAAAAACACAAAAAAACGAAGATTGAAGAGCAAACACCAAAACTACTTAAACAGATTTATTGTTAGCACTTTCGGAGAGACAAATATCTTTCCTTCTTCAGACAAAATCCATTTTGAAATCAAGGCTATATTTATACCTTTCCTAATAACCTAATTGTACACTTAATTACAATTAGGTATTTAAAGCAACATAACATTATAACAACTTGTGCTATAAAAGTGTGCTTTAAAAATATGCATGTATATCCACACACTATAAACACAACAAACAGCCCTACCTCAACGTATATATACAATACATCTTAATCTAAAATAACTTACTCTATAAAACAATTAACTTAATAAATAAATCTTAATGCCATATATTGACAAAACCTTATATAAAATAATATTCCTTATTATTATCTTCTTAGTGCAATCTGTTTTAACACACAAAGGATAGATGTATATTCATTAAGACCAGGAAAAAGATGTGCAGCAGTTCTAATCATACCTCTCAACGTGGAAACATCAAAAATCTGGACAAGGCCCATGAAAAATAGGTACAAATCTGTACGCTGATTAACATCTAATTTGCATACATAATTATGTAACCCCACCCACTCCAATGGAATTGTGGGATACCAACTTTCAAGCACAAATTGAAGAACAGACAACCAAAACATGGCACCAGAGTCTCCCTGCAGCCATTCCAGTGTCCTTTTACCTGGCTATTTTGCCCCATTTACCATAAACACTACTTATTTATGCATACTGCTTTACTTCTACAATGATTTGAATTTTATTTTTACATTTTACAGCACAACAATGCAGAAACACTAAAAGACATCATCTGGTAAACAAAGCAATACTGTCTCACAATGAAAATAGGCTTGACATTAAACTTTGCCCTTGAAACTCACGTTGATTGAAACGGCATTGAAACCCACAGTGTATCATACAATAGGATCCACAATGACTACATTTATTGATCTATCTATATATCTGCCTACTTAACATTATATATATTTGTTGACTAGGATAGTCCTACTGAGCTGAAACCCACTTTCATAGTAGGCCTTGGTTGAATATCTCCAAGTAAGTCAATAGATATCAGACATCTGCTGTAAGAGTACAAAGCATTGTAACAAACCGCATGTAGTAGAATACACAAATACACATGCATAATAGCAAAACATAATTATTTAGAATCGTTCAGATAATATGATGATGGCATCTTAGAAACTGCAGACAACATATGTAAACCATATTCCATCATCCTCTTCTCCAAACTAGTTCTGCAGCCTGGTAGTCACATGGACTCTTGTCACTTACATACATAATCATCTCTGAGATGACAACTGTATCAGGATTTAGATAGCCATGCCACAAAGTGTATCCTAACAGCGGTGTCATACAGCCTTCATAATATTTAAAAGATAGAAAGCTCTCTCAAATATGAAGTTATTATTTGATCTTTCAGGGATCTAACATGCTAGAGGTAAGGTATTCACATTCAATATGCATAACTATTTAAAAATATAGTAAAATGGTTTTTCAGTATCAAAAACTAATCTAAGTGACCTCAAGTACCAGATGCTGTAAACTATTATAGTCAATTAAACATAACTATCTATGTGAGGAGTTGCAGAAGAACTACTATTGTTAACTGAACATAAGATTATCTCTGATTTAATCACTTTTTAGTTACTCCTGGAATGTTTGCTCATTAATTTAATCAACGCTATTCTTCTTTTGAATACCTTATACCCGTTGCTAACCTGAGAAAAGAGCAGAGGTGAACAAACACACTGCTTAATTTACTTAATCTCATTATCGTGGTAATCTGCCTGATATCAGCTCCAGCTGAATAGCAATAATGCTTTCAGGCAGCCCTTGTTTTTTTTTTTATAAAGAATATGAGTTTATAAGCTCTTATTCATGAAGTATTGGGGCAGACAATCAGAACCAACAACTACTCACGTTAAAATTGGTGAAACTGTGCCTTTTTAAGCCTTGGCTCACACTGTTTTTATTAGTAAACAAAATTTAAATTATGTGATGCCGAGAAGATCTTCCTTCAGCAATATCTAAAGTCTGCTCTAAGAAAGACCAGCCACAATTTTACCATAAAATACAAGCACACTACTCAAAGAGAAAAAAAAAAAAACAGTTGTGATAATGCACATTAAAAAGGTTCCTCCATGTGAGGTATGCGACTTGTAATTATGTGTCCCACATAGACAAAAAAAAAAAGTGTGAATGCAAGCAATTACGTCAAATTTTCAAATATGGTGTAATGCCTTTAAAGCGTATATATTAATTCCAGGATCACTACCTCAGAGCAAGTGAAATATTCCTGGGTACTGCAACTTCAGACTTCGTATAAATTTTAAACATTTGAACTTTCATTCTCTCACTGTTTTAAGATCCTTTTCCCCATCTGGAGTGCTTACAATTTCAAAAGGAACACACAAACTCACACTCTGTCTGGTAACCTTACCCGGCCCGGCTCCCATTCTGCTCCTTTCCTCATGTTGCTGCTGCCACTAATCCCGGCTCTCTACTCTGTCTGTTCCCCATGCTGCTGCCATTAGTCCCGCTCTGTGAGCTCGCTGCTACCATTAGTCCCGCTTCCGCCATTAATTCCAGCTCATTAGTCCCGACTCCCGCTCCATGGCCCGTTCCCCATGCTGCTGCCATTAAGCCCGCCGTTAGCTTAACCGCCGGAAAAATGATGTGAATGGCCAGCCAGCCGGAAATGATGATGCGAGCTCCTTGAGCTCAATTCCGACTGGCTGGTAGCCTGACGGCGCTGACATCATTGCGCACGTGATGACGTCAGCTCTGACAGCGGGATATTTAAAAAAAATTAGAAAACAAAAAGAAAAAAATCGGAAATGAAGGGGTGCCACTCGGGAATCGTGACACCCCTTCATTTGGACCCCAAAACTCGGTAAAAAACAAGTAATTCGGGACGGTTGGGAGGTCTGGTTCTAATCTGCCAAAAAAGTTCTTCCCTTTCTAAAAGTATTTCCAAGGTCCTGCTCTAAAATCATCATTAACATGCTTCAGAACTGTAAATTTAAAATTATGGTTGGAGTATTCTAGGATGTGCCTTGCTAAAGCATTAGTAGGATCTTTTTTGGAGATGGCATATGAGTGCTCATAAATGCGCTGTTTTAGCTTTCGCTTGGTTTTGCCAATATAGAAGGCTGCGCATTTTTGACAGTTGGCAACATAAACAACTGATTTAGTATCACAGTTAAAGTGCCCAGTGATTTTATAAGTCATGTTATTTATGGAAACATTAACACCCACATTAATAAAGCTGCACTGGCGACAAGCACCACATTTAGTCATTCCTAAACGTTTTTTGTTTTTGTTAATATTACAGCTACTAACTTCTAATAAAGTTTTCAAATTGATGCCTCACCTATATATTATTTTAGGTTTTGACACAAACCGGGTATATAAATCTTTATCCTCTAAAATTAGCACCCAGTTTTTATATAGAATGTTCCTGATAAGTGCATGATCCAAATTAAATGTACATAAAAAACTGGTTCTAAATTCAGAGGCATCAATGTTAGTAGCTACTATCCTACAATTATCGGGCACATTGGTATGTGTTCCACTTTGATTAAATAAAATCGGTTTAAAATAACTGATTTCACGCTTATAAATGACTTCAGACCTAACTTCAACAATCAGGGTATCGGGATAACCCCTATTAAGGAACATGGAAGACAAATTGTTACATTCTTCAATGAAATCACTTACATCAGTTGTCATCCTAGCTGCTCTTACCATCTGCCCCTTAATTACAGCTTTTTTCTGATGGTGAGGATGACAACTGGTGTAATGCAAGAAAGCATTCGAGTATGTTGGTTTCCTATATATAAGACTTTTATATCTAGAATTAAAATTATCCTTGTGTAACATGATGTCAAGAAAACTAATCTTAGAATCTTGAACTTCATAAGTAAATTCCAAGAATTCTGTTAACTTGGAAATTCTAGAAATAAATGTTGGAACAGCTTCCAGGGGGCCTTTCCATAATAAAAACATGTCGTCCTGGTATCTAGTATACCAGGTGACATGAGTTTTAAATAATGGTTCATTAAAAAGTAGTGTATCTTCCCAGTAAGCCATGATACAATTTGCAAAGGCACCCCCACATGAGGAGCCCATGGCAATCCCTGAGGTTTGCAAGTAAATGTTGCCATCAAAAACTAGGAAGTTATAAGTCAATACAAGTTCAAATAAAGTTTCAACCAGATAAATAAAATTGTCACTAACTTTCCTAGATGACAAAAATTCCCTAATCCATTCCAATCCTAATTTGTGCGGTATAACTGTATACAAGTCTCTTACATCTATTGTAAGAAAAAAAAAAAAAATAATTGGGATTGTAAGGAATGCTGTTAATATTATATAGGAAACTCCACGAATCCTTGCAGATCTGTGATTCACATTCAATAAGGGGTTTTAGCACACTGTCTATATATTTAGCACATGCGTAAGTTATTGACCCCCTTCCGTCCACAATGGGTCTGAATGGGGGGTCATCTACTGACTTGTGGATTTTTGGTGCGCCAAAAAGTACTGGTAATTTTGGGGCAGAAATATTCAAGTACCTATATAGGTCGATATCTATAATCATTTCCAAAAAAAGATCTTCCAGCACACCCTTAATCTTATGATATGCAATATTAGCTTCATTAATACTTGTCAGCTTATAAGATCCAGTGTTAAGATGTTCTATCATTTTAGCCACATATGCATCCTGGTCCATAAAGACCAGTCCACCACCCTTATCGGGTTTCGTGACCCTGATGTTACATTCGCACAACACTTTAATAAATTCATGCTGGTCAATAGTAATATTAAGGTTGTCGTGTCTGTGATTAAATTTGTTACTAGCTAATGCTCTTAAATCCATCTCACAGAGTTTCTCAAAGCCCCATAAACTATCATGCAAGGGTGGATTAAACAAACTAGCTAACCTAAAAGAGCTAGTAAGGGTTGATCTTTCCCCTAAGAGTGCTTTTAAGTTCAACTTACGTACATATAACTTTAAAGCAATAATGGTTTTTACAAAATCAAAATGTGTGTCAGGAACAAAGGAGAGACCTTTTGATAAAAAATCCACTAGATCTTGGTCAATATTAAAACAAGTGTAATTATAAATCTTAAAGTCACCCTTTGTACTAGAAATAATAACAGGATGATTTGGATTATAGGTTACCTCCTCCTCTGATTGCGTTTGTTCCTCAGGTTGGGTTGGTTCCTGTTCAATCTCAAGTTCCTTTACTGCCCATTCTGTCCTGGGGAAAACCCTGTTTATTATTTAAACTGGTGGAATTATTGCCCCTATTGGAACTTTGTTTCTTGTTGGCACTGTCAACGTTAATATGGTTAGCCCCATCATTTACGTTACGTTGACCAGAATGGGCATCATTGCCTTGAGTATCTCCAACATTAACCCGCACTTCTTCGGGCTGATCCTGCTCTAAGTCATTATCGTGGCCTAAGACATTAGTTAAGGGTGCATTGTTACCCCCAGTGATTAGGTGTAGAATAGAGGGTGGATGAGGATATGCACTATTCGTGGCATACTGTTGTACATCCCTTGTAATCTTTTTCTTCTTGTTGTTCAAAAGTTTGACCATGGTTGCCTCTATACTGGTAAAAATACGAATATAATTGTATTTGTACCTGATAAAGTCAGAACTACTTTTAATAGAATGTTCAAGTAGTTCTAGCTCATTTTTTAACTCTTCCACTTGATGTTTATACTGTCCAATAAGCAAGTCAATGAATTCAACCCCCTGTTTATCAAACAATAAAAGCAATTGTTGATGAAACTGCGACCCTTCAACTAAACCAACTGGAAATCGCCATTGCCTTAGCCCTTTTGGTATAATTTTCTTAGCTAAGCATTCCTCCAGGTAGGCGATTTCGAGTTGTAGTTTTTTGCATCTAAATAATTTACAGTCAAAGTCATTAATAAGCAAAGAAATGTTACTGACAGTCTCTTCCTGTTGGACTGACACACATCCAGTAACTTCTAATTTGAAAAAGTTATTGTTGTTGAGAAACGTTGAAATACTAGGTGCGGAATCATTTACCACATTTAATAAATGGTTACCTTGGGACGCCGTTCCTCCTTGCTGCGACCCAGTTCTTTGCCCAGCCAAAACCTCTTAGAGTACAGGAAAACTCTTGTTGACATTATCGTTACTGGAATGAGCAAGCTGATATAAAGTTCCACTTTTTTGTTTAGGAATTGTCCCTTTATGTTGTTCCGCACCTGAAGATGACGTATTGGTAGTGACAATAGCATTCCCTGGACTTAAAACACTCACGTTGTTGTCCAAATGCTCAAGACGTTGAGTCAAGTGCTCAACACGACCCATAAGCACTTGAATAAGGGCTGTGAGGTTACCGTCAACATTCGCTTCCGCAATGTTAGAAATATTAAGTGTCCATGATCCGCCATTCGGCTCGATTTGTGAGAACATGGAGTTTTGTGGTGATGCTCCATCTTCGCTTGCCATACTAACCACTCACTTAACAAAATTAAAACGAACTGCTAAAAACACAAAAAAACGAAGATCGAGGCGCAAACACCAAAACTACTTAAACAGATTTATTGTTAGCGCTTTCGGAGAGACAAATATCTTTCCTTCTTCAGACAAAATCCATTTTGAAATCAAGGCTATATTTATACCTTTCCTAATAACCTAATTGTACACTTAATTACAATTAGGTATTTAAAGCAACATAACATTATAACAACTTGTGCTATAAAAGTGTGTTTTAAAATATGTATGTATATCCACACACTATAAACACAACAAACAGCCCTACCTCAACTTATATATACAATACATCTTAATCTAAAATAACTTACTCTATAAAACAATTAACTTAATAAATAAATCTTAATGCCATATATTGACAAAACCTTATATAAAATAATATTCCTTATTATTATCTTCTTAGTGCAATCTGTTTTAACACACAAAGAATAGATGTATATTTGTTAAGACCAAGGAAAAGATGTGCAGCAGTTCTAATCTGCCAAAAAAGTTCTTCCCTTTCTAAAAGTATTTGCCAAGGTCCTGCTCTAAAATCATCATTAACATGCTTCAGAATTGTAAATTTAAAATTATGGTCGGAGTATTCTAGGATGTGCCTTGCTAAAGCATTAGTAGGATCTTTTTTGGAGATGGCATATGTGTGCTCATAAATGCGCTGTTTTAGCTTTCGCTCGGTTTTGCCAATATAGAAAGCTGTGCATTTTTGACAGTTGACAACATAAACAACTGATTTAGTATCACAGTTAAAGTGCCCAGTGATTTTATAAGTCATGTTATTTATGGCTAAGAAGCATGTTAATGATGATTTTAGAGCAGGACCTTGGCAAATACTGTATGACGTTTGTATTTTGTGTACGGCAAGTGAAGAAAGATTTCTTGAATTTTTGACCTACTTAAAAGGAACAACAAATTTCTTGGATTTTACTTATAACTTGGATTATCAGGTACTCAATTACCTGGATGTATGTATTACAAAGAACAATGACAAGTTTCATCTAAAATATACAGAAAGAATACTTTCTCAAACTCCTGTCTTCATTTTAGTAGTGGGCATCCATTCTTTCAAAAGAAAAACCTTATAAAAGGGCAACTGGTCAGGATTAGCCGTATAACCTCCAATGATAAAGATTTAATTGTTGAATGTATTACAGTGAGTGAAATGTTCAAAGATAGGGGTTACCCCACCAATTTAATTCAACAAGTTACCACAGAAGTCCTGGAAGGTAGAGCTAATAGATTTGCACCCATTTTAGGACAGGATGTTTGTCCATCCGCTGTTCCATTGTTTTCTAAACAAATTAATTCGAACAATGATTGGGAAGATGCATATATCTTGGACTTTAATGGAGATTCAGGAGTTATAAGAAAAGTTATTAGTAGAGAATGGGATACATTCAAAGAAATTTCTGATCTAGATCAAATGTGTAAAAGCCAGTTAAAATTTACCTACAGAAGGGACATGAATTTTAAAAATTTTTTTGAGTTTGGACATGGTTCTGGAGTTCCATCTAATGGCACAAGGACCGGCACCTTCAAATGTGGTGCATATTCGCAGTGCACCTATATATTTAATGCTTCTTCTATAGAAATTCTGAGTAAGAACAGAAATATTAGGAGTAATTGTTATTCAAACTGTAATACAAGTGGACTTGTTTATCTTGCCCTTTACAAGGAATGTAAATCCTTTTACATCGGCAAGACTGCGAGAAAACTCAAAACTCGTATATATGAACATCTTTCCGAGGTGAGTAAGGCAAATTTAAACAATGCGCTTTTTCGCCACAAGACAGTATGTCATCAAGCATCATTTTTATTTTTTTGTTTTGGAAGTTGTGCCTAAGGAAATAAGAGTGGGTATGTGGGAAGCTAAGTTAGAATATTGTGAGCTCTATTGGCAAATAGTGTTGGAAGCCACTAAACAGCCAGGGCTAAACGATACGCTTTCTATTTTGCCTGTATTGAAACTAAGAGCTGCCAAATTGTAAAAATGTTCTATACCCCCTTGAGGGCAGCAATTAACATGTCACATCACTGACTATGTATTTACTTACTTTTAGTTCATACAAATCAGTTATTTTTATGCGAAAGATTGTATAATCAATTGTATATATTTTTAAGCAGTGAGTATATTTATGTTTTTTATTGTATGTTTGGTCAACATTTATTCATGGATTTTAACAGGTTTTGATTTTTTAAAACAGTTCAAGTCACTTCCATTGGTTCCTATTTAATTAATTAATTGCTTCACCAATAGTGTTCTGTTCTACTATTACCAGTTTATTATTTAAATAAGTGTAGGGCATTCAAGTGTGTGTATCTGATGAAGTTTTTTTACGAAAACACAATTTTTATTCATAGCGTTAATCACGCAACATTTGTTACTTTTGTGGATTTAATAAACATTCAACTTCGGCTCGTTCTCCATTTGGTTGCTTTCAGTGAATTGCACTTTTGGTCTTAGTTGTCATCATTTACTGACATCTATTCTTGGTTACTATCACTATATACTATGAAGACAATGAAGAAGGTCTGAGACACACTTGCCACATGAAAAAACCTCTTTGTCCTCCAGGAGCCATAGTCAGGTGGAAGGAGGGTGGGATGTAAGAATGAAGTCGAAATGGACAACAAACATGGAACATTATGGTGAGTACATGACGTCTTTATGTTATGTTGTCCTATCTCACCTTCATTCTTACTGGTTGGGACAGCGTCCCTAGCACCATATTTCCTGGGTGGCTCACGGGAGTAGGAGTATATTCTTTAGAACAGTGGATCCAAAGGAGGCCCTGTCCCTGGAGGTCAAATCTACTTTGTAATCAGTAATAAAGGTATGCGGCCTTGCCCAAGTCACAGCAGCACAAATGGTGTCAAGTGGCAACCTAGCATGAAAGGGAGAAGAGGTTGCCATGGCTCTTGTAGAATGACCTTTGACTTTAATGGGGAGAACTTTGTTGTTAGAATTATATATAAAAGTGATACAATCTGAGAGACATTTTGAAAGTGTGACCTTAGATATAGGGGTACCTTTCTTTGCTACTGAAAATGACACAAATAACTGATCAGATTTCCTGAAGTCCTTCGTCCTATGTAAGTAGAAGCATAATTGCCTATGTATGTCCAGTTGGTGAAGCTAGTATTCTGCCTTGTTGCCATGGTTTGGGAAAATACTGGTAACTCTATGGACTGATTTAGGTTAGACTCTGAGCATACTTTTGGCAGGAAGGATGGGTTTATCTTTGTGAAAAAGCATATATGGTGACTTGATGGATAATGCTTGCAGTTCTGAAACTCTTCTGGCAGAAGTGATGGCAATCAACATACTTGTTTTCCACATTAAAAATTTTAGATCACATGATGATGCAGGTTCAAATGGGGGAAGGATCAAACAGGACAGAACAAAGTTTAGGTCCCATGGCGGTAACGGTGTTTTTACGGGTAGTCTTAACAAATTAGTATACTTCAGGAAGGCTTTGCATAATTTGTGGGACATCAAATTAGGGGCAAAATCATTTATATGAAAGTTATATATTGCTGCTAACTGTACACAAATGGTAGCTGCAGCTGTGGCTTCATTAAATAGGTTTGCCAGAAATTCAAGAATAGAAGTTATCGGAGCATGTTTTTTGTCAATGCCCAGGAAGAAAACCTTTTCTATTTACTCATTTATAGTTTTCTCACTGAGGCCTTATGCAAAGAAATCAAGATATGTTTGACAGAATGAGGGAGGTTAGGAAGCATGGCTATAATTGGAATTGGAACAGCCAAGCTGGAGTGTTCCGGATGTATGAGTCAGAAAGTCAGGAACTGGGTTCAGAACCCACGGCTCCTCCTGTAGATGAGGCCAAAGGAAGGGGAACCAAATCTGACAAGGCCAGTATGAGGCAATGAGAATCAGCTCGCTTCCCAATGAGCCGGATTTCTGGAGAACCATGGGTATTGGAGGAAAGAGGGGGAATGCATAATGAAGTCCCAAGGGCCAATCGTGTATAAGTGCATCTGTTGGTGACTCCCCCAGAGGGGGGATCAGGACAAAATAGCTGCTGCATTTGGCATTCATAGATGTGGTGAAAAGGTTGCAGTAAGGCTGGCCCATTTCTGGAAGATCATCTTCGCTACCTCTTGTTCTAGGGACCACACGCGAGACAAGAGAATTGCTCTGCTGAGTTTGTCTGCTATCATGTTGGATTTCCCCGGGATGTGTGTTGCTATTAGAAAGCATTGGGAAGAGATCACCCATTGCCATACTCTCAGGGCCTCTCGGCAAAGGGGATAAGACCTGGTCCCTCCTTGTTTGTTTATGTACCAGGCAACTGACATGTTGTCTGTCTGTATTGCAATTGTACCCACTGGGAATGAGTTCTGGAGTGCCTGCAATGTCAAAAGCACTGCTCTCATCTCTAGGATATTGATGCGCAAATGGGCCTCATGATCCTGCCAAGTGCCTTGGACTGTCCTTCCCAGATAATGCCCCCCACCCTATCTGAGCAGCATCTGTGGTCACTGTGGCCACAGGCTGTGGAGAAAGAAATGGTTGACCTGATGTCACATGATTGGAGTGAAGCCACCAGTGAAGATCTTTCTTGAGGACTCTGTTAACAGAATTTGATGGGACATGGGTAGCTCCTGCAAAGACCACTGAGTGAATAGTAGCCACTGCAGAATTCTCATGTGTATGCGTGCTAGTGGAACTAAACTTATCGGTGCTATCATGGTTCCCAAGACTTTCAAAACTGTCCTTGCCTGTACTCTTGTTTTGGAGAGAAGGTGGGCGACTTGATGTCTCAGTACTAAAATTCTTTCTGCAGGGAGTTTTACTATCATGTTTATTGTGTCTAGTTCTGCTCCTATAAACATGATACGTTGTGATGGCAACAAGCCAGATTTTTCATAATTTATTGTGATTCTCAGGTGAGAGCAGAGAGAGAGAGTGATGTCTCTTGATTCCAGTAGTAGATGCTTGGTGGTGGCAGTTAGGAGCCAGTCGTCAGGCTGTAGAAACACTTGGAATCCTAGACGTCTCAGGTGAGCCATGACTACTGCCATGCACTTGGTGAACACACTTGGGGCTGTGGTGAAACTAAAGGGCAGAGCTCAAAACTAGTAATGACTGGCTTCCAGCCAAGTGCAGATGACTCCTGGATGGCCTGCCCATCTTTATGTGGTAGTATGCTTCCTGGAGGTCTATAGAGCACATCCAATTGTCTTTTCCCAAAAAGGGAAGAATCGACTGCAGTGTTACCATCCAGAACTTGGTCTTTTTTACTGATTCGTTTAATCTGCTGCGACCCAAAACTGGTCTTCAGTCCCTTGTTATTTTTGGCACTAAAAAAAATCTTGAGTAAGTTCTGGATCCTATTTAGTCTGTGGGGACTCTTTGGGGGACTCTTTTGTCTAGCAACTTTTGAATTTCTAGAGTTGTTAATCTCTTTGACTGGGTGGAATGTCCGGGGTTTTTTTATGTTTGGGGCAGGAAGAAAAAAGGTATGGAGTATCCTCTGGATATGATACTTTGTACCCACTGGTCTTTTGTTATTTCTATCCAGGCTTTTAGTACAAAGATAATCAACTCCCGACTACCTCCAGAGATGGACAGACAGGCCTCCCTTCAGGAGCGCTGAAAGGGCCTATCACAGAAAGAATCCCTGTCACCCTGGTTCTGCGGACCCCCCTCTGCCATGTGGATGGCGTCTTCCTCATCTGTCCATCCACCGAACAAGGAGTCTCATATGATGGACAGATATGGGAAACACATGTCTGCTTCTGCAACTTTTGCACTCAGATCACCGGCTCCGAAAAACCAGAAGAAATCCCCAGAACCAAGGGGGTTGGCTCTGAAGCCAATGTAGGAGCCGAGCTTATCCGCGCCGAAGCCCCGAGAGGCAAGTTCAGCTCTGACAAATGTCCGATCCGACTCCCCTCCCCAGACATGACCAGAGAGCATCAGCTTCTAGATTCCTCATATGGAACCAAAGATGTTGGAGCAGACGTCGGTTCCGAAGATACCAGAATGGTTTTCTGCACCGAAAGTTCAACAACACTCAGTTCCAAGCATTCCGGCTCTGAGATCCCGGGTTGACGCGGAGGAGGAATTGATGTTGGTGGGGTAGTCTTGGCTGCCTCCAAATTCCTGTGTGTTGGAGTCAAAAGAAGTTTGGCCAGCGCTGATGTCTTTAGAAGCCTACACACCACCCTATCCACATCATCATCTGAAGGACTCCTGGAGGACTTAGAGGAAAGGGTAGGGGATCTGACTGACTGCAAAATAGGTGACCTCAGAACAGGACTAACAGGCTCCAATTCTGGGGACCGGCTCTTGAGTTCAAATTCCATAGGAACCAAAACAGCTGGCACCGATTAAGTAGATTTTGTCAGTTCCGAAATAGTCAGAGTTGAAGATACAATGTTGCTCAATATTTTAACAGGCTCTGAATGCCCCAAAGAGGGAGAAGATCTTTTTGAGGACTTCTCTGATTTGGCTGACGGGGATTTTGTTGATCCTGAAGTGCCCGGACCTTCTTCAATAGCTTCCTGGAAGGGGGAGACTTCAGTAAGCCTCTAACAATTAACTTATTTTTTCGCTCTATAAACACTCTAGAGCTGAATGAGTGACATATTGAGCATGACTCCTGCAGATGTACTGCTCCCAAGCAATAAACACAGACAGTATGGGAGCCTGTAATTGACATCTTCTGGCTGCACTTACTACACTTTTTAAAGCCCGAAGGCTTAGTTTCCTTATGCTCTTTGGACATATTCAAACAATAGTCCACACAGACACACAAAAGAGCAAAAACAATAATTACAACAACTATAAAATCATACAGTATATAAAAAGCAAACTCTTTTTTTTTAAGACACTCAAGAAAGAAGAAGGATGGAAGTTAGGTTGCCCGTTAGCTAAAAACAGGCAGAGGCAGCTCTGTAACTTAAACGGGCTGACACCTTTCTATTTAGTTTGACAACAGTAAAATTAACCTGGATATGGAAAAAAAGCAAGGCCTAATGAAAACTCGACAGACAGAAGCAACAATATAGCAATGAATATTCTAACTAACTAGAATACCTAACACTAACTAGTTTAGAAGTATAAACAGAACAAATTCTTTGAAAAATTAGCAAGATAACAATAATAAAAGAAGTAAAGTTTGGCTCACTTAGCCAGAGCCAAGATGGATGCCTCTGATCTGTTTAGCGGCAAACGAGATTTGGGGAGCTTCACTAGAGCATGATGGGATTGGGATACAGCCACGAGCCAGTGTAAGACCTCGAGCTTTAGTATGCGGCCGTTCGAACTCCAACCAGAAAGAATGAAGGCAGGATAGGACAACATAACATTAAAAGATTTTTTTACTGGAATTACAAAATTAAAGATCATTTGGATACACCTTAGCAAGTTGTAGATTGTTCACATGTCAAAGGCTCTAATAGCTCACCATGGCCATAGTTAACCAATCTGTTTCAAGATTGGGAAAGAGGATTTTATTTTTCTAAAAAATGCTCTTAGCTGTACAGTCATCATTCTAACTTTGTTATGTTTTATGTTTATGGCCTTAATGATGAGGGTGGTCCAAAAAACTGTACTGATAAATTAGTGATAATCATAGAGTATATGTGTGTTTATAAATGTATAGAGTGAGTGATGCCATTCAAATACTCAGGCCAGTAGGTTTGTTTTCAAGTTAGCATTCATTTTTCTAGCACCTCATGTCTAACCTACAGACTTACTTCTCAGTGCTAGTCTAAAAATTAAATAATTGGACGGTTATCTGATCAGGTGTCCAGTACCCCCCCTCCAGAGTAAATTATTTATTTAGTTTATTCATTTTACATTTGTTTACCAGGAAAAGTCAGACTGGGATGAAGACCCATTTTCAGCAGAGGCCTGGGAGCAAAGCTCCACATTTAACAAAACAATACATCAAATACATAAACTGTAAGCTCCACATATAACAATACATAAAATACATACTTTGTTGTTACAGTTGACATTTGTACAATATGGTCAGTGATAAGTTCTTTTTACAATGTAAGAACAGACAGTGTAAACAGTGCATAATGCTATCATACCAACTGAAGAAGACTATGTATGTAAGGCGATTAAATAGCAAGTAACGTATACATAAAGATGAAGCTTAGACTGAAAGGCAGTCAGGGGAGGAGGATCAGCATGAGCAGGCCATCTTATAGCAACTTAGCCTGGACTAGAACAGGAACAAAGCCAAGAGTCATTAAGGAAGCTTTTGAGAACACTATTAAATTGGCTGGTACAATGGTATGAGGAAGTGAATTCCAGTTTTTTTTGGCTACTTGGTGGGAGAAGAGGGAGTCACCTGCCTTGTTGGTGGATCTGGACACCTGAAGTAGTGAGATATTTGCTGATCATAGGTTTCAGTTGGTAGTAGGGAGTTGAAGAATGTTTAGTTGGGCAGGGATTTTGTCGGGCTGGTATAATAGTTTGTACATCATGGTTAGTTGACTGTAGGAAATCAAAATAAGGATCTGTCAGTATGAAGGAAAACTAAAGACACAAGTGTTAGAATGGATTTATGCATTTTAGATGCTGCTTCTGAGCAAACTAGTCCAGAAAATATATTTGCTTTCTGTGAGAAAGCAAGCTGGACTGAACGGAATAGTTGTACTTATTTCAAGACTGAGATAAACAAGACAGAATAACTGAACTTTGTGTGTCAAAGCTGCAGTGTGAATGAAATTAAATGTCAAAAGAGTGTAAGTAGACAGGCTGTCATTTTACTTATAACCTTGGATATAACAAGTGCATTATAGTTTGATGTGCAAAGGGAAATTACATCACGTGAGATCATGGGAAAACCTGTTCAGAGTTTGAAAACATTCTGAAATGTAAACAAGCTGTCATAGATGATGACTGCATAATGATGCTGGGAGCATAAGAATATAAATTGTGATTGGAAGAATATTCTAAAAGGTGTCACCTAATCTAAGAGTACTTTGTTTCATGTAAATAAATTAGTCTTCATACTCTGCCAATTTTGATTTGCCTTTACTCAATCTAAGTAGCTACTAACCAATTCTGGAAAATAAAGCTTATTGCCACAACATGATTTTATGCCTCTGTGAATTTAGTGCAGACAGGACAGGATTATAAATATTTACACAGGGGCGGCTCGTGCTATCGGACTGCATGTCTGCAGCCCTCTCACCTAGAAAAACAAAGAAAAAAATCTGTGAAACAAAAAACCCTGCTGACACTCAGACTGCCTTTATCAGCAGTCTGGATGCAGAGAAAGAGGTACCCAGCAACCTGTGCTATAGGATACCCAGGCTCCAGACTGCTTCCCTTGCAGACAGGGCCAATGAGGAGTGAGCTGAGAGCTCAGGGCCAATGAGGAGTGAGCTGAGAGCTCTCACTCAGCTCTCGCGGGGATTTGGCTGCACGGGTGTCGTGCAGATGGATTCTGTTGGTCGCTGCTGGCTGGATGGATTATGTGGCTTCGGACATGTTCTGTTGGTCAGTCGCTGGCTGCGGATATGTTCTGTGCATGAAACAGATAGGTGAAGACGTGTCTGTGTGTGTGTGTGTGTGTGTGTGTGTGTGTGTGTGTGTGTGTGTGTGTGTGTGTGTGTGTGTGTGTGTGTGTGGCCCCAGTTGCTATATACCGGTGGGTAGAGATGCTCAGACTTGAACCCTGCATCTTGGATGCAGGTGGCAAGGACCTGAATTCCCTATCCACCATTTCTAAAAATATTTGCAGATTTTTTCCTCATATTTGTTCTGTTCCTCATAAAATCTGTAGTTTCTGTATCTACATTTTTCCTTGGCTTGCAAAGTCTGGAGTGCAGTGGTGCACTGGTAGCATTGCTTCCTGACAACTACAGGTTATCTGGTTTGATTCTTGGCTGGGGTGCCTTCTGTGTGGAGTCTGCATGTCCTCCCATCTTACATAGATGTGTCTAGAGTTTCTCCCTGCTCTGCTGAAAATTGTCTTTTGTTCCAAGTCAGACTAGTTTCCTGGTTAAATGTTTAAAAATAACAGGCATTTGAATTTCAGACTTCATATTCTTCAGAAAGTACATGGTAACACAAAACTGTTTATTCTAGCAGATGTCTAAGTTTATAACATGGATATTTAAAATTTGTCCCTATTTTTGGGTCTGTATTCCCCCATTATTGGCTTTGTCCAGGTATTTTGTGCTAAGGTTGAGAGCTATCTATGGTGAGAACTGAATTCATTGAATGTTTGGGGGCTGTACCCCCCCCCCATTACTGGCTTTGTCCACATGTTTTTTACTAAGAGGTTGAGAGCTATGGTGAGAACTGAATTCACTGAATATGTTTGGGGGCTGTATTCCCCCATTATTACCTTTGTTCAGGTGTTTTGTGCCAAGAGGTTGACAGCTATGGTGAGAAGTGAATTCACTAAATGGTAGCCAGTTAAGTTTGTCTTTCTCTCTTTCACAAAACAGCTGATTTGGCATAGTGGTATGTTTCTCTGACTGTTTTGCACAGGGTCCCCTGGGTTAAAGACGTGGCAATGAAATGTATGGTGGTAACACAGCATTTTATTCTAGCAACTTTCCAACATTATACAAGCAATGTTTAAAATGTGTCCCTGGTTTTTGGGCTTTTGTCCCCCTCCCCCCAATAAATTTCGTCTTTTTCAAGATTTCTTGTGCTGCAAAGTTCAGAGATACAACTGTGTGTAAGGAGCTGAGAGCTGCAGGGGAACAAAACTTTAGTGCTGCTTATTCTGAGTCTGCTTGCATTGTTAATAGCACAACAGGTAGTGGACTTGCTTTTGATGCAGAAGGTTGCGGGTTCTACTCCCACAGTAGATAGATGCATTGCTGATAATGTACTGTGTTGTAAAGTGGGTGGATGCTACAGTCCTTTTTGGCAAAGATACCTAGAGTAGTAACTATGAACCTGTTATCAGTTTGCCATACAGTCCCTATTGCGATATTACTAGCTTATCATTTTTTTTAATGCATGCAACATAGGCAATTTATTCCTCAAGGGCAACAGGCACTTTATTTGTAGATGAATAAACAATGACATATAAAGTTGTTTGCTAGCAGCAACCTCTTCATTGTTACAGATTTCTTTAATGTGGAATTATTTAGATGACTTTTTTTTTCAAATATTTCTTTTATTTTCCATAATATGAAACAATGCATACAGAAAAATGGAAAACATTGCAGTTATGAACATTCAAATGAAACATTGAATAATTACAGGATATTATGAGTATCCAAACAGTTTAGCAGTGGTACATATGAGAAGGAAAGGAAAAACACAAGGAAAGCATTGTAATCAGTTTAACCAAAAACAATTATATACAATATTTACAACATAATGTGCTACAATTCCTCTACAAGAGTATTGCATGAAGTAGTAAAAAATAATATTAATTGAGTTAACAGTGGTTCTCCGTTAATTAACAGGGATAAGGATACATGTTGCACTAAATGTATGAATGGGAAGTTATTCACTAAGAATTAAATCTATAAGTTTTTTCCATAAAGAATTATTTAGATGACTTTTACACTTCAGAGATTGTGCATATTTACTGATACTGGTGGAGTGTAGAAGGTTGAGTAGACTTTTATGATGGAAATGTTCTGAATTAGGTAGTTTTGTCATTGGTGCATGCATTTTGTTTCATTGTTTACTAATGTTCAAAACAATAAATTTAAAATGCCCTCCAACAACTGTACTGTATTGTACAAGGAATACAATTTAATACAATCGGGAAGGTATATCAGAGCATGTGTATGTTTCATGTTCAAGGGGCCTATGATTTGAAAACAGCCCAAAGTTAATCTTTATCTGCCAGTGGCAAAATGTATTTTCTTTGAATGTGGGTTTCAATGCTGTTTCAATGCATGTGAGTTTCAAGGGCAGAGAAGTTTTAATGCTAAGTCTGTTTTCATTGTGAGACTGCATTGCTTTGTTTAGCAGATATCTATTGGGGTTTGTGCTGTAAAAATGCAAAATAAAACTTTCAAATGAAATCCAAATCATCGCAGAAGTAAAGCAGTATGCACATTACATTGTTTATGGTAAATGGGGCAAAATAAACAAGAAATGGGACACTGGAATGGTTGCAGGGGGGAGGTTCCATTCGACCATGATTTTGAGAGGGGAAGGGCAGCAAACTCAGACAGCCCTGGTTGAACTATACCTCTCAGCTGTCCATATTTTTGCAGAATGAATAGATATTTGCTGCTTATTTTTGGTTTGTTCCTCATAAAATGTGTGGTTTTCTGACAAATCATTTAAGAATGAAGTCACTAAATGACAGACATTGAGTTTTATGTCATAACCTTCAGAAAAATGCATGCTAAAGCAAGACCTGTTATTCTATCAACTGTCTTAAGTTTATACAAGAGCAATTTTTAGTAGTGTTTGCATGTTCCCCAATATATTTGGCCTTGTCCAGGTTTCCTGCATTAACAGGTTGAGAGGTACATGCAAATAAAATTGCTTTATAGAATTAGGCATATCCAAACCTCTCAACTGTCCCTGATTTTGGCTGAAAATGTTGCTCTTCCCTAATAATCCCTCTGCAAAATGGCAATTTTGGAAGAAAACATGGAGGGTTTACAATTAATAAATAACTGTAATAATCAGTTATAGATTACTTTTATTTCAGAAATGCATGTAGATTATTTTATTTTGTCAGCTGCTCAAGTTAGCAGTACTAATATTAAACATGTCCCTTCTTTGACAGGTTCCCAGCTGTATTGTGTGGCTATTTTATATTTTTGCATCATATTTTTGGTCCATTTTTCATAAAATTGTGTTTTTTTGGCAAATTAGTGGCAAATCAATAAAGACTGAAGTTAGAAAATAATGAAAGACATTTGAGTTTCAGATTTCGTACCTTTCAGAAAATTCATACTAATACAAGACCTACTATTCTATTATCTTTCTAAGTTTATAAGAGCAATATTTAAAACTTGTCCTTATTTTTGGGCCTTTGTCCCACTTCTATGTATGGCTTTGTCCAGATTTCTTACTCTGAGGTTGAGAGGTATGACAAATGTGTCAGGGCCATCGCAGTCAGCCAGAGACATTTCAAATTGTGACAAACTTGTTGCACGCCACTCCCCCATGTAGTGACTCTGGATGTGTCCAAGCAAGGCAAGGAGCAGTTATGCAGTGTAAATGTGCAGACTATCCCCCCCATCCAAGGTAAACACAAGTACTACAGTGGCTTTTCATCTGTCATTGATTTTGCAGAATGTTCTGGTTTCTGTCATTTTTATACTGTTGATATATGCTTATTATTATTCAGAAAGTGCCTTTTGCTCTGTGTTTAAGTAGCAGTGCTTTAATGACCATCAGGTAAGCTTGTCTGATATTGTAAGATGCAAGTAAGTTTTAATAAGCAGTATTGCCAATATTGAAAGCCTTTCTGTTGTTGTCATGCAGAGAATACTTACATAACTAGATAATTTATAAGCCTTGGGTATTGAAATGCATATGACAATATTTGTAATAAAGGCCAGGATTAGATTATGTTAAACTCATTACAGGCTTTACCTGCAAACTAAACAGAATGCCAATCTATCATGCGTGGTCCACATCTTGTGCAGTAATCCTTTAAGCAATATATGTTGAGCTTGTTTCTTGTTTGCTTTTCATTTTTTACTTTGATCATGTTTTCCCCATGAAACAAGTAGATAGTCGTCAGGCAGCAGGTCTTTTTTGGATAAGAAACATTTTTACAAATGAGGGTATCACAGAGATTGCTACTTTCAGCATGTTACTTGGTACTTTAATAAAGCTGAATATAAATTATAATTAGAACTGGAGTGCAAGGAGACGTGATTTGAGTTAAGTTCTGCTTGTTTTTCTTATACTTATTTTGACTGGCATTCTAGTAATGTATTTAAAAAGTAATTTATTTTTTCATGCCTCACATCCTTTTTGTTTCCATCTAGATATTAAGTAAGCTGCCATGCAGCCAATGGATTGAAATATTTTTTTTTTCTTCTACACTTCATTTTGTCTTGATTGGACTCCCATAATGATGGTTTGGCACCCAGGGCAGCGTATTTAATTAAAGTTTTTGTGGTTTTGAGCATAGCTCCTCTCCTTTCTAGTTGGTCACACCCACTCCAATTGACCCCACCCATTCAGCTGTCTCCTGCAGCCCCCCTTTGATATGAAGTCACCAGCCACCACTGGATTTACAGTAGGACCACACAAACTGTTAGGACTCTCTTATGTGCCCTCTATCTGCTAAAACCCATTTGTTTTGCATTTCATTGGACAAGTGCACCATTGCTTGTATATTTAACTTTATAAATTATACTACTAAACTTGTATTTATTTCAAGTAATGTGCTTTTGCTGATTTAATTTTAAAAACGTGTCTAGCTGTTCATTTATTAGCATAAGGGTATACTGTGTAGAACTGAAAACCTCATTTGTTGGCATCCATCTTTTGAAGATTGACAACTTAAAGCAACTGCTATCATACAAATGTTTACAAATAATTAATGCTTGGTTTATTTAATGGTAAACAGTACATGTGGGCTGAGTGTGTCATGTTGATATGGCTGGTGGCATTTTTTATGTGAAGTTAAGTAAGACCATCTGGGTACTGGTAAGATATACTTGAAGTCAATATTGTTACTAAGCATCCTGATTTTATAAAATCTAACAGTCATGAGTTGCTATAATGCATGTTAGTATTATTGCTTATATTCTGTATACTTTTCAGCATCAAGGTAATCACTAAGTTTTATATGTAGTGTATACTTGTTTCATATATTGACCTCATGACACAAAAACCTATTAGAATGTACTGACTCAAGTATAAGTCAAGATATTTCTAGGTGGGGCAACAGTACACACAGCCATGCATTCATTTATTTTTTATTTTTTATTAAAATTAAGATTGAGAAATGTGGCTATGAATGATGGCAGCAACTTGAAATACATTACTGTGGCTGTTACAGTACTGTTCACTTTCCTTGTGATCCTGGATTACTGAGGTAATTGGTACAATAGTCCTTCAATATTTCTTTCACTTTTCACTTTCTAAATGATCATTGAAATTATTGCAACAAACTGACATTGCTGCCTTTCTAAGTTTAGTCTCTGTAATAAAGCAAAGGAGAGTTGCATGATCATACCATACTGTGATAATCATTAACATGGATTATCAGGGTGGAAACAGTGCTAGTTAATTGACCACAACAGGTGGCAGAACACCAGATACTGCAGATCTACAGGTAGTGGTAGCAGTGTATATTCCCCATAATTATCTATTCTTTGTTTTTTTTTCTTTTTTTTTAATTGTTGCAGTGACTATTCTTTGTTTTTTTTCTTTTTTTAATTGTTGCAGTGATCATATTGGGGTATGTGACTAAGACTGGAAACTGCAAATTGTACTATGTTACTGTGGCCATTTATTTCGCTTGTTTGTGATCACAAAAAGCTGTTACTCTACTACTGTAATATTTTGAGGGCTATGTGTGTGTGTGTGTGTGTGTGTGTGTGTGTGTGTGTGTGTGTGTGTGTGTGTGTGTGTGTGTGTGAGAGAGCATTAATGGTTACTTACTGAAAATGTGAAAAGAAAAGGACTATACATACAGCAGGCTATATTTACATCCCTCCAGATTCTCCCTAAAACACAACTAAAGATGACCTTTTTTGGTTGATGACAATTGTAAAAGGAGAACTTATTATTGGTGATCTTAACATAATCTAGATAGTGACAGAGGATATTTTGTTTTACATTACTATCTATTTTTCAGTACTTAAAAAACACTGCAAAACATTGACTGACATGTAAGCACATCTCACTCCATGTATTTAGAAATCAGCAAATGACACTGCACACCTCGATATCCACATACATGGGTTTAATAAAGACTAGAGATTGGTGCTGACATACTAATGGTACAGGTTCCAGGTATTTGAGTTTAACAAAAGCAGGAAATCAGAAGATGACATGTGCTTCTACCCTACTGCCTATGTGCATGGCTTAACTAAGCCAGGAAATCAGCAAATGACACACACTCACATTCCACTGTCCACTTTTGTGGGCTTAGCAAGCATGGAAATCAGTAAATGACATGCACCCTCACCTCAGTGTCTATATATTTAGGTTAATATTGATTATCAGCATTACTGTTAAGATTGATGGGGTGAGGAGAGCATACACGTTGGATGCTGTCACCCCACCTTAGCAGTACAATAAGAGCAAGCATCATGCTACAACTAAGTGGTCAGCATCCTGTTTTTGCAGTCTGATCCCATACTAAATTAAGAAACAAAGGTAGATTGTCCAGCTGTAATGGGATAGAGAGGTAAAGCCCTGATGATATCCCACGTGACCTGAGTTTGATTACTGGCTTGGGTATCTATTACTGCTGACAAGGGGAGGCTACACATGCCCATTCACTGGAGGGAGGGGATGGACCAGAACCATACAGTGCCACATTCCCTTGGAAGAAGGCAGTGATAATGTATTCTCCTTTCTCCAAGGATGATGACACAATTCAAACAAAACATGATTGACTTTAACTATTGGCTTAGCTTCTGGTGTCAGCCCAAGGGGATCCACTATCTGTCAGCCTGGGAAGACATGGTTGACAGGCCACACTACTTTGCCAGAAATTGTCTTTACCTGTCTCCTGTAGGCCTTCGGATACTGGCAAAGGCATTAGCCACCCCTATTATGCTTTATTTTAGGCAGTGTCAAAATAAGCATCCTCCCAACATAACAAAATCCTCTCCAGATAAACTCAAGGTACTCTACTTAATGCTAGGAGGCTAAACAAGAAACTGCACTCCCTGGAAGCACTCCTTATTTTAGAAGATGCTGACGTCTGTGTTGTCATTAAGACATGGTTAAAAGGTGCGGAAAGCACCCCGGCTGTGCAGGGCTACAATGCCATCCATAGATTCAGACCAGAAACTGAGAATGAGAGAATCAAAGGAGAAGGTATATCCATCTTCATTAAGGATAACTACACCTCGAGACTGGTCAAACAGCATGATTCTCTTGAGCTACTCCATGTCCAATTAACTATAGACAAAACCCCCTACCACATCCTAGATAGCTATAGGTCCCGCACTATGAAACAAGAAAAGCATACTGCATACCTGGACTTACTGGAGTCACTTGCCATACAGCCCATCACCTTACTTGTCTGTGATTTTACCATCAACTGAGAAACATACACAACCACAAACATGCTGGCTCAGAGGTTCTTGTACTTTGTCAATGCAAATGCTCTGGAACAGTTAATCAGCACTCCCACAAGATGCTCAAATGTCCTGGACATAGTACTCACTAACATGGGAGAGCACTGCACCGCCCCCACCCCATGTGATGTCCTCCCTGGTAAGATCAGACCATACATCAGTCTCATTTGATGTAATAAGACCAAATACCCCATCAAGCTCAAAAACCCTTAAGAATTTTTCAGAGACAAATTACTTCTTACTAAGTCATGGCATAAAAAGTTTCAAACCCCACACAAATGTCAATGACATGGACGCCTATGCAGAGGTGTACACCATTGCCCTGTACAACCACTTAAGCACATGTATATAATCATCTGTACCTAACTGGATTAAAACCAGGTCTTGCTGAAAAAAAAGGCCAGCCTGGTGGACCCCTAGTATAAACAGACTGTACAACAAGAGAAAGAAACTAATGTCCAAGAACAAGAGGGAACTGTCTCAGCAGAGGAAGAAATCCCTCCCTAGCTTAAACAAATAAATTAGAGATCTTGTCATGTCCTTCAAAGATAATTATGAAGTAAAAATAATCTCCCTAGCTTAAGATAATCACAAGGCATTCTTTAACTATGTCCGAAATCTAAAAGGGAATACCCAGCTATGCACTGAACTGGTTGTTGAAGGCACCACCCATACTCAACTGGATGTAATAGCCAACCTGCTACTTGACAGATTTGGAGCAAACTTCACCACCCTGTCCCCTGCAGTCATCCCCCAAAGTATACCTGCTACCTTTAATCATCCTGTGATCTCAAGACAGCAGGTCATCTCAGTGCTGTCCAAGTCCAAAACACAGCGTCAATGGGACCAGACAACATCTCAGGTTTCCTTTTAAACAACTTAAAACATGTCCTAGCAGACCTACTTGGATACCTATTTAACCATAGCCTGCGAACTGGCTATGTTCCAACTGCATGGAAGACAGCAACAGTAATTCCTGTGCACAAAAGAGGACCATCAACTGTCCCTGTGAATTACAGGCCCATAAGCTTGACTAGCCTCATCTGCAAGGCCATGGAAAGATTCATTATGGGCTTTATTAACCATTATAATGAGGACATAGGTAATCTCCAAACTCTGGACTCAATCCAGTTCAGATTTGTTAAAGGTAGATCATGCCTCTTAAACATGAGAAAGTCACCAAGGCCCTGAATGAGGGAAAGACAATACATACTGCCTATCTATACCTAGCTAAGGCATTTGACACAATTCCCCACTTAGCTATTATAAAGAAACTCTCCCAACTGGGAATTAACCCCTGCATTGCCAGATGGGTAGCCAACTGACACCAACAGGACACATATTGACAAAGTGGGTGACTTCACCTCCAAGTAAACTTGGATGGCCTGTGGCTGACCAAGTTTGCTGATGATTGCAAATTGGGGGCAATCATTGAGTCTGCAGGCAGTCTTAATGCAGACAAATGATTGGTGCCAAAGCCACGGATTAAAGCTAAATGCAAGAAAATGCATTATTATTCCCTTTGGGAAAGCTAACATCTCTGCTAATTACATTATGGACAGCACCTTCTTAAAGGTAGACCCAGTTGTACATGATCTGGGTACTCAGGTTGATAGTAATCTGAACTTTGACCACCACTTATCCACAGTAGTAAGGAAATCCTTCTATGTGGCACACCTAATAAGCAAAGACATCTCATCTAGATCTAAGGATGTTATAATTCCATTATACTTGGCCCTCATCAGACCAATGATTGAGTACAATGCTCCCTTTTACATGTACCTCACCAGACACCTGCAACAACTGGAGAGACCACAGAGGTTTCTCACCAAAAAATTACAGGGTACACAAAACAAGTCTTATGCAGAAAGACTAAAAGCCCTGTCACTGCATTCTGTCTCCTACAGGTTGCTAAGTGGTGAGCTGTGGCTGGCTTACAGGGCAGTCTTTGACCTGACCTGATGAAAATGCTACATATTTGTAAATCAAACTGCACAATGGTCACTTGTTCTAGGGAACTTAACCTAGCCTCTGACATGAACAGGTCATGATGGAGAGATAGATACATCTCCCAGAGAGTGCCACTTCTCTAGAACAAGCTTCCAATTCATGTGAAACAGATCCCCTTCCTTACCCTCTACAAATGCAACCTAGCTCAATGGATGGGTGACAGCAAATTCCCTCCATGGATGGTGCCCATGTCCCTCATAGACAGAAGCAATCTGTATTAACTACCATAGACCCAAACCTCTGCAAACTTCACTCACCTAACCACCGACAATTGGGGCAGTTCAGGATAAATATAATTAGGTTTGTAAGGGCTCTAAGACTGTTAGCCCAGTAGACACTTTCCATATCTTGGAATGTGAATGGACTCACAGATATAGGCAAAAAGGAAAGTGTATTTAATTATAATAAGAAATACATTAAGAAATTATATTAAAAAATGCTGAGTGCAAAGAGCATTGCTACAGGTGACGTATTTGAAAAGAACTGAGCATTTGAATTTGATAAAGAAAGGATTACAGGATGGATATTCAGTAGAATATTGGGTACAAAGGAAATGAGAGTACTTATATTAATTGCTAGAGGAACACCAATAGTGATAGAAGAGTTAAATAAAAAAAAAAAAAAAAAAAAAAAAAAGGATCATAGCAGATTTGTGGTAGTAAGGGCTACTGGCAAAGGATACGGATTATTTAGGCATGTATTTATATTCTACCTATACTGCTATTATACAGCTTAAAAAATGGGAGAAATAATCTGCTTTCATCAGGGAGTATTATTTATTGGTGGGGACTGGAATTTGATTTGCAACAATGAGGATATATCTGAGGAGCCTAGAAGGTAAAAGTTAACAAAAAAGGGTAAACCTCTGAAGAAATTTATAAAAATATTTGGTTTGGAAGATGTGAGTTCAGTAGTAGGAAATCAGAGAGAATTTACATATTATTCCCCAAGGTATAATAACTGGGCTAGACTATACAGAAATTAAATTTCACAGGGAACATGTGCATTTAATTTAGAACTTTGACACATATCCAATAACTATTTCAGATCATGCATCAATAATTACTAAGATAAACATACAGGGTAATATAGTAAAGATGAGACACTGATGCTTCCCTACCCACTTGTTAAAAAGAGAGGTATTCAAGGAACTGGTAATGGAAATCATTTGGGAATTAGTAGGGAAGATGGAAAGTACTCCAGAAGTTACAGCTAGTTAATGGGATAATACAATAGTGTAGTTTAAGAATAGGGTAAAAATAAAAGAAAATGGGATATAATGAAGAAGTAACAAGAATTATTTAGAGGGGTTGACAAAAGTTAAAGTATTACATAATAAGGGAATCACTGAAAAAGTACAAATGGAAATATTTATGGAAGACTTAAATATGCCAAGGTTAGAGATAAATGAGGCTAAACAGTTAGTTAAGATAGGAGGAGATGAGATAAAAATTGTAATGTATAAGCAATCTGCAGGAAAGTCTCAAGGAGCAGATGGTATTCCGGTGGAAGTTTGGAAGCTAGAAGAGAAAAAGTGATAAAGATGCAGAAGGTTTTAACAGTATTTAAAAGAGGAAGTACCAACATTACGAAAAAAGCTATGGTGGCTGTAATACCTAAAGACAGTAAAGATCCATCAGATCCATCTTCATATGGGCCCATTTAAGTTTGAAACCATAGATTATAAAGTGTTTACATCTATAGTGGCTAAAAGAATGGAAAAGGTGTTGCCAAAATTGATAGATATGGATCACTCTGTTTTTTGGTTTGTTTTAGGTGGAGGGGAGGTAAACATATGACAACATTAACTGAACAGTGAGGATCCAGGGGGAAGCAGAAGGTAAGAAAATGCAGCTGTTGTTGAGTCTTGATGTCAAGAAAACATTTGATAGAGTAAGCCTGGATTTTATGAGTAGGGCAATGGAGGCGTTTGTATTTCCTGATCAATAATAAGGTTAATTAGGAGGATCTATGAGGGGTTGAGAGACAAAAATTAAAGTGGGAGGATTCCTCTGTGGTAAGCTGTGTCAGAAGAGAGAAACCAGGCAAGGGTGCCCTGCTTCTCCTTTGTTGTTTACATTATATTTAGAGCTGCTGGCAAAGAAATAAGTGACTCAGAAATTCGAGAATATAATTGGTATGGTAATTAAGAAAAGTTGGCTTTATTTGCAGACAGCATTATTTTGTCCCTAATAAAACCAGAAAAGGACATCTCAGTGTTGTGGAAGATTGTAAGGCAGTTCCCTTTTTTTGGCGTGTATAAAATTAATGAAGATAAAACAAAGGCTATATCTGTAAAGTCAGTACCTACACATGAATTGGTTAAGCAATACCCATATTTAAGGCCACATCATAAAATGAAGTATTTAAGAGCATCGGTTAAAAAAGGATTCTGTTATGGCAGCTAAGGATGTATGGAAAGAGACTAAACAAAAGATAATAGTAAAACTGAAAAACTGGAAGTGCTTGCCTATGGATATAGATAGTGAGATACAAGTAGTAAAATGTTTTTAGTCCCTTTAGTTTTATACACAGGTCAGGCATATTTTTATCAAACAGAGAAGAGATTGTGGATAGTAATTAATAAAGAGTTGAATTTTTTCTGGGAGGGGAAGAGGGCAAAAGTGAAGTGGGATAAGTAGATCCTTCCAATAGAACAAGGAGATTTAGGATTACCTGATTTGAAAGAATATTTTACAACTATGGAGTTAAAGCTCTTCTACATAACACAAGTAGAAAACTACAATTAACAGTGGAAAGGGATGATGAAGCAGAGAGAGTAATTCAAGAAATAAGGAAAGATGCAGATCCCTAAGGAGAATAACAGTCATATTGAATATTATATTCATCAATTAGCAGAAAATATACTAAGACATAAGCCAACATGGGAATGGAGAAATATTCTGCTGATAGGGATGACTGCAATTAGGGGTACAGAGAATGGGCAAGGGAGACCCACAATTTACTGGAGGAAGCTGGCAAAGGAACCAAGGTATTTGGAACAAATAATTTGAGAGAGAGAGAAAGGTAACAGAATGTGAAGATGCCAAGAAGACATTTTGACTACAGGCTAGAGCTTGCCTTTCCTATCAGGGATAGATATCAGAGTACAGGCAAAGAGAAAGGGATTAGGGAATCCTAAATTAAATACCTGCACTGGTTGAGTTTTTAATTGAATCTAGAACAGAAGCTGCTAAACAAAGATAATTAGTAGGGAAATAAAATATTGCACAATGACTATAGGAATTAATCAGAGGAGGTCAGAAAAGATTGGGAAACAGAATGTAATTAAGCAATTCACAAAGAAACAATGGAAGCACATAGGTATGTGGCCCCTAAATATGCAACAAAATCTAAAAGATTTAGGATTTTTGCATGGAAATGTTTGTATGAGTACTTTTATACCCCAAGCAGTTTCCAAATAATTTTTTCCTCAGGTAATTGGCAAATGTTGGATTTGTAATTGGGAAGAAAGAGGTACCTGGGAGCATGTGTTTTCAGAGTGCAATTTAGTCAGCAGACTTTAAAAATTCCCTAAAGAGCACTGTGTCAGGAATACTGGGCGAACAAATGAATATATGAATGTAGGTAAGGAAATGATTTTTTGAGCTCCCAGGATCTGAATTGCCTAGACATAGTAAGGCCTTGTTAAGTTTAATTCTGGTGACTGACCAAAAAAAAAAGCAATTACCCAACCATACTTGAAGTAGTGAATATTGTAATCAAAATAAGAACAGGAAGTGCAATTTTTAGAAAAGGGTAAGAGCACATTACACAGAAAAAATGAAAATTGTGAGAATACATGCAGAAAAATGTTTTGGAGGAGGCATGAGGTTTAAGAAGGCAGGGACTGAACAAGTTATGCAATGTTGGTGTGGTTATATTATATTGAAGAATGTGTGACGTATAATGTTTGTAAATGTTAACTTAATGTGGTTTGATTACTTTTACATAAATACAGGTTTGCATATGTCACAAGTGATAATTCAATAATGGTGCTTTAAAAAAGGGATATTAAGTGCCTGAACACTGTTTTCTCTTTGAGCATGCTCTTAACTTAAAAAACTTCCTTATAACAGATTCATAGCAAGTATAGGTAAACAACTGGTCTCAAGTTTTAAGTTTGTTTCAGAAAATTTAAATTCCTGTAAACTGGGTACAACACCAAGGATATTTACAAAGTGTCTAGCCTTTCTTTTTACCTTGGCTAGAAGTGATCCAGATTCTCCCAACCTCAGGGAGTTCTATACTTCAATTATTTCAGAAAATGGAAACTCCTGAAATTGGTAGGTTACGGCATACTCCTACCCAGAGCATTTAGTTCCTGAGATCTGAGGTACACTCTTCACCAAAGACTTCCTCCTCTGGACAAACCTCAAAAGATCTTGCTTTTTATACAAAGAAACCTAGCTACAGCAAAAGAACATTTCTGGGCTTCTGAGTTTACATTACTTCTTGCACAACCACTGACAAGGTTATAAATGAGAGCAAACTAAAAACAGGCTCTGAGATCAAGATAATTTAACAACCTCATTCTTTCCTTCCTAGATTATTTCTCTCTTTCCACTTTAAGATGATGGGATCACTGTAAAACGTTACCAGTGTTTGTCTCATGGTATATCTGCTGACGTCAGCTGATCACACACTTATGATTCCTCCATACTGCACTACTTGTTAGCTCAGGACAAGACAGGCTTGACTTTAATAGTTCAATACTGAGACATAAAGGTGTTCTGGCTGGCTAACCTTTAAAACGTTTCTGTCTTTGGTTGTTAGCAAACATGAACAGACAACACATTTGGTATATAAAACAAACAAGAGTCATTACAGTCTGCTGTGCAGTTTAAAATTAAAATTCTACAGCTGAGCAATTCAAAACTCAATCCAGCTGTGTTTTTTTGTGTTGGCATACATGAACGGGTTTCTTTGTAATATCATACCTTGTAATACAACTAAATTTGAAGGGTGCACAGAAGTTTTGAGGATTTTACTTGTTCTATTTCAGTTTGGTTTTATGAGAAAATTTTGAAGTTCTGATTTATAGGTTTGGATGAAAATATCAAGAGTTTAGATTTTTTTTGATTGAGTAGAAGCTGGGCATCATTTAGCCAGGATTCAATAGAAGTTAAGGCTTTTTGTGTGATATATTGAAGATATGACAGGCTGTTGGCAGAGGAGATTATTGTAGAATCATCCACGTATTGGACAAGATTACTAAGATGGGAGGCTTTGTGAAGGTTATTGATGAAAATGTTAAATAGTAGTGGCCCAAGAATGGACTCCTGGGGGGACTTCTGTTTTATTTTGGAGACATTCAGATTGCTTGTTCTGCCATTTGACAGATTGTTTCCTGTCAGAAAGATAGTTGGAAAACCAAGCCAGTGACTGTGGGGAGGAATTTAAGGACCTGAGTTGTAGTAGTAGTTTAGGGTGTGATACTGTGTTGAATGCCTTAGACAGATCCAATAAGATAACTGAGGTTATTAGACCAGCATCCAAGGCTTTGTTAACAGTATTAGTGAATGAAAGTAAGGCAGTAGTAGTGCTATGTGCAGGGTGAAAGCCACGTTGAGTAGAGGCAAGTAAATTATTGTTGATGAGATATTTTAACAGTTGATAAACTTGTAAAGCATTTAGAGGGGAGTGGTTAAGCCTCTTTCTGTTAAGGCAGGAACAGCTTCTCAAGCATTTCTTCAAAACTATTTCTTATTGTGGTATTCATAAAGCAGCAACCAGGCAAGAAATTTTATGGAGAGTATAAAGGGATGCACAGTTGCTGGCTAGGATGGAATCTGTAGGAGTAGTCCTTTAGTGAGTGCTACTTCAACAGTACCTAGAAAAGGGTAGGGAATGATGGGTTTGGTACCCAAATGAAGCATTCTACTTGGTGGAAAATCTTAATCAGATGCAGTATTTGTCTAAGGTGCATCCTCCATGTTAGAATCTCTGCTGGAGACTGTAGGTCCTATGGAGATGCTTGCCTGAAGGAGGACAAGGCCATCTGAGGAGTTATAGCACTCACAGAAGCATGTGACATGCCCTTACTAAGACTGCTAGCAGACTGAAGCCTTCAGCATCTACTTGACATGCACAGTAAAGGAGAAAGTTAGGTGCATTTACAAAAAAAAAACCTAGGTGGCTGCTTGGGCAATATCAGAGCCACAGCTCCACCCCAGCACCAGTTGGTGAACAAATAGGAGAAGTCAGAGATCTGACAGATAGTCAGCAAGTGCAGCCAGCCAAAATATTTAAAAAATATATATACAAACATACTGCTATTACTATAGTTCCTGCTGTCAAACATCTGTTGTATTTCACTCAACTATACGTTCACACTATCCTTGACAGACTAGTTTGCCATTTAGATATGTTATTGCTCTTGGGTCTTATCTGTGTTCTTTTTTGGGGCCCGTTCCACTTATTCCACTGCAATTCTCATACATCTTTCTCTAAAAGAGGTCTGCCTGGAAACAAAAGGGCTAGCCTATCAGTAAAAACTGAACAATTAAATTTACCATTGTGCCTACTGAATACCTTTTTTGTTTTTTAATTCCTGCATGTTACCCTGGTATGAGTGATTAAGTCTGTCAATAATTTGTAAAAGAAAGTTAGGGTGCTGCTGAATAAACCATAATTTTGCATGTGCTTGCTAGATTTATTTTATGTCTAACAAAGTTTCTAATCAGTAAACATATGTTTTATTTCACATCTTAGAAGAAAGAGGATCAAGAATGTGAAGATGCAGTATTGAATCCTGTTTTGTACTGTTTTATTCCAGTTAAACTCCAAGACAATGTATCACCATGTTACAGAGCCTTGGGTGTGAAATGAAAACTTAAAATTCTATATACCTGGCAGACAATATTCTGGTTGTTGGGTGCCATTGATTTACCTTGGAGAAAGCACTGGCAGAAGTGGTTTATGAAAAAGTATGCATCTTTCTGAAGTGCTGTCTTTAAAGTTTGGTAATATCTTACTTTGCAGTATTGTTGAGTAGGTTAAGTGTTTCTGACCCTTTTGTTACTGTGACCAGTTGCATACTACTTTTTACAGTCAAGATTTATATAGTACTCATATATCATGCGCTTCTTTTTGACGCCAGGCATAATGTGGGACAGTTTGGTACTAAGTGTTGCAGATATTAGAAAGTTATTGCTTATTGACTGTTAAATGTACGTTATACTCCAGTTAAATTCTTATAGATGTTATAGGTTTCCAACTAATTTGTCAACTGAAGTTTGTTCCTTTTTTTCATTCCTCTTGCTTACTTTCTTATACTGTTGCTCTTCATACGAGTGACAGAAGTGAAAGAAGATGCAGGTTATGAGGTTAATATTAAACTTCATTTGAGAAGAGGAGTGGAAACAGCATATTGGGAAGAAGAATTGCTCTAAGCAGGATGGCAGTAGTGCTTTTGTATCTGGAATGGTGAAGCTTGTTAGCAGTAATAAACAAGTTCCTCAGCATCATTATGCTACAAAAGTAAATTTGAATTATTAGTTATGTATATTTTGATAAGGTTCTTATGTATGTGTAATGAATTAAAACTATATAAAGAACAAATCTGCATTGCAGCTAAGTAAGCTTAATGGCTTCTATGAAAACGTTGTGTTCTCTTTGGCAATTAAATTAACAAACTCAAAAGCCATTTCTGAAATGTTTTTCTCTGGGTATCTAAACTTTTCTCCATTGTTTTAAAACATGTACATAATCAGCCAGATGTTTCTTTACATTTTTGTAAAATCCTAATATGGCAGTGTTTACACTAATAAATAGGGTTCTGTAAAGTAGTTTAAGTAAAGGTTGGTATTAAAAAATATGTACATAGTGGTGCATTGTTTATTTGCTGAATTCTATTATGTCTAAACAGTTTATTTGGATGTTGTCTAACCATCACCCTGTCCCCAAGATGTTTTACATTTACCGCTGCAGTATTCATAACGTAGGATTTCCTACAGTGGAAGCCTGATGCCCAGCCAGTCTACCAAAGCCCTACTGTTACTTTAAGGTACACCAAATGTCACCCAAACACACCTCCCATAGCATAGGGCATAAAGTTGACATTAAGGCGTACCATCCTCAGAACTTCTTTGCTGCCAGTCTGAACATTTCTTTAAACTGTCTGCTTGCCTAAGTCTGTTTTCTGCCATTTTGGATGAATTTCCATTCTCTGGTGAAGTCATACAGCTGTTTGCTGACATCTGGGCCATTACAGATAAGTAACCCATTGGGGTTTTGTTTTTTTCTTGGCTTTTTTTGTGCTGTTAGGGGTTAATGTCATCCAGGAAGGGTAAATTACATTGTGGGAGATAGATCCCCCATAAAAACTGCCAGGATAAGTGTTTTTTTTGCCTAGGAGCTACTCACCACTAAATGTCTTGTTCAATTTGTCAGGCGTTCATCCCAAAAACCCTTCATAGTAGGCTTTCTTCCCTTTCCTTGTATCTTGAGAACCAGTGTCTTAAGCTTCTCATTAAAGATACAATGGAAGGAATTTCTCACCCCGAGGGTCAGCCGTCAGGGAAGAAAAAGGTGAACAAGGTAAGACTGGAATCTTCAGCTGTCCAGCCTCTTCCGGGTGTTTCTTCTGAGGCTGTTATAAACCCGGAGGCTCGTCTGGGTGTGTTATCAAATTTCTCTGCCATGACTAGGCTGGAGGGCGGCAAAGATCCTGGAGGCAGCACGTCCAACAAGGCTTTGCAGGCATCCGTTTCAGATATTCAGGGGAAACCATGGTTGATTGTTTCCAAGGGGCCTAAGGGGTTCTGCATTTTCTAGTTAGGGAAGACATTCCTACTACTGTCATCAAATGCTGTCCTGAGTCAAAGCCTTCTCAGTTTTATAGGGCAGATGTTCCCTTAAAAAAGAAACTAAAAACTAACCATGTTTGTTCTGCTCCTAGGGATCCATAAAGTGAGTGGCAGGCCTTTACTCAGGGGCTATTTAATGCTTTAATGTCAGTAAGGCCTCCTCAGGGGGTTTCTGTTCCTCTACTCCCCTTCAAAGGCCTAGAGAACAGGATTCTTCTGAGGAAGAGTTGCATTCTGATGAAGAATCCTTGACTAATTCTACTCAGATTCCTTCTCCTTTGGACTATGGTAGTCCTGATACTCTTTTTGAGAAAATTTCCTTTAGGGACACACTCTCAAGGATGGTGGAATTTTTTAAGTGGGATTGTGCTCAGGTCTCTGATATTCATAAGAGGTATGATGAGTTGCTGCAGATGGAATCTCCTAAACCTGCGACTTTTCCTCCAGTTTTGTCCGCTTTGCATGATGCTCTTTCCAATGCCTCTAAAGCACCTGATTCTCTGTCCCCTGCTACCAAGAAGCCTGATAGGTTTTATAGGGTGCCTGAAGATTGTAACTTTTTGTACCAATGTCCTGCTGCTGACCTATTTGTGGTGTCTGTGGCCTCTGAAAAGCCATCTCAATCGCTTCCTTCACACAAGTTGCTGCTGACAAGGACAGCGGAAACAACGAAAGGCTGGGTAAGAAGGTTTACACTTCTGCTACCCTAGCTTTTAGGGCTGTCAGTTATCAGACGCATATATCTAGATATGTATTGACTCTTCTTTCTTAGGCCTGTCAGCTTACATTCTGAGGGTAAAACTTCTATTCTTTCCTTGCTAGGGACTTCCTCTCAAGTGGTTTGTCATTCTATCAAATGTAGTTATGTTGCAGCAGATGTCTGTTCTAATGCTGCTGCTTTTGGTTCAGTAATGAGGAGGTATTATTGGCTTAGCCTTCAACCTTTACCTGATGATATTAAGGCTAAGTTGATGGATGCCCCTCTGGATAATAAACTTTTGTTTGGGGAAGCAGCTGCTAGTTTGTTTAAGTCTCTTCAGGATAAGGGGAAGGCCTTACAGGAGCTTGACATGTGTTTATTTCTTGTATGCCTAAATTTCATACAAACTACCCTTCTAAGCCAGCCTTTGTTCGCAGGCAATCTCGCTCTTCTGCTAAAGGTAAAAAGGGTAGCAAACAGGCTTCTCCTGCTAAGGACTCTCTGGCTTCATGGAATCAGAAGCCTTCCTTTCCTGACAAACCAGGTGCTGTACGACTATCTGTCCCTTCCCAGCCACATTCCTCTTTTGCTTCACCTTTCTCTTTCTCTTCCTATTTGGCTTCAGATCACTCAGGATTCTTGGGTTCTGTCAATCATTCGTCAGGGGTACTTCATGGTGTGGAAATCCCGTCCTCCTTTTATGGCCATTCTTCAGCTGCCTTGGAAATAACTTCCTTTTTTCCCCCAGAGGTTCTTTGAGATCTCTTGTCTCAGGGTACTATTCAAGAGGTACCTGTGTCGCAAAGGGGGAAGGCATTTTACTCATGCATGTTTCTAGTGCCCAGAAAACAGGGCACTTGGAGACCGATTCCAAACCTCTCTCATCTAAACATGTTTCTGAAGATGCTTTCCTTTCAGATGTTGTCCCTTCAGACTCTGTTTCCTCTCTTGCTCCCTCAGGCCTATAATGGTGTCTCTGGATCTCAAGGATGCTTATCTCTATATTCCAATCCATCTTCTTTTCAGGACGTTTTTGCATTTCTCTGTTCCTTCCTGGCATTGTTAGTTCTCTGCTTTGCACTTTGGCCTTCCTACTCCCC
This sequence comes from Protopterus annectens, assembly GCF_019279795.1. Lineage (NCBI taxonomy): Eukaryota > Metazoa > Chordata > Ceratodontiformes > Protopteridae > Protopterus > Protopterus annectens. Next base: position 422,744,221 of record NC_056746.1, read on the forward strand.
CAAGGGTGTTCACTAAATGCCTCTCTCCCATGATTGTTTTTGGCAGGCTTCAAGGGATCCAAATATTTTCTTTCTTGGATGACCTGCTGATTCAGGCATCCTCTCCAGAGATCCTCTTGCAAAATCTTCATTTTGGGATTTCCCTTCTCCAGAGACTGGGGTTTACAATAAACTTAATAAAAATAAAAATAATATAAATTTATAAAATATTCTATTCTATTTATAAAATAAAAATAAATAAAAGACTTAAAGTCTTCTCTGACTCCTTCTCAGGATCATGTCTTTCTGGGTTGCAGGATTCAGATGGTGCCAATGCTGGCATCCCTGCCTCCTCCATAGGCTCTATCACTCATTTCCTACTTTCAAACTATCCTCCCCTGGCTTTCATTACAGCCAAGGAGTTTCTGAGAGCTCTGGGTTTTATGGCTTCCACCATTCTGATGCTCTCTCTGGCCAAACTCCACATGAGGAAGTTCCAGTGGTTTCTGAAGCCAGTGTAGCTTCAACATGCATGTTCTCTAGACTTTGTAGTTATTCTTCTTCCTTTGGTCAAGAAGGAACTTCACTGGTGGATTCAGCAGTTGTCTCTGAATCCAGGGTCCCTTTTCATTCCCCTCTTCCCTCTCAGGAGCTGTTCACAGATGCTTCAGATGTGGGATGGGGAGCAACATTTCCCTCCCTAAAGGTACAGGGGGTGTGGTCACCTCATCAGTAGAAACAGCACATCAGTGTCAAAGATATGAGAGCTCTTATGCTGGCTGTTCAGGCCTTTCATCCTCTTTTCTCTTTAGGCCTTTCAAGGTATTCATGGGCAATACCACAATGATGTGGTATATCAACAAACAGAGAAGAACAAAATCTTATCTTCTTTGCCAGTTGGCACTTCTGGTATGGAATCTTACTTTCAAGTATCAAGGGACTCTTCAGGCAGTTTATATCCCTTCAGATAAGAACATTGTGGCAGACACTCTGAGCAAGTCCTTAACTAATTCCCACAAATGGATGCTTCACAGGGATGTGTTTCTGGACATTGTCAACCAGTGGGGTACTCCTCAAATAGATCTATTTGCCTCCACACTGAACAGACAACTTCCTCTGTTTTGTGCCAGAGTCCCACATCCTCTGGTGTGGAAGGTGGACACCTTCTCATTTTCTTGGAAGGGGATGTTTCTTTATACATTCCCTCCCCTTCCTCTTATTCTGAAAGTCCTGTTCAAAATTCAACAGGATGCTCCCGAAATTCTGTTGTGACTCCCTTTTGGCCTCCACTTCAACATCTAGCCAAGGAAAATCATCACAAATTGCCTCACAGGGTGGATCTACTCACACAATACAAGGGATCTTTCATCCATCCCCACCTGTCCACACTTCAAATGACAATATGGGTGATAGGGTTTTGATTCCTCCTCATAGACACCTTTTTTTCTGAGGATGTGCTGTAGGTCCTACAAGAGGCCAGAAAACCTACTACTAGGAAATTCTATTTATCCAAATGGAAGAGATTTTCTACTTGATGTGTCTCTCATAACCTGGACCCACTTACTGTGGATGTTCCTTTGGTTCTGTCTTATTTGTGTGAGTTGCTCAATGCTGGTTTGGCTTATTCTTCTGTTAAGACCCACTTATCGGCTATTTCTGCTTGTCTGCCTTTAACTCCTCCTTCAGCTTCTAGATTTGAGGGTAAACAATTTCTTTGTATTCTATACTGGGTCTAATGAGGGATGAATACAGAGGGATAATGACCTCCTTTTTCTGGATGAAAAGGCTTTAGTGATGAGGTGTGCCACATAGAAGGATATTCTAACTGTTGTGGCTATGTAGTTATCAAAGGTGAGACTACTGTCCACCTGTGTCCCTATGTCTCTTATCACACTTTCAGTATTTAGTGTACTGCCACCTATGTGGTAGTTTACAGGTATGTGTTTTTTCCTAAAGGGGACAACTATATATTTTTTGGCGTTTAGCTTGAGCCCATGGCTCTGGCACCAGGCATCTGTTTTGGTAAGGCCCTTTTGTAGTATATCCACATCCTTTGGGGATTCGATAATGGCTCCCAACTTACAGTTATCTGCAAACTTTGTAAGCCAGAGTACCTTAGTGTTGGCCTGTACTTCAGAGAAATAGATGCCAAACAAGAGTGGTCCCAGGACAGAACCCTGCAGTACACCGCTTGTCACTTGTCTGGAGATGGATTTGGAGCAGCTACTTTTACAGTGTGTGTTGTCAGTAAGCTAGTTTGCAACCCATTGAGTGATGTAGGGATTAATGCCCAGCTTAGTAAGTTTATCTATGATTCCAGAGTGGGGGATAGTGTCGAAAGCCTTGGCGAGGTCCAAGTAGGCTGTGTGAACCACCTTACCCTCGTCCACGGCTCTGGAGTCTGATTCAAAGAAGTTGATCAGGTTCAGGAGGCAAGTTCGGCCCTTTATTAACCCAAACTGGGTGGGGTCCAGTGTTTGATGGTTGCCAATGTCTTTGTTTATAAGTTCCATGATAATACGTTCCATGGCCTTGCAGATCAGGCTCATCAGACTGATGGGACAGTAGTTCCCGGGATCCAAAGTGGATCTCCCCTTGTGGAGTGGGATGACTGTAGCTGTGCGCCACTCTGTGGGCACAAAGCCTGAGGTGAGGCTATGATTAAACATGACACATAGGTGAGGTGCCAGTTCATTTTGTAGCTCATGCAGTACACAGCGTGGGATGTCGTCTGGTTCCATGGATGCTGTATTCTTGGCTTTGTAGAGTGTGTTTTTTACCTGAGTGGCCGTGATTACTGGAATTTAGCATTCTTTTGGTATTGAGATGGACCCTTTAGGGGGTGAGAGGGGGGTGAAATTGGCACTGAATCTATCTGCCAGGATATTGGCAATATCCTTGGGAATCAGTGTATCTAGTGCCATTCTGCTGTGGCTCTGAGCAGATCTGAGTATTGTCATTTAGATTCTTGACACAGCTATAGAATGCCTTGTGGTTGTCTTTGGAATCTTTGGCAATTTTGTTTTCTTAAGTAGCTTTGGAAGATTTTATGAGTGATCCCAGCTTTCTACTGAGGCTGGTGAGGGAGTTTTTTGAATCCTGGGTTCTTCCTCTTTTCTGCAACAGTTTCTTCCTTCTGAAAGACTATTCTTTTGTTGGCTCTTACTTCTGCCAGATGGGTGGCTGAGTTGCATGCCCTTATGGCTTGTCCTCATGTTTTGATATTCCATGAGGATGGGGTGTCTTTGCATACTAATCCTTCAATTATGCCTAATATGGTTAATGAGTCGTCACTTAATTGGTCTATTAATTTGCCTACTTTTTCCCTTTCTGCAATCTGACAGTGTGAGGGTGCTGCCTACTTTGGATATGCATAGACAACTCAGATTTTATTTAGATAAGATTAAGGCTATTAAAAATCTGATCAGTTCTTTGTTTCCTTTCATCTTAGGTCTTTAGGATTAGCGGTATCCAAGAAAAATATTTCTTCTTGGATTTCAAGAAAAATATTTCTTCTTGGATTTCAAAGGCTATTTCCTTTTGTTATATTTTTCATGGCAAGAGCCTTCCTTCTTCTGTAAAGGCCCATTATACTACAGCTGTGGCTTCTTCTGGTGCTTTTTTCAAGGACTTAGACACTAATTCTATTCTTGAAGCAGCTACCTGAACTTCTGTGCATACTTTTACCAAACAATAGAAGTTGGATGGTATCTCTAGAGCTAGAGTGGATTTTGCTACGACCATTCTTCATGGCTTCTTAGAGGGCTCTACTGCTCCTTCCTCCTCCCAAGTTTCTTCTTGAGCTTTGGCACTCTCCCATATGTTACGAATACTGCAGCGGTAATTGTAAGGACATAGTATTGTTGAGTAAAATTTTAGCATAACAGTAGATGTCCTGGCCTTCACTGCTGCAGTATTCACTCTCACTCTACATCCCCGTAGTCCTTTTCTTTCCTGAATATACAGGTTACCCCTTGAGGTTCCTTGAACTGGTGTTCCTACTGGGGTAATCAGTTCTGAGGAGGGTATGCCTGAATGTCACCTTTATGCCCTATACTACGCAAAGAGCATTAAGGTGATGTTTGGCGTACCTTAAAGAAACAATAGGCTTTGGTAGATTGGCTGGACATCGAGCTTCCATGGCAGGGAATCCCATATGTTATGAATACTGCACCATTGAAGGCAAGGACACCTACTGTTATAGTAATATTTTACACAACCGTACTTTCTTGTCAGAATCCATCACATTTCAAATGAAATTACAATTTGCATTAATTCACATTCATTATTTGCACTGATTATGACCCCTTGCTGAGTTAGCACTACTTATAAGATGCACAATCATCCATTTCAGATAGTTAAAAATAATTTGCGTGTTTATATCTATATATATATATTTAATGTGATAGAGAACAATGTTGAGTGTTGCTATTACTGAATGCTTGGAAAAAAGGTGTAGTATTCAGAAATGGAGTTTTCAGGTAGTTTTCAGAAATATAAAAACAGATAGTTGTTTTTCTGATATCTTTATTAAATTATCACTTGTGATACAGGCAAACTTACATTTATATAAAAGTAATTATACCATAGTAACAGGTTCACATTTACAGATATTATACATCACATGTATTGTTCTATACAGTATAATCAAAGCAACATTACATAAATTGTTCAATTCCTGCCTTCTCTTAAACCTCATTCCTCCTCCAAATCATTTTTCTGCATGTACTGTTCAGTTTCCATTATTTTCATGTGAGTTACTCCTACCTTTTTCTAAAGATCCCAGTTCCTGTTTTTTTTTAATCATCTCTATTATAATATTCACTACTTCAAGAATAGTTACTTTATACTTTGATTTCCATTTCCTAGTAAATGCTTTTTTTGGCAAATACCAGAATTAAACTTAATAAGTGATATGTGTAGGCAATTCAGATGCTGTATCACAGTGCAAAAAATAAATAAATAATAATTTAATTACTTACACTCATTTGCTCTCCCAGTTTTCCTGACGTAGTACTCTGTAGGGAATTTTAAGTCTACCAACTCATTACACTGCAAGGACATATGCTTACAGGAACTGCTTTCATCCTCATTACACCTGCAACATTTACATCTACCTGAGGAAAAATTATTTTAGTTTTCTTAGGGTATAAAAGTATCTATGCCAACACTTCCAGACAAAAGTCCTAAATCTTCTAGGTTTTACTGCATATTTGGGAGTCATACATATGTCCTCCTATTGTTTATCTAATCTCTCTTCCCAGTCTTTTCTGACCTCCTCTGATTGATACCTACAGTTATTGTACAATATTTATATGCCCTACTAACTATCCTCCCGAGTCAATTAAAAACACTGAATGTTTCTTGCTTTCAAAAACAAATGGCTGTTGCACTTAATTTCTAGTATAGGCAGTCTTGGGTATCAAGTTATACACTGCCAGATACTGTTTATTTATTAAGATAAATGTGCATCATTTTTACATCTGGTAAAAAGTGACAAGCACACTATTAAATCTATCAGTGTTCATGCTTTTTTAACTCTTTAAAATACTTTAAACTGATTGGCAGGAATAGCAGTAATTTGATAGGAACGTGTTTTATTGTATCAGTTTTAATGGCATAATCAATATTTATGCTGTTTTCAAGGTAGCTTAAGTTGAAGTTCATAGGTTCATAAGTGTGTACTAGGCTAATGGCCCTGGGGCCTTTACAAGCCTAGCCATAGGATTACCCTGGCATAGTGCCACCCAACCTTAGTTCCCAGTGCATCTGTCAAGTACAGCCACTAGTATTATCTCCAGGGTGAATTTTCTGTTTCCCATTCATTCATCATGATTTCTCTTGAAGAGGGTCAGCGAGGTGCACTACTTGACATGTATGGGAAGTCTGTTCCAGAGCATGGGCAGTCTCTGGGTTATGAACCTGTCCCTCCAGCATGTCGTGTTAATTGTGGTAATGAGGTTGAGGTCTCTAGAGCATGTGGTGTGGAGGTATTGGGATTTCTTTAGATGTAGCATTTCTAAGAGAGCTGGGTCAGACATGGCTTTGTAAGTCAAGCAGAGATCACCTCTAAGTAGGCGCTATGGGACAGAGAATAGTTGGAGTTTTTTGAGTCTGTGCATATAGGACAAGTGTTTAAGGCCTAGGATCCTCTTTGTGAAGTACTTTTGTGGCCTCTACAGTTGTTTCAGGTGTCTAGTGAGGTACATGCTAAATGGGGCATTGTACTTGATGATTGGCCTAATGAGGGAAGAGTAGAGGGAGACAATGACCTCTTTCTTCCTGGATGCAAACCCCTTAGTAATGAGATGTGCCACATAGAAGGACTTTCTGACCACAGTGGCAATGTGGTGATCAAAAGGAAGGTTGCTGTCAACCTGTGTTCCCAGATCTTCTATAATGCCTTCTGTTTTCATTGGACTACCATCAATGTGGTAATTCATGGGAACCGGGTTTTTCCAAAGGGGATGACGACATATTTTTTGGCATTGAGCTTAAGGCCATGGTTCTGACACCAGTCATTGGTCACAGTGAGGCCATTCTGTAGGATGTCAACATCACTTGGGGAGTTAATAATAGCGGTCTACTTGCAATCGTATGCGAATTCTGGCAGCCAGAGTCTCTTCGTGTTGGCCTGGACTTCAGAGAAGTAGATACCAAACAGGAGTGGACCCAGGACCAAACCCTGTGGGACTCCACTTGTGACTAATTGGCAGTCTGACTTGGAGTCAGCTACTTTCACACTGTGGAGTCTATCTGTGAGCCAGTTTGCAACCCACCTAGTGATATAGGAGTTGATGCCAAGCTTAGTGAGTTTTTCTATGATTCCTGAGTGGGGAATTTTATCAAAAGCCTTGTCCAGATCAAGGTAGGCTGTATGAACCAACTTGCCTTCATCCACAGCTCTGGTGACTGACTCAAAGATGTCGACCAAGTTGAGCAGGCATGATCTACCCTTCACAAAACCAAACTGTGTGGGATCCTAAGTTTGGAGATTCCCTATATCCTTGTTTAAGTCCATGATGATGCCTCCCATGGCTTTGCATATCAGATTCATCAGGCTAATGGGGCGATAGTTCCCAGGGTCTGTAGTCGCTCCTCCTTTGTGGGATGACTGTAGCAGTGCACCATTCGGCAGGGACAAAGCCTGAGATGAGGCTGTGACTGAACAGGGCACACAGGTGAGGTGCCAGTTCACTCTGTAGTTCATGTAGAACACAACCAGGGATATTGTCAGGTCCCATAGAAGCTGTATTCTTGGCCTTGGACAGTGCTGTTTTAACCTGTGCAGCAGTAATACTGGGTGCCTGGTAATCTACTGGTATTGTGATTGGTCCTTTGGGAGGGAGAAGGGGGTAAAGTTGGCACTGAATCTGTCGGCCAGTATACTGGCAATATCTGTTGGCTCAGTATAGGAGGTACCATTGTGCAGTAGCTCAGAGCAAATCTGGGTATTGCCATGGAGATTCTTTACATAACTATAGAAGGCCTTGTGGTTGTCTTTACTATTTGCTGCAATTCTGCTTTCATACCTAGCTTTTGGGTGCTGTGAAGTTAGCCACCTCTGTTTTTAGGATCCCAAAGTTAGCTTTGGAGAGGTTTTTCATGGTGGTTACCTTTGCTGGGGGTGGGGGGTGGGAGGGATGTGGATTTCCAAGATGATTAGTTTGTGGTCAGATCTAACCAGGGAGGAGCTGACTATTGGTGTAGAGCAACAGTCACCCATGTTAATAATGACCAGGTCAAAGATGTTGCTACCTCTAGTGGGGGTAAGACCGAGCTGGTCCAGGGCACTGGAATTAATGAACTCCAGGAAATGTTGGGCAAGTGTATTGGTACATGAGTAGTTTACCCAGTTAATGGAGGGGTAGTTGAAGTTGCTTAGTAAGAGAGTGTTAGGTTGGACCTTAATATTATCCAGGGTACTTAGGAACGTGGAGTGCGAGTCTTGGGACATGGTTGGGGACCTATAGCAGGCTACGACCTGAATCGCTGTCTTACCCAATGTTAGCTGCACCTGAAGTATCTCTGATGCGTTATGATGAGCTACCAGTCTGGAGGTGTGTGCATCCTTTATGAATATGGAAACACCACCACCTTGGGAGCTTCGGTCAAAGTTCTGGGGCCAAAAGGTGTGGAATGAGTTATAGCCTGGTAGTGCAGGGGTGCTTTCTGCTGCCTTGAACCAGGTCTCTGTTACAGCACAAATGTCAATGTTCTCCATTTTAAGGAGTGCCTCAAGCGAGTGCATTTTGAGATTTAGACTTCTAGCATTGACAACATGACCCTCAGATTGCATTTGTTTGTAGCTGTTAGTGTGGTAATTTGGTCTTTGGAACACCGCCTAAAAAAGGCACTATAGGGGTGGCAAGAGCCTTGGCCAGTATCTAGAAGCCCAGGGGTGACAGATGCAGGCCATCTCTGGCAAAGCATTGAGGTCTGTCAATCATGTCATCCCAGGCAGACAGATACTGGATCCCCTTAGAATGACACCAGAAACTTAGCCAATTGTTCAGCCATTGTGTGATGTCTTGAGTGAAAATTACTTTCAAGCAGATGTCTAATCCTTTGCAAATATTTTTAAAACAGTGGTCCAGAAAGTAACAGTGATCTTGTTTATCTGTATGCCTTCTTAGCAATGAACAAAAAATATTAATGTTCACTGTAGGACCCATTGCTAGCTATGATCGGATTTATGTCTAAACCAAGAAGTTTGCTTGTCTTAACCAAAGACAGTTGATTGCAATCAAAGACAGTTAATTCTCATAACTTTCTCATTTTTGCTCTACCACCAGTCTCTTTTTGGTCTCCTAACCTTTCCCCTTTACTTTTTATTCACATTATTTGTCCTTTATGCACAATTGCAGTCTTTTTTCATTTTAAGCACCCATCGCATTTCATCACATACAGCCTTTTTTGAAGTATTCACTTCTCCCTTGGTTCTGCTTCAACAAAGGCTACCTGTATATGTGCACTAACACAGACACTGTCTCCTTAACACAATCCTCGCTACTTGAGTTTTTCTGTATAAAGACTGTTGTATACATTTAGTAGCCAAGATGTTTAGGACTGTTTTTACTTTTCTTTTTTTTGTCTCGGCTTGCTAAGTTACATATCTCTGGAAGTAGTCGATGTATTTTTTTTCTTTTCTGTACTGCTGTAACTGGACATGGCTTTAAAAGTGAAATTTTGTATCTCTTAAGGTAAGCACCGTTAATGTTATAATATATCTCAGCGTCTTTACTTATCATTTTCCTTTGCTTTAAAATGTTCAAGTCGTCATAAAAACTACTTTGTCTGATTTATTTTTTGATGGGGGTTGTTTACACTTCCAAATTACTTTGAGCAGTTTTTTAATCCTATATTGATATAGCTTTTGCTGTGCATGGTTCATAACAGATTATCAGAAAGCTGTAATAAAAATCCTTAACAGTTTGCTGTTGTTTGCTGTTGTTTCACTTAGCCCACTTTTCCTTTGCCATTGGCATGACCATGGATGCTCCACAGATGTTTGCCTTTGTGTTGCAGCAAGATTCAGGCTGTCCTCATTCTATCAGAAATAGTTTGAAACTATTTAAAATTTCCCATTTAGTGGTGAGGTTTTTCTGACAAGTCCTTAAGAAAAATTAATGAAAAGCTCCAGAACAGAAATTAGGTGTATTTCCAGTTTGGAAAATTATCATAATTCTATAAGTCAGTTTAATTTAGGAGAAAGACTGATTGCCAACAAGGCATCCCAAGTACCAGTCTCACTGTACTGCACCAAGAGGATTTATTCTAATTCATTATTTTAGCAGTCTTCCCCATTTTCCTTACTACACTTGATGGCAGGGCAGTTTTTCATATTTATGCTTCAGCTGTAGAACCATCATCTGGACAGTAAACTCCTTTGTTGGCCCCCCGGTCTTTTGTTTGCCTTTCCACCGATACCTATCCTGACAAAATTCATACAGAAAGCCATAAGGTGCAAGACCAAGGTGATCCTCATTTCTCTATTTTCTGTCCCGGGTAATTATGGTTCCCCTTCCTTTGGCTTCACTTACTCAGCTCACCTTGGGTGCTGGATCCCTTCCCAGATCTACTGTCATCCATCTAGAATGGCTCTACCGCATCTTCAGACGTTAAAATTAACTGCATGGTTTCTCCAATTTTAAGAATAGCTAGAGATACCGGGCTGTTTTCTCCAGTAGTCTATATAATATCTTCTCAGAAAGAATCTCTGAAAAAACCTTACAAGAGCAAAAGGAAGAGAATTTCTATTTGGGCATCCTCAAAAATATTTGATCCTTTGTCAGCCCCTCTTCCATCAGTATTGGAATTTTTCAGAACTCTTTTGGCAGAGTTCCAGTTATTCCATTATAAAAATTCAGATGGCTACCATTTCAAATTTTCACATAGGACATAATTACTTATCTATTGCTTCTCTTAGGATTTTTGAATCCTTCCTCAAAAGAACTTTATTGTTGAGACCTCCTGTTCAAGATCCAGTCCCTCCATGGGATATTACATTGTTGCTTCAATCATTGACTCAAAAATGTTTTTGAGCCTGTGGCCTCAGTTGACATAGTGTCTTTCTTAGACAGTCATCTTTCTGCATGTCATTAACTCTGCTAGATGAGCTTCGGCGTTACAAGGACTCTCACACAAGCCATCTTTTCTTATCTACCATGAAGATAGTGTCATTGAGAATGAACCCTTCCTTTTCCCCAGAGGTTTCATTTGAAACAAAATTGAAACAATACATTGACTTACCTGTATTTTTTCTGAGCTACTTGACCAAAGGTGAGCATAGTGCTCCATACTTTAGATGTCCACAGATAGCTCATATTTTGCATACACAGTACCAAAGGTATTAGAAAGTCAAACCAGCTATTTGCCTCCTTTCCCAAACCACAAATAAGACAATTTTTATAAAAAGTCACACTCGAGGATTACCTTTGCATTCAAAAAGTGAGGCTCACTCCACTAGAGCAATGGCTACCTCTACAGCATTTGCAAAACAGTTTCTGTTAGTGACATCTGTGCAGCAGCAACTGTCATCTTTTCACACCTTTGTATCTTATTAAGTTGGATGTGCAATGCAGCGATTGTGCAACCTTTGGATCTGCCATCCTCAGGAATGTACTTTCTCGAGTCCACCCAGGTTCGTTGAGGCAGCTTGGGAATCTATCCCTAATGTTGAATTGGACAAAAGTAGACAACATCGGATATGATAGTTACGTACTTATCATAACTTTAGATCTGTGTTGTCACATTTATGTTCAGTTCAACATCACCTCCCTCCTTCCCCCTACCAAATCCCCATTTGCATCTTCTTGGGTTGAGAAAGACCTCAACTAAGACCTGGTCTGTTTGTTCCATATTACCTTCCCTAAGTCAGGAATGCTTTTAGATTATTATTCCAGTCCATAATTTTTGGTCTATGTATTAGAATAGTCAGCAAACTTGATCTGTGGTAAATCAAACAGGAGGAGGAAGGAACTTGGGTTGTAGAGGAGTCAGAATCTCAGATCCAAAGCTCAGGCTGAAGGGACCGAGGTCAGATCCAATCAGATGTGACAACCCAAACATTTAACCTGATGTAAATGTAGCAACAGGAATCTAATGTTATAGTAAGTACATAACTCTCATCTCTCGCTGGACTGGAGACTAAGAGATAGTAACCAACAAGCATTCCTTCCCCTTCTTTATCTGTGCTTGTGGATTCATACTAGCTTATGCTGGGACAGCCCATACCAACAGGCCTTTAGACCAGCTGCACTCAGGGTCCCAACCTCTTCTACCTCTCCTCCAGACTCCCCTGTGCCTGACAATCACGGCAAGTAGCAGTGCAAGAGGAAGCACCTGGATTCCACACAGGAATCCCTCATTAAGAATATTAATCTCAAGGAAGGAGAGGGGTCCTAAAAATCCTCCCACAAAGATGCCTGTCTTGGTGATCTCATGGAGATGCTCCGCCAGCATGGGGGCTGGACAACTGAAGCCCCATCACCAAAGGAGTTGGTAATTTTGGAAGCCTTCAGGGTGGGCCCATCCACATCCTGGGTTGCACCCCTTCCACACACACTTATTGACTCAAGGAAGGCCTGGAGGGAATTTGATACGGTTGAGCCTGTTACAAAAAAGCCCCCTAAGATCTTGGCCCCTCCTGAGGATTGACAAAATTGGAGTGAAGATTCCCACTGTTCATGCCATCATGGTGGCAGTGGCCACCAAGAAGGATATCTCAGAAGAGAATTTGTCAGTCCATCCCCCTAATATGGAATACAGAGTGTTATACCAATTAGGAAAGTTCATCTATGCATCCACCACCTTTGCGGTGAGGCCGTTGAAATACCTGGCTCACTTGATAAGGTTTCAGCGAGATATAGTATCTGAAGTGTCAAGAAAGACTTTGGAGCTACAGATGTCCACATTACATTCTATTTCTAATGGGTCAATGTGCTTGATTTCCAGTGGGACAATGGCACATCCCAAGCTGCTGATGCCATCATTGATATGTGTTGTCACACTTGGATGAGGTTGTGCAACTTTGCAGACTCCTTTAAGACATCCTTTACTAATGCTCCTTTTAATAGCTCCTTACTTTGTGAGCCAAAGATTAGACACATTGACCAGTAGCAAACAAGATGTGAAGACACTGTCTGCAATCTTTGTGTTCTTTGCCATACCCTAACAGAACTCCTGTAGGAACCAGAAGTGGAGGCAAGTGTCTTTTCTTTAGAAAAGTGTAGCAGTCTTTTCAGGATGCTCCTGCAGAGGGTTCCTGTTGCAGCAGGGATGGTAACTAGTATGGACAACACCCACATGGCAGAGATGGTGTGCAGAACCAGGGCTTCCAGTAAGTCCTCTGTAGGAGGCCCTTTCAATGTACCTGTAAGGTTGCCTGACTGTCTTTCTCTGGAAGACATCTGATGATCTGATAAAGCTGTCCATTGCAGAGTGACTGTGATCCTCATTGCTTCTTTTTGCCCCCCTTCCAGTTTGGTTTCCTTTTCTGTAGCCTCTTCTGCAGTGCTTTAATTTTCTCTGTGGGTTGTTAGAAAGTGGCAGGTTTTAGACAGGCAAGCTCTAGCCATCACAAGAGACCTAGTCAGCTATAAATTCACACAGACTACAGAGAGGACAGTCCAGACCTTATCTAAACAATCATATCTTGGTTTGTGATTTATAGATCTCTACTGTTAAATAGAAATGTGACTGAGTGACAGTGACATAAAAGAATTACAGCCTTTGTCTGACTTTCAGGACTTGTATGGTCAGAACAACTTTACTGTACTTACTTTAGCATTTAGATTGTATATTGCTTGAGTGATTTTTGTCATAGAAGTTGATTTAAGTTCTCTTTTAATTCTGTGGTTGCTGATGTTGGTTATTCTTTTCTTTTATAATATTTTATTAATTTGAAGCTGAATATGGATTCCTTGAATGAGTATGCAATTAATGATTTGCTACAGCACAAATATCTTGTACAGGGTAATAAATGCTATGCATATTTAAAGGTAAGACCTAATAACACTGGTGATCTGTTTCTCATGTCAAAAGTTGGATGCTTTGCTTGCCATTGTTAGAAGTAAATCTAGACTTGCTAATGAAGATTGCACTTGTGCATTAAGCATGGCTTGGAGAACTGTTGTTACATATATTAATGATTGGACTGGTGAGATAAATAATGTTAGGTAAAGAGCAAATTGAGCACATTTAGCTATTGTCTGTAAAGATCATTCAACTTCTATGAAACAAGACACTGTCCCTGACAACTTTGGAATTCTGGATGGAAATATTCAGCAATCTGAGGATTTGGAGCATTTAGAAGGAAACAAAAAAGAAAGAAAGGAAGAAGTTCCCAACAAATAACAAGGAAGAAAAAGAAACTAAGTAATGTCTGTAAAGTAAAGAGAATATGTACTAAACAGGACACTGCTTTGTTGTGTGACACACAGATTACAGGGAATGATAAAAGCTTTCTATCAGAAAACCTTCTGTCTACAGAAAAAGACATATTTTTTCCAAAAGAGAAGGTAGAAAAAAGAGGCAAGGGGCAGTTGAAATGGAATAAATTAAAATTGAATGTGGAAGGATTGAAGAGCATTACTGTAAGAAAAAAGAAGAGAAAGATAGATGTTGACTACATGGCAAAAGCTGTGGATGTACAGAGCCTGCTGGATGAGAACAGTTTGCTTGTAAATGTAATATGCAATGAAAACAATGGGATTAATAAAACTAACAGTGATAAAGATCATTCCTGTGTAACAATTGACAGAGCAGATATTACTGTATTAGAAGTTGAAGATTCTTCAAAGCTGGCCAACAAAGATATTCCTGTAATTGGAGATTCAATTATTAGAGGAACTGATACTCATATTTGCAGAGAAGATAATGAACATAAAATATTGTTATGCTTGCCAGGAGCAAAAACAAATGATGTGAGACAAGCCTTGGAATGCCTTAATGTAAGGAAGTAACGGTTCTGTTTTTATTCGTGTCGGTACAAATGATCTCATCCACAAGGACTCTCTGACTGTTAGTGGGGAACTTATAACCCTCTTAGTATAGCTTGTTAGGATGTATTTTTCACAAATCACATATAGAAAGGATAGTCAGGTCACCGTGAATGAAAAGATTTTTGGGGTAAATGCCTACATGGAAAAAAAATGTCCTGTTTCAAAAAAAGGAAATGTGTAGAGCATCCATGCCTAGTTTTGGCACACGTGTTCAGACAGGATGGCGTGCATTTGTCAAGATCAGAGAAGATAGATTTGCAGCAGATATTTTGCAATATTTGAGAAACACTAGGCAGGAGTTCTGCCAGGTCAAAATTTTAACAGTTCACAGATAACATCATCTGATGCATCTCTGATGGTTGTTAACGCTAGAAGCATTAATAACAACGTTTTTTTTTTTTTTTAATTGGAAAATTTGCCACGTTCCCACAAGATTGATGTTGTTATTGTCTGTGAAACATGGTTAAAGACGAATGACTCCCACAAGATTGATGTTATTAGTGTCTGTGAAACATGGTTAAAGATGAATGACTAGAAACCAGTTTTATCAGGGTATAAATGTTTTTACTGTAACAGACATTCTAACAAAAAGTCAGGTGGAGGTGTTATGATAGGGATTAAAGATAGTTATGAGACCTGTGATTATTACATGCTCAATGATAGCACCAATACTATAGACCGTGTAACTGTGACAATAAAGACAACCATGGAACATAACAATTGTTGGCGTGTACAGACCACCAAAGTCAAGTGCTGATGACCTAGAGGAATTTATATGTCTTATATGAAACACAGGAGGGAAGAGTGATATTAGCTGGGGACTGAAATTTACCAGAAACAACTGGAATAATATTGATTCAACAACATTAGTAAAGGAAATTATTCACAGCATATATTCATGAACAACAAAATTGCTTCAGACTGCAAAAAAAACTACCAGGGAAAGGAACACACTAGACATTGTTTGTGTTCCTAAAGAAATTACTTTTACTTCAAGTCAAGTTTTACCAGAGTTGATATGCAGTGATCATGTGGTTATAAAGGTATATTTGTTGCTAGATAATTCTGCCAAACTGAAATCTAAATCAATGCATAGAAGGTTAATTACAGATTATAAGGAAGCAAAACAGTCACTATGTAAAACTAATTAGGGAGTACTTGTGTATTATCTCAACCAGATTTTGGAGTCACCCTCCAGTTAATCCTGCTGTGGAAAGGGGATGTGTAAACTCCATATTTGTTTTCTATCACATTGCTTCTGAAACAGGGAGAGGAAACAGCAGCAAAAATTCCTCCACCTGGGTCCCGTCCTTTACCGCCATAACTGAATGCAACATTTGCTTAAGGCATAGAGTAGCAGTTTGCCAGTAACAGCAACTCTTCCGATTTGTCATTACAGTGAGGTTGTTTACATGTGCTTTTTTAACCATTTCGCTTTGCTCTCACCTATGTAGGGCTGAACTAAGGCATGCAATCCCTTTGTGTTCCGAGCAGTGAAGTCTTCTTTTTAAAATGTGTTTTCAACAGTTTTCTTTATTTACAGCACTGCAAACTTCTCTAATAGGCTTCACCGCAAGACACAGGAGAATACATATTGTTTTTATGCCTGTGAATGATTTGTACTTTGGTGGTAATCAGATTTCACAAAGGAGTATTCAGTAAGAGTAAACACAATCATCAGTACATTTGAGTGTGGAAAATCTCTGCTTGTTTATGTAATAAGTGCCACATTATTTCTTCTTCCTGTTCATTTTATTTTGCATTAAGTCGTGGTGATAAAGGATGCTACCTGGGAAGAGGATTTTGGCCATTATTCATGCTCCTGTTTGAGAACCAGAGGGATAGAAAACTGCTTTGCATTTCATTTCACACACCCCTTTTTAGTTTACAATTAAGTAGTTTCATGAAAACATCAGGAATTCTACCAGTTTACAAATTTGTTTGAGATAATATGTAAGTACCATAAATGAAGTTGTTTCACGAAAACATCAGGAGTTCTACCAGTTTACAAATCTGGTTGCAATAATACACAAGTACCAATTAGAGTGATGTGTTCAGTGGAAAAAACTGCAGATATAATGTACAAAGTTTTGAAAGAGAAATTGAGTGCAAAAAATCAAATACTGTTTAACATCAGGATCTAGGTATACAAAGTCAGGGGGATATATTTCCAAAAGAACAAGATACCTGATTAAGTTGAGAGGCAAAAGGGATAACAAATGGAAGAGAGGTTGAACTACAACTTTGAAAACTGAAATAGACAAGCTGTACAAACAAATTAAGCATAGTGTGAGACTAGATTAAGAAAAAATTGAAGACAATTTATTTAAAGATATTGAGCATAATAGGAAAAACTTTTATACATACATAAGATGTGGAAGGAGTAAAGACATACAAATTGATAAACTCTCTGCAGATTCTAAAATTTATTCTCAGACACAACAAAGCATAGATATAGTTATAAAATCTTATGCAAAACAGTTTGGCTCCACAAAGAGGGTGATAAGTTGTCCTAGTGACACCCAGGTAACCTCAGATACTGGAATCAAATTAGATTATACTGAAAAAGAACTGCTCAAACTGGATCCAAACAAAGCAAAGGGAGGAGATGGAGTTAGTAATAAAGACCTGAGAACACTTCAGCAAGAACTTACAGAACCATTATATTTATTATTCACTAGGCCATATAAATATGGGGATATTCCTCAGGACTGGAGACATGCACTTATTAAACCTATCTTTAAGGTGAAGGGGAATAGGACAAAACCAGAATCATACAGACCCTTAAGTCTATTTTCATGTTGTGTAAAAATAATGAGGAAGGTAATATTGGATAAGTTATTGTCAGAATTGGATACGTTGGGACTTGAAACCATATACCAGCATGCATATGTTGAAAATAGATCTATTACCACTAGCAACATGATGTTCTATAACAATATAATAACAGCTAGAATGAAAAATTGTGCTGCGATATAATTTATATAGATTTAACTTCAGCTTTTGACAGGATCAACACAAAACCCTTATCAATAGATTAGAATAACTAGGTACTGATGTACTCTTGAAAAGATGGCTAGATGAATGACTTACAAATATGACATGGCAAGTGTGATGCCCCACCACTGGCAGCAGTAATCAAGGAGCCTCAATCCTCACTACTAGCACCAGTGGAGGACTTACATTGGGAGGATGACAAGTACACACACAGTATTTCCAGAGGCAGTTATCTGCATCAAGTGCAATTTCCCTTAGCAACACACAGAAACCACAGGCAGTCTCGGGCTGGTTTCTCCCTCTTTCTCCAGAACCCTAATAAGACTCCCCATTGGCATAGCTCTCAGCTAAGTGGCCAAGCCAAGACCTCCAGCACCCTCTCTATCTAACCAGTGCTTCATGTCTCTGCTGAAGTAGCTTACACACACGTTGAGGTTTAATTTACACACACACACACACACACACACACACACACACACACACACACACACACACACACACACACACACACACACACACACACATACACACACACACAAACACACCTAGGAAAGGCTGGCACAGCTTTACTAGCTATGCCCCTTCTTCCCAGACTATAGGATAGTTATTACTGCCACCAGCTAACTCCTTATCAGCTACTTTAAGGCCCTTAACAAAGGGTGTCCAATCTTACTGTGTAATATTACTGTTAATACAAATGGTAGTTTGACCAAGAGCAAGGTTAATAGGAGTGGCATACACAGTGTCACCAAATAAATATGCAAGTACTCTCAGAACAAACATCAGCTATAATGAAAGGTTTAAATATATTTAATAATATATAATAAAATAACAAGAAAAGGCTCAGTATAAAATCACAGTAACATCAGAGTTCAAAATCACAGGAAATACTTAAAACAACATTGCAGGACAGTCTCAAGTAAATAAAGAAAAACATCTAAATTAAGCTTTGCTACATTCTTGACTGTATCTAAGAGAATTATACTGTCCTCTAGACTTACTTACAGAGCAACAAGGAAGATGTGGTGAGTGAATCTTCTTGTCAGGTCAAAGACAAAATACAGAATACTCAGCCTCCCTCAGAGAGTTCTTAATATATCAAATATTACTGCTGGGATAGCCCATCTGACTCTATCCCAGGTGAAAAACAACCATTGATGCAGCTGGCAGCATTTAGCATCTACCTGTGAAAATACATACACAAGGGTTTTTCCTCAAATCTTGGTACTTGCCAGAAGTCACAAAACAATAAAACAAATGTAAGACAATTCAGGGAACCTCTAGTTCTAGACATTGTGTCTGTTAATGCACTGAAACTGAAAGATAACATCTTTTTATTACGTGGTCATAAAGTAATTTAAATTTTCAGCTATTTTTCTGAAATTAAACTCCTGTATTTCAGTTTCCATTGTTAAAATACATACATCTAAACAGTTGCAATAGTGCAGGTACATTATTGTTCTATTCCAATAGGGCATGCTGTGGTTACATTTTATCTCAGTACTTTACAAAATATCTATTCGGCACACGTGTGTAAAAACCATCTTATATGACATATAATTCTAATACATTTGGAACGCAAGAATATGAATCATGTTGATATTCATAAATGACACATAACCATTTACAAAATTCCAGACAGCTGTGCAGCAGTATCTCCCTGTGTGACACTTCCATATAAATCATATTAATACTCAAATAACATATAATTATTTACAAAATTCCAGATAGCTGGACTGCTAGTATCTCCTTTTGTGACATTTCTTCCTCCCCTCAGAGACTCAAGCTAGTTTTTCACAGGGCCCTTGATAAATGCTGCTTGAGAGGGATAAGCCTATCTGGGAATACCTTACCCCATTCACTGTCTTCACAGCCCATCCGCATTGGCATTGCTAACCCCAGTGTGGTGCTGCACTGTCATATTGTATGCCTGCAATCCTAGGCTCCACCTTAGTAACTTAGCATGTTGCTGTCTGGCTTGATGTAGCCATGTTAAGGGAATGTGATCTGTAACTACATTGAATTTCCTTCCATACAGATAAGCCGGAGGTTTCTGCAGTGCCTACACAATGGCTAAACATTCCATTTCTACAGCTGCATAGCATTCCTCACTGGGTAGGAGCCTATGTCTGAGATACACCACTGAGTGCTCTGTTTTCTCTGAGGAAACCTGGCTGAATACAGCCCCCACCCCATGGTTTCATGCATCCACCTGCACAACAAATTCTTTGCTGTAATCTGGACTGGCTATCCAGAGGTTCCTCCCAAAGCTCATTTAAGCTTCTGCAATGGCTGCTCACATGCTGGGGTCCACACTAACATATCTGGTCTGTTTCTCCTTGTCAGGTCTGTGAGGAGAGCAACTATGGCACTATAATTGGGGGCAAGCTTTCTATAGTACCCCTGCTATCCCTAAGAATGCCCCTCACCTGCTTTTTGGTAATAGGGGCAGGCCATGCCTGAATAGCTTCCACTTTGGCAGGTTCTGGCCTGATCTTACCACTCCCCAATCTATGTCCCAGGTAGGACACCTCTGCCATACCCAGTTGACATTTACTGGGCTTAATGGTCAACCCTGCCCTCTGTAATCTACCCAGCACCTCCCTGACATGCTGAAGGTGATCTTGCAAGGAATGGCTATAAATGGTAATATCATCCAGGTAAGCAAGGATGAAATATCCTGCTCCTGCTAGGGTATGATCTACCAGCCTCTGGAAAGTCACTGGGGCATTTTTTATCCCAAAGGGCATCTTTGTGAACTCATTTAAGCCAAAAGGAGTCACAAAGGCTGACCTCTCTCTAGCACTGGGTTTCAAGGGCACCTGCCAGTAACCCTTGGGAAAATCAATAGTGTTAAGATACTTAGCCCCACCCAACTGCTCTAGGGCATCATCTGTCCTAGGCATGGGGTAAGCATCTGACTCTGTGTGGCTATTTAATTTCCTGTAGTCCACACAGAACCTGGTGCTACCATCCTTCTTTGGTACCAGCACCACTGTGGAGGCCCAGGGACTGCTGGACTCCTGGATTACCCCTACTTCCAACATTTACTGTATCTCCTCCCTCAGAGTCTGCTTGACCCTCTCAAACACCCTATAAGGAGCCTGCTTAATAGGCCTTTGGGGTCCTGTAGCCACATGGTGATGCACCCTTGCTACCTAGTGAACATGGACACAAACTCCTGTAACACTGCTCAGATTTCTCAAATCTTGTTAGGGGATAGCTGTTGGAACATTGCTACTCCTCCCACTGAGGTGTCAGTCTGAGCCTCACTGAGGAGACCAGTCACCAGATCCCCCTCAGACTCCTCCTACCATCCACTGCAAATACTCAGCGCAATGGCCTCTCTGTCAAGTTATGGTTTCATCATGTTAACATGGTACAATTTATGCCCCTGCCTAGCAGTTTTACCATGAAGTTAACATCAGTGACCTTCCTTACCACCTTGAACGGTCCCTCCCAAGCTGCCTGCAGCTTGTTGTGTTTGACAGGTATGAGAACCATTACCCGATGCCCTACAGCATATTGTCTAGCTCCAGCATTCCTGTCATACCAGAACTTTTTCTGCTGTTGGGTTTCTGCCAGGTTCTCCTGAGCCAAGCCCATGAGTTCGCTGAGCTTTGTCTTGAGGTTTAGGACATATGCCACAACAGACTCCATATGGGATTCACACTCACCCTCCCACTCATCACAAATCATATCTAGAGGTCCCCTCACCCTATGCCCACACAGCAACTCAAGGGGTGAAAAACCTGTGGATTCCTAGGGCACCTCTCTGTAAGCAAACAGATGGGGAAATATTTGTCCCACTCCCTCTTAAACTGATCTGTAAATGCTCGTAGTATGGACTTTAGTGCAGAGTTTAACCTCTCAACAACACCATTAGTCTGGGGATGGTATGGGGTGGTCTTTAGGTGCTTCACCCCACAGTGCTTCCACAGACAAGCCAGCAGGTCTGACATGAAATTGGCACCTCTGTCAGTCTGTATATATTTTGGTAAACCTGCCCTGTTGAAAATGTCTAATAAAGTATTTGCCACCTTCTGCCTCAATGGAGGACAGGGCCACCACCTTTGGTATCTAGTAGCATAATCTACTACCACTAGAATATACTTCTTCCCTGTGGAACTTGGA
Organism: Protopterus annectens; assembly: GCF_019279795.1. Taxonomy (NCBI): domain Eukaryota; kingdom Metazoa; phylum Chordata; order Ceratodontiformes; family Protopteridae; genus Protopterus; species Protopterus annectens. The sequence continues at coordinate 422,765,835 of NC_056746.1, forward strand.
GTACTCAGAGGCCCCACAATATCCTAGCTAACCTCTGAAATGGCTCCTCAATCACAGGCAAAGACACCAAAGGAGCTTTGACCTTATCTCCAGCCTTGCCTACCTTTTGGCACTGCTCACAGGTCCTGCAGTAAGTGCCAGATGGTAGGATCTGGGCACTACCAACTGCTGTATTCTCTCTCCCTATAGCCCTCCATCAGGGTCCAATTTCTATATAGTAACCCTTTGTGCCAGTATACAGATTCTCCCTTCCCTTGAGAATCAGGTACCTCCCTGGCTACCTCTCTCAGGCCTTGTAATGTAGGGTCTGAGAGCTGAGCTTGTCTCAACTCTCTCTTTGTAACCCTTCCCAGCTCCACTTCCACAGGAAGTCTGGTATCCTCTGATAGAGATGCCTCACTGTCAGCCTAGGTACTACTACTCACCTCTGCCCTTGCAGTCACTCTGTCCAAGGGAACATCAGTACCCACAAGCAGCTGTGGCTCACTTTCAGTCTCACTGTTACAGGGTAGCTCCCTCTCTGAAGTAACCACCACACCAGTCCTGGCTTCAAGTCTGCAGTCTGTCTGGGTCCCACCCAGGCTACCAGACCTACATGCTTGTCTCCAAGCCTGACTGCATGTAACTGCATGCACACGATACTGTATTATCAAAATCATTCCCTATCAGGACATCTGCAGGGATATCTTCAAACACACCTACTTGCTGGCTTCCTTTTCCACCCTCCCAGTCAAGGTGAACCCTAGCCAAAGGTATTTTGAATGGGGTCCCTCCTAAAGCTCTGACTGCAATCGACTGCCCAAGCAAGTAGTGCTCCTCTTTAACCATTGCAGGCTTCACAATAGTTAGGTCAGAACCTGTGTGTCTCTTACCAGTGGCCTGCTTCCCATCTACTAAGATAGAATATAACCTCTTGTGGTAGTTTGGTACCCTTGTTTTTTTAATTTTAATTTATTTAAATTTTACATTTGTTAACCGGAAAAGTCCGACTTGGAACAAGCCAATTTTCAGTGGAGGCCCAGGGAGAAATGCTCCAGATACATGTCTTTGTAATGTGGGAGGAAACCGGAGCACCTAGAGCAGGGGTGGGCAAACTTTTTGATTTGTGGGCCACATTGAGTTCTAACATTTGACAAAGGGGCCGGAACAGGAGCAGATAGATGGCATGCTTTGAAAACATCACCTCATTGGGGGAAAAATTCACATCTGCTACAGCTGTACTTTTAAGTAATGTGACCTCCTCTTGACTTGACAGCCGAACAGTATGCATATGTATACCTGTGCAAATTGTTTTGCTATTAAATCACTAGGAGGTCTCATTACTTGCAATTACATCTACATTTGGGAGTCATAACTAGCTCAACATGCAGTTTGAGTTATTGCAATGCATCTTTCAGTGTTATGATTAAAAATGTGTTTAAACTGAAGACTTAAATTTCTTTATTTCAATGTGTATTTTTTCAGATCTTGATTGTTTAATGGGTTATATAAAAATGCAATAATTCAAATTAAGGTATTTGCTTCCTCCCTCTTCTTCAATCTCACTGCAGAAATCCCTGACATTCACTTTAATAAACAGGACTTGATTTCTCATCATATGCTGTTCCATTGCTGTGACAGAAAAGTAATCCATAACCACATAAATAAAAAAAAAAAATTAAATCTCATAAATGTACAGCATATTTCACTTTATTTGAACTGCATTACACTAGACATGCCAGGAGAACTTTTCATAAACATGCTGTATAACTATAGCTGTCAGGGGACAGATTTGGGGTCTGTGCATTTAATGTACATTTGCATCTTGACTGGAGTACAATGCAGTTGTACAAATGAAAGGAAAACTACAGTAGTATACTTTAAAGAACCAACATGAGCAGGAAGGAAATGTCCAAAGTTGAAAGAAAGACATTTCTTGTGGGAAGGGGCTGATAAAGAATGGGAGGCTGAGTCTGTGATGAATATTAAGCAAGCAAAGCAACCAAACTATAGTGCAGTTCAGTGTGACAACCCAACTGTTGGGAACACACTAAAAGTACAAATATTCAATGGAGTGCCTAGTGATGTGGAGAGAATGCACATTTTACTTATTTTAAGCAGGCAGATCATTTCTTTTTTTTGAAGGATAAGGCAAGAGAATAGATAATGAAGCAGATCGCTCACACACACACACACACACACACACACACACACACACACACACACACTCTTCACCTTTCAAATCTGCATTCACTAATTTCACTCACTTTCTCTCTCTGATCGCATACACACACACACACACACACACACACACACACACACACACACACACACACACACACACACACACACACACACACACATTTTTTACCTTAAAGAAAACTTCAAAGCAAGCTGTGCAGCAACTCCCATCTGCCTGGAAAACTCTGCAGTTTTATGGTGTAAAAGTCCGTTGAGCTTAAATCCAAAACGGCGGGCAGTCCATTATTCAAACAGACGCGCTCCCGCATGTCCCTTGATCTTAATTCCGACAGGCTGATGGAGCTGACGTCATCTCGCACGTGATGACATCAGCTCCAAAACCACGAAAAATGAAAAAGTCTAAAAAAAAGACGAAAAATCGGAAATGAAGGGGTGCCACTCGGGAATCGTGGCACCCCATTATTGGGACCCCAAAACTCCGAAAAATCCGAGTAATTCGGGACAGTTGGGAGGTGGCGGGCCAAATCAAAACGTTTAACGGGCCGCATGTGGCCCCCGGGCCGTAGTTTGCCCATGCCTGGCCTAGAGGAAACCCACACAAATGCAGGGAGGACATGCAGACTCTACACAGAAGGCACCCCAGCCAAGAATTGAACTAGAGACCTCTTGCTGTGAGGTGACAACTCTACTGCTGCACCACTGCACCGTCCATAGACGTATGGAGTTTTCTCCAGACAACTCACTACTGGCATTCTGTCATTCCCACTTACTGGCTCTCCCACCTTTTGTTCCCCAGTTTACCTCTGTGGACATCTATATGCTACATGGCCCCACTGGTTGCATTTAAAACATTTAATCCTTGGTCCTGGCCATGTAACTGAACTAGTGGCTTCCCCTGCTACTGGCATACTCTGTTGGTGCAGTCTAGGTTGCCCACCATGGGTTCTCTTAGACCCATGAGAAGCACTGGGTATCCTTTTCCTCTGCAGTGATGCCCTGCTTGCTAGGTATAGGTCTCCCTTTTTCCCCAACTCATCTGCTGTGTTACATTCTCTATCTGCTAACCAGATTCTCATGTCCTCAGGCAAAGTGCTAAGGACTTGTTCCCTCACCAGCCCATCAAAAGTGGTGACCTGAAACCCACTCACCCATCTATGAAAATAAGTGTTTAACTCAGCAATATATTCACACACACTTTCATCTGCCTTACGTCTATGCTCACAGAATGTTTTTCTATAAGCTTCAGGTATTAACTTAAAACACTCTAACAAACAATTTTTAACTGTATTATAATTTAAGCAAGTAATATCAGACAATTTAGAAATAACAGTTACAGCTTTACCATGGATTAAGGAGGTCAGGAACTGTACCCAGAGCCCTTGATCAACATTATACTATTTACATACCATTTCAAACGTATGAATAAAACTGGCAAAATTATCACCCTCTGTAAATTGTGGAAGAAATGTACTGACTTTTTTTGTATCTGGGGTTTGGTTATTCCCTTCCCCATTACACCATGACTCTGGTGAAGAGTCAGCATTTCCTTCTCATGTTGGCTCTGCCTCTCATTTTCTTCAGCTTCCAGACATTTCAGTTTCTGATTTTCTTTGGTCTCCAGATGTTTAACTTTCTCTGTTGATTCTATTTCCAAATGTTTGGCCTCCAGTTCAAGTCTCTTTAACTCCAGATGGATTTTTAAGTCCTCTGTGGAAAGGCTGAACTGTCCATTTTCTGGGAGTTGTACATCCCCAAAGCCAGTCTGGTTGTCCTCCTGGTTGCTGGTTTGTGATGCAGCTGTGACTAAGATTGCAATCAGTTCTGCTTTAATCAGGTTGGCATGCCCCAGTCCTTTGGCTTGACACATCTCAGCCAACTGGTTCCTTGTCAGCTTGCCATACTCCTCTGCTGGCATTCTTGCCTGCTCTCCCTGACTAACTAAGCTAGCAAAAAATATATAAATAAAACTATTGTGATATGAAACTCTGAATATTCACTGTGTGGCTGACTGAGAGTACAAACACCTTCTTTAGTGACCACTGTTTGCAAGCTACAGGAATTCAATATCCACACCACTGAATCCTAATATGTGGATATCCCACCACTAGTCCAGTAATCAAGAAGCCTCAATCCTCACCACTAGCACCACTGGGGGACATAAATTATAATTATTTACAATATTCCAGATAGCTGGGCTGGCAGCATGACAGCAAGTATCATATAGCAACTGGACAGGTGAAATTCTTGGTTACAGTCAGGGTGTCCCACAGGGCTCTGCCCTAGGCCCTCACTTGTTTAGACTGTATCTTTCAGACCTAACTTTTTCATCTGAGGTATTCTACAGTCTATATGCAGATGACCTGAAATTGGGTAAACTGATTACATGTCTTACATATAAGGCATATCTGCAAAATAACTTGACTAATTTGACCATTTGGGCACAGGAGAATAATATGCTGAAAAATACATCAAAAAGTAAGCATATGGGATTTGGGAGACATAAACTGAAAGGTGAATATTTAACATAGCACACAGTGATTTAAACCAGGTGACCACAGTGGTGCAGCGGTTAGCATTGTCACCTGACAGCACGAGGTTCTCTGATTCATTTCTCTTCTATGTGGAGTCTGCATGTTCTCCCTGTGGTTGTGTGGATTTTCTCTGGTTGCTCCATTTTCCTACAACAAGACAAAGTCCAATCGCCAGTACCAAAATGCAAATACTAAAAGAACAAATACACTGGAACCAAATGGCAGAAACAGGAATCCACAGGCTAGCATACCAAATCTTTACTAAATGCTTTCATCACAAGACTTCATTAGAATGAATCTCAGACTACAAACATCAACTTTTAAATCTTACAACCAATAAAACCATCAATTAAACTCAATTATTCAATAAAACTTTGAAACAAACACACACCATTAAAAACTTTTAACCAATTGCTCATTTGCTTAAGTACAGTCTCCTGTTCCTTAAAAAATGTTATATTTATCAAGTCATTTAAACCTGTTTTTTATCTGAATTTAACCTTATCTGCCACAAGGCCTCTCTTTGTTCCAAATAATTTTTATAATCACCCCCTCTCATATCTACTTTTCCTTGTTCCAAAACTGCAAATACATTTTTTTTACATTTTTCACATACCAATGTATGCTTATACAGAGGACATTTAGAATCTTTACTTTTTATGTTATATAAATGTTCTCTAACCCTTTCTATTAATGACCTGGTAGTCATCCCTATGTAAAAAGCAGAACACCCATTGCATACACTAATATAAACTACCCCTTTAGTTTTACAATTAAAATGGCCATGTATTTTTATAGTGTAAGCCAAATGTTCAAGAAAAAAACAGTGCCCTTCAAGAATAAACCTACAACTTGTACATTCGCCACATGTATAGGTTCCTTTCATTTTATCTGTTTGCCACTTATTTAAAACATAATGTGTACTGTCATTTTGTAACATCATTTTTAAATTACTATTATTTTTATACACAAATTTAGGTTTTCTACCAACAACCTTAAATAATTCTTTGTCACCCTCTATAATTTTCCAGTTACTAGTTATAATATTTCTTATCTCTCCACTATCTACTGTCATATCCAGTTCACAAAATAAACCAGTCTTATCAGTTTTTCAATCATTACTGATACCCTGACTGCAATAGGGATACTTTAAAACAGGTGGATATAGGATGTATCTTTTACTAAAAATGTATTTGGCCAGAGTTTTTAAATAATTTTTACTGTACCAAATTCTTAAAAAAATTGATCCATCTAATTGTCACAGAACAAATACAAAAGTAAAAACCTGCAAAGGTTAAAAATTGGGTGATATTGTGTATATTAACATTGTCTTTACAGTGACCACCCCAGAATATAACTAACCACTAGAATGCAAAAATACCTGGTAAAACATAATACTTCTTAGTCTACAAATGCATACAAAACATTCAGAAGATAATACAATTATCAGAAAAGAAAAATCTGTTAAATATAAAAGTAATGAAGGAAGCTGATGTAAATTCCTAGGAGTGGAACATGACACTAGTTTAATTATTAGTCCCTAACTGAACCTTCTTCATTGTCTCTGATCAAGTTTCAAAATAGAATCCTCCTTCTTGTGTTCCAACTCAGACTCGCGAAGACTTGTTGAGCATTTTTGCATCCCCACCCAGGAAGGAAACTCTTGAAAAGGGATGGGTATAATTGGATGAGACATTAAAAACCAAGGCCCAATATGTTTGAGTTGGTGGTAGCTCAGGTGGATGTGAAAGATACCACTGCACCTATTGAGGTATATATATGTTTATATATATATATATATATATATATATATATATATATATATATATATATATATATATATATATATATATATATATATATATATATATATATATATATATATATATATATATATATATATATATATATAAAATGTGTGTGTGTGTGTGTGTGTGTGTGAACTCTTATTTACAACATATTCACAGATGTACAATTATATAGATATACAAATATATTTAAACATATTCATAATTTTCCTTACAGTTATACTAAAATCTCATCACTATTAGACCCCCCACTCCTTTTTCCATAACCATCTGATTTTGCTTAATATTGTTGCTGAAATCCATTTACCATTAAGCATAATTTCATTTGTTCTTTCATTTCATATAACCTATCTAACATAAAATAACTTTTTATATATTCTGTTAACATATTCTTTACTTGTGTTCTTATAATATCCACATTTTATCATAACCATCCCTGGGATTCAGGAAAGCTAAAATTCCATGCAGGAACAGTGTAGCAGCTCCTGCACGGAGTTCGGCCGCCGAGCGATTCAGCAAACAGCTGATCCAATATGCACGAGCCTATCTACACTCTTCCTGTATGAAAGACCATGCGGCATGCTAATCACCTCATTTGCTGATGAACACCATGCAAATGAGGTTAATTAGTGATTCAGGAAGCTTCCAGGTCTCCGTGCAGGAATAGTGTCAGTGCAGAAATGTGTTCAGTTACTAACTGAACACATTTCTGCAAAAAAAAAAACAGAGGCATGCCAGCTCAAATAAAAGCATATATTCACATCTGTAGGCATGCCAATGGCCAAATATATGTCCATTGGCATGAATAAATGTTTAATGTTAATAAAAAATAATTTTTTTTGTGGTTGATCTCAGCCGTTTAAGCATAGTGCAGTGGCGCGCAAACACGATCGTGCCAAAAAAAAAAAAATGTGAAAACCCAAGTTTAACGAAAATCTGCATTTTGCCATTATAATCTATGGCACGCATAATCAAAACAATATCAGGGGACAGTGGTTGTCAAGGGGAAAGGCTCCGTGTCAGAGCAGTATTTATAGGCTAAGGCAGTGGGGTATGCAAATGAGGGAGAATTTACTGAATCACAAAATATTCTAAGTCCAAAACCTGCACCTAATTGTGTAGGTGCTAGAAAAGGATCGTGTAGGCAGGAGGAGCAACTAACATGAAAAGGGAGGGGGGTGTCATGCTTGCTGTAAGCACATTGGAGTTCTGTTCAGTTTTGAGCTTAGCTAAGCACAGCTCAGCAAGGGTGTGTGTCTGAGGCTCTAATGTCTTACACTATGAAATGAAGATTGTGTTCATGTCCAGGGAGGGACATTTCTGCTAAAATGTGTTTACCTTAGCTAAAAAGGTGTGCGCAGCACGCACTGGGACTTAAAAAAAAAACACAGGAGATGGCAGCACTGTGTATATGTAAGCAAGGGAGTGTGTCTGAGGCTGTATAGCCTTGTTTCCCTTGCCTAAACAGGTTTGAGTGGTGTGCACCGTGATTTAAACCACAAAAATAAAATAATACAGGAAATGGCAAGCATAACAAGAAAAATAAGGGAAATAGCAAAATTGAGGCACTCAAATACAAGTAATAGAGCTGGCAGGCGGAATGTATCATACTCAGCCAATCACGCAGGCAGCATCTGCTGCACACCACTATAAACTATGCAAACACCTTTCAGTCTGGTTTTTCCCACAAACTCTACACCACCAGTGTACACAGACGGGGAAATTTTACCTGACAAAACTAATAAAATGTTAGGGGCTGCTGTCGCAATTATACATCAGTATGTGCAAGAGGCTGGGGGTGGTGAAGAGGACAATGCTAACCACCAGCCCAGACTTATGAGGAGGAGGAGAAGAGTGTTCAGGCCCAGGGTAACCTATCAGGGGCTACATGATCTGGAGATAGTAGAGCACTACAGGGTGGACTGGGACATATTGCAGCAAATTGTGGATCTGTGCCGGCCTCGCCTCACATCCAGAACAAATACAGGGGAACCCATCCCAGTGGATACCAGTGTGTACCTCTAAGAATACTAGCTACAGGTACTTTCCAAAGACCAACTGGGGATATCATGGGGGTCTCACAGGCATCTGCATCCAGGATACTCCACCAGTTCCTGGATGCCATGCGACCACATGCCGAGGAGCACATTAAATTCCCCACCACCCGTGAGGAGAAGATCTGCAATATGGATCTCTTCCACCATATAGCAGACTACCCAGAGGTACTGGGTGCCATAGACTGCGTGCACATCCACATCAAAGCACCACCTGGTGACCGGGGTAGGGTCTACATAAACCGTAAGTGGTTCCACACCATCAACTGCCAGGTCATGTGCGATGCCCAGGGCATTATCATGAATGTGTGTGCTAGCTGCTCTAGAAGCTATCACGACTCCCACATCTGGCATTCCTCACAGCTGTATCAGCAGTTTGCCAGGAGGGACATCCCGTATGGCCATTTAGTGGAGATGCTGGCTACGCACTGGAGCCATGGATGTTGACACCTATCAGAAATGCACACACACCCACACAAGAATGCCATAATGAGGCACACGCACAAACCTGGATCATTATAGAGTGTGTGTTTGGGATGTCAAGTCACGGTTCCGCTGCCTTGTAACATATCCGGTGGAGCCTTGCAGTACTCTCCAGCCACATGTGCACACATGGTCATAGTATGTTCCATGCTACACAATATGATCCTGCAGAAATAGCTGCAGCAGGAACAAAATGGGGAAGGGCCACACAGCCCCTCACCATTGCCAAGGCCTCCTCAGGCACAGAGGGAATTGGAGGAGGAGCATCCTGCACCTGCCTCTGTAGGCAGACAGAGGCATGCCTAGTATGTCCTGGCCTTGTTAAAGATGCAACACATAGCACATACACTGACACTGTAGGGCCCCAGGGACTTATCTCTTTCTCTGTCTGACTCACACACACAGTAAAATGGATTCCAAACATCACACTACCTATACCTGACCATGTATAGGCAGTATATTGTGTGCATCCAACATAGTCAGACCTCAAGCACCACCCTCACAACAGCTGCAGGCACAAGGTAAGCCACTCTCTGTAACAAATTAAACTAATGGAGCGGAATTTTCTGATAGCATACCTATGGTATTGATCAAGCATGTAAGAGTGGGGTGGCTAACTGGGATCGCAGCAGACAACTGACAGCTCTGTGGGACAGCAGGATGTGTATCCCCAGTACTGCCCTACCCACACCATGCAGTACCACCCTAGTCGACAAATACCACTGCAGTATATGTGGTGAGCCAAATAACGGGGGGTCATAGGTCACATGCATGGATGTCAAAGTGGGGGTCCCATACCCACCACCAACCTCACACTGCAGATCAGCTGTAGACAACCATACAGAAATGCCTGGCAAAGACCCCCACATAGCAGCATCCATGAAATCCCCACCCACAGACTTTTTCACAGTGATATCACAGCAGGTCTGGCAGTGGCAGTAAGGCTTTGAAAAGTCAGAAGTCTGAAACTACAAATGTCTATGCCAGAACAATCTGACCTGTGATTGATACTGTTATGCCTGCAGTCTGAAAGATAGCGCACACCACTATGCTACATGGGACCAAAATATTTAGCAAATATCATCACAGTCTGTGCAGATGTGTATCGTGTACAGTCATGTCACCCCCCCATAGTCCCATAGAAATGCAATAACATGTTCATAGACTTAAGCAGCATCCAGCTTGTCACCCAGAGTGATGCAGCCATAGTAACAGAAAGCAATTGTCAGTAACACCCACAGTCAGCTTACTGATGCCATCCCAGGGGTGTCTCCTGCTGGCAGCCTGGGAACATATGATCATCAGAATATACTGCCCTGCTACAGATGGCCTACATCTGTCACACCTGGCCTACAGGTCTCTGACAAATGCCTATGCCTCACCCACAGTGCCCTTTAGGGAGTGTCATGTGGTCCATAACACCAACATAACACAGTCCACAAAATGCAAAGAAAGGCCATGCTGACAACTGCTAGGAGCAAACCTGCCAGCCTCTGGGAGCCAGAAATTGGGACAGAGCCATGAATAATGGGGTGATGAAGGTCCAAAGAGAAGAACACCTGTGAAATGCTGCTCTAATAATGTTATAAAGTTGATGGAATGATTTGTAGTAGCATGGAATGTCTGATGGGTACAAAGTCTGAAACTGCAATGTCAACTGTCAGTAATATCTGACTTCAACCCTGAGTGACTTGCAAAACACATTTTCTGGAAAACTACACTTGTTTGGGTAACCAACAAGATATATGAACCATGGATGTGGACATTCTGTGATTCTCTGTACAGTCGACAGGCAGGGCTAGGAGTTTAAACATGGAAATGCACTCACTGCAGGCAGGCCTAACCCTGGAAGATGGTGACATGTTTACACCCACAGAACCCTAGTAACACACCCCAAACTGATTACTCATCTTATACAAAATCCTGACCCCATGTGGCCATCCAAGCAAAATGAGGTGGGCCATACATATATGTGTGACAAACACACACCTCCAGGCTGGTCAAACAGTCTGACACACACAAGACCCTCCAAGTGCAGTCAACCATTGAGGAGAGCCCAATGCAATGTACTGGTAGCTATAGGCAAACATATCTGCCCAGGGCACACACCTCCCACATATCCTATCCCCTACAAATCTATCTGGAGTCTGCCTGTCACCCTGATCCAGTCTGACTTATATTACCCAACTGTGCACTGGAAATCAGACCAGGCCAGAACATAAATGCACATAAATTCCACCATTGTAATATATCACCAATGTGCTGGACCATTTCCACAGCACCAGCAGTCAATTGTTTGTAGGCATACCCCTCAACAGGCTGGATCGTGCAAGAATGCATAGCATTTAGCCCATAAACCTTGTGTGTGCATCATCCATCCTGTATTCCTCTGGTAAATCATTGTGGTGATCTGAGGAGGTATGTCACCAGGTACTGAAACAATACATCACAGTGTCAAATGGCATATATGACAGATGTCTGCTAAAGCAAGCCCAGTAATCCTAGCAACCCATACATTACTGAGAGAAATTGTCACAATCATTGTATGGCCCATTGTCCCCACAATTGGATAGGCTATCTCCACATATCCTGCACCAACAGGTTGAGAGGTATGGCTGTAGCACAAAACAAACTGGACTGGAGTACAACAATCCATGGAATGGAGTCCCACATGTACTACAGAAGTACACACTGGGCATGCTCATACACTTAGACAAATGTCAGTGGGATCTAGGAATGACAGCAATATCAGGAGTACTACTCACAGCTAAGGATGCTCTCACCAAACAAGAAAAACGTAAATATGGTAATGTAAGAGCAAACACCACGAAGATATCTCCAAAACCCAAAGTGCAACTAGTCCCAAATGAAATCCAATGGCAGTCGCATAAGATGGTAACAAAGACGTTTATTCAAAGACAAAAAATGAGCGCTTTCGCATAGCCTGGCTATGCTTCATCAGATATCAATTCAAAATAAAACATCCAATGTATATATACAGCTTTGCTTAGTATTGTTTTTTGGCGGGCTCATTAGATACACAAATTGCAACTAATCAGCTAAACAATTAGTAGTCAAGGAGACGACAGCAATTTAAAAAGTACATCAAATAAAACTACTCTCAAGGACTATGTACACAGTTCTAAAAACCTATATCATATCAGTAATCATATCAAACGGCACTGATAATCTAAACAATTATGCCAAAAGACCTAGGATCATCAAATTTCCATTACAATTTATCCCTGGTAAATGAACATTCATTCTTGCAAATATAGCAGTCATTACATTATCGATCATGACAGAACCAGACTGAACATTACTCACTGGCAAGGATTCATCACTGGGTAGATGTTTCACAAATCACGCTAGAGTGTCCTTAGCGGAATCATATTTACCAACAGCACGGTAATGCTACATAAAATTGTATCATTAAAATCCTTGTTATATTTAAAATCATGGGCATATCTGTAAACTAGTTTTGCATTATACGAAGGACGTATAAATCCACGTAGCTACACGTAAACTCACGTGCTATCGTATGCCTGTAGGGCATCATAAGAAAAGCGATCCTCTTGGTCCTAATGCCCACAGCTTACGATCAAGGCAAACATTATTTGATCGATGTTACTTCCTACTACGCATTTTCAGTATAAAGGTGTTAGTTCATGAATCATACCAAACTAAACACCCCCATGTCCCCAAATATTCAAAAGTCATTAAATTATATAACATCACGCAATGACTTGATGAAAAATGTGTAAAGTATGTAAAATATAAAACAATGTATAAAATATAGAAAATGTAAAACAATAATGATGGCCAACTCCGTAGGTGAGCCAGTAAATTACGGAACATCTCTATGCATCAAAAGACGCATCTGTCCAAATAGATGTTGGATAGCTAAACATATGTTCCGCTGAAAAATATATCTGACAAAACTTAGCAAAAAGCTATATAAAATTGTGCAATCCAATAAGTATGCAACAAGGCTTAGGCACTCCTAGTACACTGTAAATGGCATATGATAAAAGATATGTTTGTCGACAAGCTTATATAAAAGATGATTCCATAGAAAAATCAAGAAACTGAATCATAAAACAAGAAAACACCTGAACACCCGTTACGGATGGAAGGCTATATTCATATTGTGGTACTAGCTGTGTGGTCAACAAGTGTGAAACACATAGTATGTAAACTTCAATAGTGTCAAGTGTATCCATAGAGGCCATCAAAATACGGCTAAGGGGTAGAGCCATGCTATCAAGACATGTAAAGGGTGAATCCATAATGATTAAGTATTTAAAATATCACTATGTATAAGAAACCATATAGAGAACACTACTTAGAGTATGACCCTGTGTTCCTTTACATAATTCTATCTGCGTTCAAGTAATGCAGGTTTTAAGGGTACAGAACTATTCAGACCCGGTGGAAGGTGCGCTGCAAGCTTTAATATCCAATGTAGCTCAGCTTTAGCCAACATGTGATCAGTATTACCTCCCCTTGGAGTGGGTCTAATAACCTGTAGGACCCTAAAAGTAAAACAATGGGAAAGGTTATCCTGTACATGTCTAGCTAGTGCGTTGGTCTCCTCCTGTCTCCTAATTTCGTAAAGGTGGTCATAGATACGATCACGCAGTCTTCTTTTAGTTAAGCCTACGTAGAAAGCTGAGCAAGAGCAGCAGGTGGCCAAATAAATGACGTTCTTAGTGTTACAGTCCGCATAGAATTTAGGTCTGAACGTTATATCCATGTTAGAATGCTTAAATTCCTGTGTTTTACTTAGAGTATTACATCTAGGGCAGTGTAGACATGGATAAGTTCCTTTAATTATTGTCTCACCTAAGGGTAGACCAGTGGGTTTACATATATTAGTAATATGTTGATCATTACAAAGTTGTTTCTTCAGGTTATCACTGTTTTTATAGCAAAACTTAGGTGTGGGACCCACTATGCCTTTAATTAACTTATTCACAGTGAGAACATTCCAATTTTTTCTAATGATGGCTCTAATGCTTTCTACTTCATTTGTATACTTAATAACATATTGTACATTATTTCCCCAAGAGGTTAAATCCATAGAGGATTTATTCCTAGATCCATAAGATATATGGGGTATTCCTGTGGTGGCAAGATCTATGTCACCAATGATATCACATCTGATTTTCCTGACCATATTCATATCATAGCCCCTTTCTTTAAATAGTAGTTCTAATTTACTGGACTCCTCAGAGAGGTCATTCTTACTTTGACAAAGTCTAGATAGCCTAATAAACTGGCTGGTTACTATTCCACGAAACGTATAGGCTGGATGCATGCTATCAGCAGCTAGCAATGCATTTCTCCAAACAGTTTTTCTATATAATGTGGAAGTAATAGTACCTTCATCGGTCAATCGTAGTGTGACATCCAAAAAGTTTACATGGTGGTGTGAGCTGTCTACAGTAAATCTTAAGAAGTTGGTGGTAGTATGTAGATATTCTAGAAATGTTAAAAAATCTATACTTGATCCTTCCCAAATTAAAAATGTGTCATCCACAAATCGTTTATAATATATAACCTGTTTAAAGGATGTATGAGTAAACAAAAACAACTTCTCCCACCAATATACTACCAGGTTAGCATATGTATTGGCACAGGGGGTCCCCATGGCTACCCCCCATGCCTGCAGGAAATACTCATCTCCAAACATGAAGATGTTGTTGTTCAGAACTATATCTAACAGTTGTGTAACCAATATAATTCTATCATTGGAGAACTGAGTTTCCTTATGCAATAATTCCCTGATGTATTGGATGCCTATATCATTGGGGATGGAAGTAAAAAGTTTCTCAACATCCATGGTTATAAGTAGATAACATGCCTTAGGCTTCTCCAGATGTATACATTTCAAAGTCTCAAGTAGTTGATAGGTATCCTTAAGTATATTGCTGCAGCTATCAGCCACTGGACGTAGAACACTCTCTAAGAAAATGGATATGTGGGCCGTGACCCATTTCTCTCCTGCTACAATGGGTCTCATAGGAATAGGCCATGTCTCCTTATGAACCTTTGGGAGTCCTTTAAGAATTGGAATGATGGGGTCGTTTTGCAGAAAATAATCGTATATTTCTGTACTAATCTGTCTGCATAGCAGCAGATCATAGATATTATCTTTAACAGTATTAACAATGGTGGAGACCTGATGTAGAGAGATGCGTCTATAAGTGTTATGATCAGATAACAATTCAATCATACATCTCTTATATTCCTCTGAATCCATTAGTACTACCCCCCCCCCCTTTGTCTGCGGGCTTCACAATCAACTTATCATTGCCCCTTAGCCAAGTTAGGGCACGGTTTTCATCTCTATTGAGATTATAAAATTTCCCTTTCCTGCTATGTGTTGAAGAAAACAATGCATATATATCATTTTCACATAAATCCAAAAAACATTGTACCATAGGTTGTAATGGGGGTGAAAAAGTGCTTTTTTTCTTAAACATATTGGGTAGTTCATTTGTGCTAGTAACACAGTCACTGTCAGCAAATAAAAGCTTGAGACAAACACGTCTACAAAACAATCTCAAGTCCAATAAAGTATCTTCTAGCGATGCTTTAGCAGCAGGAATGAAGGAAAGGCCTCTGTTGAGAAGGCTAAACGTAGCTGTATCAATATCATGATTAGAAAGATTAAACACCAAAGTCAATACCTTGTCCTTCTGTTGGGCATATTCCGTTCCTCGGAATATTTGCTTCCTCGCTCCCCTGCTGCTGGAACGCCCCTCCCTTTGTGGAGCAAACTCCGCTGGTAGGGTAAATAACGGGGGGTCATAGGTCACATGCATGGATGTCAAAGTGGGGGTCCTATACCCACCACCAACCTCACACTGCAGATCAGCTGTAGACAACCATACAGAAATGCCTGGCAAAGACCCCCACATAGCAGCATCCATGAAATCCCCACCCACAGACTTTTTCACAGTGATATCACAGCAGGTCTGGCAGTGGCAGTAAGGCTTTGAAAAGTCAGAAGTCTGAAACTACAAATGTCTATGCCAGAACAATCTGACCTGTGATTGATACTGTTATGCCTGCAGTCTGAAAGATAGCGCACACCACTATGCTACATCGGACCAAAATATTTAGCAAATATCATCACAGTCTGTGCAGATGTATCGTGTACAGTCATGTCACCCCCCCATAGTCCCATAGAAATGCAATAACATGTTCATAGACTTAAGCAGCATCCAGCTTGTCACCCAGAGTGATGCAGCCATAGTAACAGAAAGCAATTGTCAGTAACACCCACAGTCAGCTTACTGGTGCCATCCCAGGGGTGTCTCCTGCTGGCAGCCTGGGAACATATGATCATCAGAATATACTGCCCTGCTACAGATGGCCTACATCTGTCACACCTGGCCTACAAGTCTCTGACAAATGCCTATGCCTCACCCACAGTGCCCTTTAGGGAGTGTCATGTGGTCCATAACACCAACATAACACAGTCCACAAAATGCAAAGAAAGGCCATGCTGACAACTGCTAGGAGCAAACCTGCCAGCCTCTGGGAGCCAGAAATTGGGACAGAGCCATGAATAATGGGGTGATGAAGGTCCAAAGAGAAGAACACCTGTGAAATGCTGCTCTAATAATGTTATAAAGTTGATGGAATGATTTGTAGTAGCATGGAATGTCTGATGGGTACAAAGTCTGAAACTGCAATGTCAACTGTCAGTAATATCTGACTTCAACCCTGAGTGACTTGCAAAACACATTTTCTGGAAAACTACACTTGTTTGGGTAACCAACAAGATATATGAACCATGGATGTGGACATTCTGTGATTCTCTGTACAGTCGACAGGCAGGGCTAGGAGTTTAAACATGGAAATGCACTCACTGCAGGCAGGCCTAACCCTGGAAGATGGTGACATGTTTACACCCACAGAACCCTAGGCCACAGCCATGGGGAGTAACACACCCCAAACTGATTACTCATCTTATACAAAATCCTGACCCCATGTGGCCATCCAAGCAAAATGAGGTGGGCCATACATATATGTGTGACAAACACACACCTCCAGGCTGGTCAAACAGTCTGACACACACAAGACCCTCCAAGTGCAGTCAACCATTGAGGAGAGCCCAATGCAATGTACTGGTAGCTATAGGCAAACATATCTGCCCAGGGCACACACCTCCCACATATCCTATCCCCTACAAATCTATCTGGAGTCTGCCTGTCACCCTGATCCAGTCTGACTTATATTACCCAACTGTGCACTGGAAATCAGACCAGGCCAGAACATAAATGCACAGAAATTCCACCATTGTAATATATCACCAATGTGCTGGACCATTTCCACAGCACCAGCAGTCAATTGTTTGTAGGCATACCCCTCAACAGGCTGGATTGTGCAAGAATGCATAGCATTTAGCCCATAAACCTTGTGTGTGCATCATCCATCCTGTATTCCTCTGGTAAATCATTGTGGTGATCTGAGGAGGTATGTCACCAGGTACTGAAACAATACATCACAGTGTCAAATGGCATATATGACAGATGTCTGCTAAAGCAAGCCCTGAAATCCTAGCAACCCATACATTACTGAGAGAAATTGTCACAATCATTGTATGGCCCATTGTCCCCACAATTGGATAGGCTATCTCCACATATCCTGCACCAACAGGTTGAGAGGTATGGCTGTAGCACAAAACAAACTGGACTGGAGTACAACAATCCATGGAATGGAGTCCCACATGTACTATAGAAGTACACACTGGGCATGCTCATACACTTAGACAAATGTCAGTGGGATCTAGGAATGAACAAGCCTTCCCCACCCAGTGCACTTTCTATTGCCCCACTTTAGCAGTCCTGAAGATGTCTGTCACCATAGAAGTCACTTTTGTTAGGCCCAGCTCCATAAGCTCTGTGGCTCATGTGATAACTGCATAACACTATAGTACAAATAACTAGTTAGGTAGGAGTTTTATTCTCAGCCCTGGCAAATGTAAGAGTGTGTGTGTGTGTGTGTGTGTGTGTGTGTGTGTGTGTGTGTGTGTGTGTGTGTGTGTGTGTGTGTGTGTGTGTGTGTGTGTGTGTATGTGTGCGTGTGTGTGTTCACAATTTAAAGCTTTTGTGTCCATTCAAACCCAATACACTACTTTAGCAGTCCTGCAGATATCAGTCATCTTAGAAGTGCCTTCCATCAGGCCTCAGCCCCATAAGCTCTGTGGCATGTGCAATAACTGCATAATACAATAGTACAAATAACTAGTGAGGTAGGAGCTCTAATCTCGTGTGTGTGTGTGTGTGTGTGTGTGTGTGTGTGTGTGTGTGTGTGTGTGTGTGTGTGTGTGTGTGTGTGTGTGTGTGTGTGTGTGTGTGTGTGTGTGTGTGTGTGTGTGTGTGTGTGTGTGTATTCACCACTAAAAGCTTTTGTGTTCATTCAAACCTGGTACACTTCCCCTTTCCCTTCTTTAGCAGTCCTGTAGATATCAGTCATCTTAGAAGTGCCTTCCATCAGGCCGCAGCCTCATAAACTCTGTGGTGCATGCGATAACTGCATAACACGATAATACAAATAACTAGTTAGGTAAGAGTTCTAATCTCAGTCCTGGAAAATGTAAAAGTGTGTGTGTGTGTGTGTGTGTGTGTGTGTGTGTGTGTGTGTGTGTGTGTGTGTGTGTGTGTGTGTGTGTGTGTGTGTGAGTGTGTTTACAACTAAATGCTTTTGGGTCCACTTAAACCCGGTACACTTCCCCTTTCCCTACTTTAGCAGTCCTGCAGATACCAGTTGTCTTAGAACTGCCTTCCATCAAGCCGCAGCCCCATAAGCTCTGTGGCATGTGCGATAACTGCATAACACGATAATACAAATAACTAGTTATGTAGAAGTTCTAATTTCAGTCCTGGCAAATGTAGAAGTGTGTGTGTGTGTGTGTGTGTGTGTGTGTGTGTGTGTGTGTGAGACAGTTGTGTGTGCAAGACTGAGGGAGTTGTGTGTTTGTTGTTTACAGGTGAAACATTTTATGCCATTCCTACCCATGACACTTCACAGTGCCCCACCTCATCAGTCCAGATGTCAGTCCCTTATCAGCAACCTTGGCCGATGTCAGTCATGTAGGCTCAGTAGTGTGTGTGATAAATGCTTAACACTGTTGTACAAATGACTAGTTTGGTAGGGGTTCTACTCTTGTATCTAGCAAATGTGTGTGTGAGTATGTATGTTTTCTAAGTAGAAGTATTTTGATATGTTTCCCACCCACTTCCCTACTTTATCAGTCCTGCTGATGTCATTCCCCATATCAGCACCTTTGACCAACTCTCTGCTCTGTAGTGTGTGCAGTAACTGCGTAACACTATGGTATAAACCACTAGTTAGGTAGGGGTTCTACTCTCACATCTGGCAAGTGTGTGTATGTGTGTCTGTTTGTAGGACAAAGTATTTTGATATGTTTAACACCCACTGCACTACTTTATCAGTCCTGCTGATGTCATTCCCTTTACAGGTTCACAAGTGTGCAGTAGGTAAAGGCCCAGGAGCCTTAACATTAACCCTAGCACATAGAAGGGCCCTGCCATTGTGCCACCCGATGTTATATCACAGTGCCTGTATCAAGTATAGCCACCGCAGTGATCCTTGGGTTGAACTGTCTATTACCCATCCACGCATCAAGAGTTCTCTGGAACTAGCTAGGTGCTCTGCACGACATGTATAGGAAGTGTATTCCAGGACATGTGCAGTCTCTTGGTGAGAGACCTGTCTAACCAGCATGTTGTATTGATTGTGGTACTGAGGTAGAGGTCGCTACAGTGTGTGTGGTGTGGATGGATTTATATGTAGCATTTCTAAACCAACTGGGTCAGACATGGCTTTGTAAGTCAAGCACAGATAGCTGCTAATTAGGTGATATGATACAGAGAATAGCTTGGGTCTTCTGAGTCTGTCTGTGTAGGATGTATGTTTAATGGCTAGGAACCCCTTTGTGAGGTGCTTCTGTGGCTTCCCCAGCTATAGAAGATGTCTAGTGAGGTACATGGCAAATGGGTCACAATACTTGGAGAGTGGTATAATGAGGGAATAGTAGACAGAGGGCATTACCTCTATCTTCCTGGATGCAAAATCCTTGGTAATGCAATGTGCCATATAGATGGACTTCATGACCAGAGTGGCAATGTGGTGCTTGAAGGAGAAGTTGCTGTCAAGCTGTGTCCCCAGATCCCTTATAATGCCTACAGTGTTCATTGGGCTCTCATTGATGTGGGACTTACTGGGAACTGAGTGTCTTACCAAAGGGGATGATAATGATGCATTTTGTGGTGTTAAGCTTCTGGACATGGTTTCCACACCACTCATTGATCTCAGTGAGGCCTTTCTGTAGGATGTCTGCATTACTTGTTGAGCTTATGATACCTCCCAGCTTACAGTCCTCTGTGAACTTGGTCAGCCAGAGTTCATCTGTGTTGGGCTGGACTCCTGAGAAGTAGATGCTGGACAGGACACTGCAAACCACCCACTGATATAGGGGTTGATGCCTAGTTTGTTGGGTTTATCAATAATCCCTGACTGAAGAATGATATCAGAAGCCTTGGCCAGATTGAGGTAGGCTGTATGCAGTGCCTTACTGTCATACACAGCCCTGGTGACTCACTGTAAGATGTCAACCAGGTTGAGCAGGCATGATCTGCCATTCACAAAGCCAAACTGTGTGCAGTCCAGAGTTAGGAGATCACCCATATCTTGGTAAATCAGGTCCCTGATAATGCGGTCCATACCCGTACATAGTAGACTTGTCAGGCTAAGGGCCCAATAATCACTAGGGTATGTAGATGCTACCCCTTTATGGAGAGGGATGACAGTAGCAGTGTACCACTTTGGAAGGACAAAGCCGGAGGTGAGGCTGTGACTGATCAGGGCACACAGATGTGGTGCCAGGTCTCTTTGTATGTCATGTAAAACACAGCCATGGATATGTTGGGGTCCCATGGAAGCTGTATCCTTGCCTGTGGACAATGCAGGTCTAATCTGGCCTGCAGTAATGCTGGATGCCTGGTATTCATCTGCCATTGTGATAGTCTCCTTGGGGGGAGAGAGGGGTAAAGCTGGCACTGAATGTGTTGGCAAGACTGTGGCCAATATCTGTTGTCTCAGGATGGGAACTAGCATTGTGCAGTAACTCACAGCACTTGTGGTTATCGTTGTGAAGGTTGTTAATATAACTATCAAAGGCTTTTGTGATTGTCATCAGTGTCTGCTGCAATTCTGCCTTCATAGTTGCCTGTAGGTGATTCCATGAGTGATCCCAAGTTGTGTTTGAGACTAATAAGGGAGTTCACCAGTCTTGGGACACCACCTTTTTCTGCAACAGTGTCCTCCTTCTGTTGTACACTTTAGTAATGATAGGGGACCATCACATTGGCTTTCAGTTTTTGGGGGACAATGTCTGTGTTCTGTTGGCTATGGCTAGTACCATGCTTCCATGTATATGTATGTGCAGTGTATATGTGTATGATGCGAAAGTCATGTAACTATTTCCCATTGGCATGGGGTGCAGTGAAGTCTTCCACCCCTGTTTTTATGACTGCAAAGTCAGCATTAGAAAGATTTTGCAAGGTGGTTACCTTTGTGGAGGTGTGGGTGAGATGTTGAGCTCCATTTTGATTACATCATGTTTGGATCTGACCAGGTAGGGATTGACAACTGTGGTTGAACAACAGTCCCATGTGTAAGTTATTAACACAGGTCAAGGTTGTTGCATCCTCTACTGGGGGTCAGTATGAGCTGGCCCAGGGCATTGGAATTGATGGATTCCATGAAGTGTTGGGCCAGTGTACTGGTGCTTGCCTACTTTCCCCAGGTGATGGAGGGGTAGTTGAAGTCCCCTACTAGGTCAGTGTTGGGTTGGACCATCATAGATGCTGGGGTGTTGAGGAATGTGCATTGACAATCTATGGACATAGCTGGGGACAAATAGCAGGCTATGGTGTGGATTGCACTATTCCCCAAAGTCAGTTGTACCAGACGTACTTCTGATGCATTATGCTGGGATACTAGTCTGGAGGTGTGCATATCCATTATGAATATGGAGACAACACCACCTGTGGAAGTGTGGACAATGTTTTGTCACTGACAGCTGTGGAATGTGTCATAGCCTGTTAGTGCAGGGCTGCTGTCTGCTGCTGAGAACCACCTCTCCGTTACAGCACAAATGTCAACATCCTCCACTCTGAGGAGTGATTTGAGTGACTGCATCTTGACAGTTAGATATCTACTGTTGAGCAGCATGACCCTCGGATTGCATACATGTCTAGCTGTTATGGTGGTAATTTGAATTGGAACACTGTCTAATAAGGCACTAGAGGGGTGGCAAGACACCCCTGTACCTGGAAACCCAGGGCTGACAGGTTTAGGACATCTCTGGCAAGGCACTGAGGTCTGCCAATCATGTTATCCCAAGCAGAGAGATACTGGATCCCCTGAGAATGACACACAACATGTACGCCAATGCTACAGTCAATTATCTGTTGATAGTAATACTGCAGCATCATTCTGGGTGACAGCAATATACTGCTCAGGGCTACTGTCACACCTGCCTGGACCACATAATCCAAGTGTTCAACCATGTCTCTTGTCATGTAGTTCAGGGAGGTGTGTCTCAGGTCATTCACACCCACACGGATGATGACAGAGTGATACTTGTAGTTGTTGTGGAGTGCCTGAATGGGTGTGTCATGTGTTGGATGCTGGCACATGATAGTTGGCTGTTACCTCCTCCATAATCAACTGAGTGAGTGGGACATCAGTGTGCCGCAGTACTGAGTCACACATGCTCATTGTATTATGCAAGGTGGTCAGTCTTAGGAGCTTAGGTTGAGGGGCACACTGTGTAAGTGACATATGTGTCCTCTGGCATGTGCTATGTCATGGTGTCTGAGTGGGTGTCTGTCTTGCTGATCTGTGCTGTTTGTGTAACTGCCCATTGAGTGCTCTGCGAAGGTGGGTGTGTGGCTTTTCAGTGTATGTCAGGGCTGTCATAATGGGTGTTGTGGTGGGCTATGTGGTCCACATGCTGTGATGCAGGTGTTGATCTTATCCTCTTGACCAGCTATTTCAGTCTTTGATGGAGAGTGTATATTTCCACATTTGGTCATATAGGGGTAACATTCACTGGTCTGAGTGTTTGGAGTTTAGAGAAGAGGGTTGTCTGTGTACATGAGGCAGTTGCAACAGTGCCTCAGAAAGGACAAGTGCAACAGGTTAATGGGTAAAAGCACAGAAAACCACACTTCAACCATGCCAGGAGGGGCATAAGTAGTAAGCACTTTGGCTAATCCTATGATGAACAAGTACTGTTGATGACTCCCAGGTGTGATACATTTATTGATACAATAACCTGTAGAAGTGCAAAGCTATAATGCTATTTGAAGTGCAAGACAGAAAGAACTAGCAAGATGTAAGGGAGAAACTGAAGCAGACTTCCAGCCACCTGTAATACTTTACCTCAGCTGTGCAGTTATCAGCACCTTTGGCCTGTTGTAAGTCCAGTAAGCTCTGTAGCACATGCAGTAGCTGCATAGCACTATAGTACAAATAACTGGATAGGCAGGGTTCTAATTTCAATACTGGCAAGTGTGTGTGTGTGCGTGTGCGTGTGTGCATGTGTGTGTGTGCGTGTGTGCGTGTGTGTATTTGACTTGTGCACCACCCTTTACACTTCCCCTCACTCCAATTTAGTAGCCCTGTTGATGTCATTCACCTTAGAAGTACCTTTGGAGTAGGTGAAATTGTATAAGCTCTGTGGAGTGTCTGATAACTGTGTAACACTGTAGCAGACATAACTAGATAGAAAGGACTTCTAATCCCAATACTGGCAAGTGTGTGTGTGTGTGTGTGTGTGTGTGTGTGTGTGTGTGTGTGTGTGTGTGTGTGTGTGTGCGTGTGTGTGTGTGTGAATCAGATACTGTCTGGCTTACACCATTTTGATTTATGTACCACCCTTTACACTTCCCCCACCCTACTTTTCTAGTGCAATTGTTGTTATTCACCTATGAAGTACCTTTGGACAAAGTGAAATTGTGTAAGCAGTGTGGTGCATCTGCTAACTGCATACCATAATACAAATAACTAGATAGGCAGGAGTTCTAATCTCACTACTGGCAACTGTTTATGTGTGCGTGTGTGTTTGTGTGAGAATCATGTACTGTGTAGCTTATACCATTTTGAGTTGTGTACCACCATACTCATCCTAATGTAGTATTCCTGTTGATGTCAGTCATCTTACAAGTACCTTTGGAGGAGGTGAAATTGTGTAACCTCCATGGCACATATGATAACTGTATAACACTATAGTAGACATAAAAAGATACGAAGGAGTTCTAATCTCAATACTGATGTGTGTGTGTGGAACATATCTTGTCTGTCTGATACCATTTTGATGTGTGTACCAAACAAGGCATGTGACCACCTCCTGATGCCATTACTTTATATAGTGTGGTAATGGCATCTGCCTCACATACAGCATGTGAAACCATTGTACAGGCCATGTCAATCTTCTGTACAGATGTGTCTGGCACATCCAGATGTTTGAAACCTATTAGTGCTCTGTCTGCCTTAACAATGCCCATGTATGTGATATTGTTGCCAAATATGCCACAGTGTGTGTAATGACAAATATGGCAGCATCAGGTATCGTACCTGACTGAAACAGCATACTGATACAATGTCTGCTACCCTCACACTTGTCCACGCTTGTAGGTGCAATACATGAGTCCAGATGCTTGGTTTTACAAGTGAATTGTTCATGTCATGGGTCACAATAAAGGTTGGGAAAGGTGTGGACTGACATGCTGTGGTCTCAATCAGTATATATCAGAAACAAATGGCATCTTAACAGGTGTGTGTATACATTTAATATCCACTGTATAGCAGTAATGTCCCTACCTTAGTCAGTTTGTTCAACATATTTTACAGGTGTCTGTCCAGACATCTTGCACTGACAGGTTGTGAGGTATGCTACAGGAATGTTACATTCTCTTCAGATAGGCCCCTGTGGTGACCATTTTGATGCAATACCATTAACCCCACCACAAGTGAACATGCATATAAAGCAATATGGCTATTAGTCTTAGTTGTGTGCATTGTAACTTGCATGCCCTCCACATGCCTGAGGTATTGCCAAAGCACAACTGAACAATTCCATATTCACCAGCTTCAGGCTGCTGTCCCATATGCAGACCAGAGTGACCTATGTAGTTGTGGGAGAGATGTATTGTCAGCAGACTCACATGTGCCCTTGGTAAAGCATGGATGCAGCATGTCTGCACATTTATAGTATAACACCCAATACTGCACAATTTGCTGTCCACCATAGATTTGCATTTCTATGCATTAGAAATCCCCATCCACAACTGCAATCTGACTTGGCACATGCATGTAGATACTGAACAGATACAAGTATGTCTCATACAGTAGTCTACTAATCCCCACTGGGACCTTACCTGCATGCTCTTTGTCTAATGTGTGGGTGCCACCCACATCCAGCAAGTGGGGCTTTGTCCTCTGGTATTGTACTGTGATGGGTGGTCCAAGCTTGGCAAGGAGCTCCTCATTTGGTGTCAGTGGGGGCTGCATGGCTGGGCCCCCACCTGCGGTTGTGGGATCCCTGGCCATGGCAGCAGCCCTTTGCCAGGCATGGTGTATGAGGTTGGTGGCACAATGCCTCACCTGCTCATATGTATGTGCATTCAGGCATACCTAATTTACCCTGTGGACAGGGTCATCCCACAGGGTGGTCCTCTCCCACAGATGTTGCTGGCTTCAGCCCAACAGTACTGTGTGGTTCTGTATTATGGCTTCCATTATCAGGCTGCATTCCGCTGGTGAAAAGGCTTCCTGTCAGTGATGTTACATTGCACCTGGTGGACACTAACAGGGAAATGCATCACAGGACCCCATACATTTGGCAACAGTATGTCCAGTATCTGCACATGTACCTTGAATGCTAGTAGCCAACACTCACAACCATGCCAGTAGCCACCACTCACTACCACACGATACCCCTGTAATCTATCAGCACAGTTTCAGCTTGCATTACACTCCTGGTCCTGATGAATCATTTTACCTGCAGTGTGGGCAAGTTGTTTGCATAATCTGTCATTCTTCATTCAGGTCTGTGTAAATGGATGTGGATGGTGTGTGGATGGTGCTGCAGCTTGGTGTGACTACAGTGTGTAATGCAGCTGGGGGCACATGCCTGAGTTCATGTAGGATGCAGACAGGGATGATATGATGCCCCATGGATACTTACATTTGTTGCCTTTCGGTAGGCAATAAGTACCTGCTCATTGGTGATGAGGGGAGGGGTGTGGGTGCAGTACATATCCACCTATAGTGATGCTGAGCCGGGGGGGGGGTGCTTGTCCTAATCCTATCTGCATCAGGTTGCCTGTAGCTATGTTGTGTGTATATGTGATCTGATTGGCCACCATTACAGGTTGGGTTGATTTGTTGACTTTCAGATTGCAGACATATGGGAAGATGGCCTTATGATTTTCCTTGGTGGATGTCTCCAATTTGCACTCATAGTTGGCCTTACAGTAATCTGCCTGTGACCTTATATGCTTGTTCAGACAATGGCTGACTTGATTCCAGGTTGGTTCCTGCCCCTACTTTGCACTATACAGCCACTATAGGGACCAAGTCTGTGGTTTGTGTAATGCTGCTGTACAGCAAAGGGGATTACTCTACATTTGTGGAGGCAGATATGACAAGTAAGGTATTGCTGAGTCCATACAGCCATGTATGTGTTCGATCTGTTGTCTGTAGTGGGCATGGCCACAAAGTCATAACACAGTTGGACACCTCTCCAATTTAGTAATGATAATCATGCTTATTGTACTAACCATGGCTGTGTCAGGGCAATGCAACAACCAGTAGTTGTAGAAATGTCATTCTTTTGGGTGTACAGTAACTAAGATTACACACGTGTACAACATGTACAGTGTTTTTTAACTGACATTTTGCATCCCATGTCTGTTTTCATGAGGTGGACACATACACATACCCATACTGATATGTGCATGGGTAATACCTCAAATACATGTCTGTTCTATGTCACTATGGCACACTGCATTCACACTCTTGCTGCATAGTCATCCCTCTCAACCTGTTACAGCAAGACATCTGTAAGATGCCATGCATACATGGGTGCAATGGGACAAAATCAGTGACAGTGTCTCAATATTGCTGTAACATACTTGAGTCATTCAATAGCATAGTAACCTTTGCACTGACAGGCATCCCCTGGAGGATGTCCAATAGTCATATGGCAGGAAGACAGTGAAAAGGCTAGGAGGGTGGTATTGAGGGTAAGAATTGTTAATGTTGGCAGTATGAGTGGTATAGTGACCAGGCTAGCTGATATGACGGCCAGGGGATGGTTGATATATTGTGTGTGTGCAACAGACCACCTGGAAGGGGATTATGGCTTGGTGTATGGTAGGTAGGTCATAACTGTGCTATCAAGGTGTGGACTAGAGGTGGAAGGACATAGGGCTTCTGAAGGAACAGTATGTCGAGTGTTTTGGAGGATGACATAAGTATCTGATAGAGTAATGTTTCTGAAGTTGTAAGCTGATGGTGTAATGATGACTGTTGTTAGTGCATATGCTATGCAAGTTGGTTGTGGTGGTGGTGGTGATGACTGTACCCAAGGGTGACAGACTAGTCATTGCAGCAGATGTCAATGGGCATGTTGGTGAAGGGAATAGAGGGGATGGGGAATTGATGGGTATGTATGGTGTTAAAAGGAGTGGAGACGGTGAGATGGTATTGGATTTTGCAAAAAAGATGAACATGGCTGTGGTGAATATGCACTATAACATGAGGGAGGAGCAAAGGGTAACACACAAGAGTGGAGTAAGATGCACACAGGTAGAATATATCCAATGTAGGAGGGTCAGTTTGAAGGAGACTGGAGACTTAAAGTGGTGATAGGGGAAAGTGTATTTAGGCAGCAGAGAATGTTGGTATGTAAGATGATGTTGGTGATCAAGATGAGGAGGAGTGTGGGGGCAGCACCAAGGATCAAATGGTGTGCATTGGAAAAGGGTGATTGTGAGTTGGAGTTCAGGGAAGAGTTGAGACAGGCACCAGGTGGCAATGACAATCTAACAAATACCTGATTAAGTACAGTAAAGCTGGTAAGGGAAACAGCTAGAAGGGTGCTTGGGGTGACATGGATGGGGGAAGCAGTACAAGGACACTTGGTGGACTGTGGAAGTACTAGACAGTATACAGAGACAGAGGTTGTGGAAGAAGGAGTGGGATTGTCAGAGAGATGAGGAAAGTAGGCAGGAGTATGAGGAGATGATGTACATGGCAAAGAGAGAGGTGGCAAAGGATGAGGATGGGCATATGAAGAGCTGAATGACAGGATGGACACTAGAAGGGATGAAAGGAATTGTACCAATTGAAAATATACCAAACGAAAACAGTCCTTGAACCAAATAAGGAATCAGATGCAAAAACCAGAGAATACAAGAAAAAGAAAAATAATCTGGTTCCACACAGCAGTGAAAATCAATATGTCCTTTATTGTAGTAGGTAAGTGCTTTCTCGGAATAACATCTGCTTCATCAGACCAACAAAGATAGAATAGCAGTTACATTTTTAAACACTAAAACATCCAATCAAAAATCAGATAAAATGTGCATCATAGCTAAAAGCCATGTGATGAAATACATCTGTAGAATATATAGATTGTTAAAAAACTGAATAAAACAGACTAAATGAACAATATGTACTTAAAACTGGTAAATACAATAGTAAAAAATAAAAAATAAAATAAAATAAAATAAAAGATGGACTATTGAAACATATATGATAAAATATTAAAAGAGAGATCAATGCTTTAATGGCCGTGCTTTAAGGAAGGGTTTCAGGGAAACTCTGTTGTTTAAACCAGGAGGTTTATCAGCTTGAAAGCGCAAAATCCATTTCTGTTCACTAGATTCTGTTCTATTATTTATGTCACCTGTCACCTCCGCTCTTGGTACTATGCAGAATCTCTAGTACCATAAAGCTAAATGTGTGTTCTTTACCCTCTTTAGCTACATGGAGTGATAGTGCGCTGGTTTCTTTAACATTCCTGATATCCCAAAGCTGTTCAAGTATTCTATCCTTAAACACCCTGTTCGTTTTCCCTATGTAAAATGAGAAGCAGGTAGTACAATAGCAAAAACAGACAACATTTTTTTTTCGACAATCTGCACAAAAAGCAGTATCTATCTTAAAACACAGAGTGGGATGTGTGAAATGATTACCAATATGTATATGTGTACAGGCCATACAATTCCTACACATATATGTACCAAGTCTATCAGATATTATAGTTGATTTAGTATTAAAGAATCGATAACAGAGCTGACTCTTAAGTGATCTATTATTTCTAAAAGCAAAATCTGGCTGTGTGCCAATGACCCCATTCAACTCATGTACAGTAGACAGAATATCCCAGTTCTTTTTAATAATATCACATGCTACATGCACATTACTGGCAAAGGTCAATGGCATCTTTAGTTTATTCCTAGTGGTATCAGTGGAAGTATCACTTGAGAAAGTATTGTCAATATTATCCCTGTTAATACTAGTGGGGAGGGGGGAAAAGTATGGCTGGCACTTACCTGATCTATGCCGCCATCCTTCTGCTATTTGAGAATCAATAAGTTTACTACTATAGCCTCTTTCTAAAAATTCTTGTTTAAGTGTTTGTAATGCAACAATGAGACTATCATCATCATTAAAAAGTCTCATAGTTCGAAATATCTGTCCTTTCAACACATTGAATTTCGTATGATTCGGATGCATACTGCCATAGTGTAGAACATTATTCTTTCTAACAGTTTTCTTATACAAAGTAGAAGACACAATGGATAAATTATTTTAGTAACTTTAATATCCAAAAACTCTACTTCTTTATCAGAATATTCATAGGTAAATCTCAAAAAAGTATTCAAGTGATTTAGGTATAAAAGAAACTCTTGTAGCCGCTGCTCTGAGCCATGCCACAACAAAAAAATATCATCCACAAAACGTTTATACCATTTGATGTTAACCTGGTATTCATTATTCAAAAGTATATGTTTAGCTTCCCAATTAGCTAGGGATAGATTTGCGTAGCTATTAGCACAAGCTGTGCCCATAGCTACGTCAACTTTTTGTGCATAATAAACATCATTAAAAATAAACACATTGTTTACTAGGATGATTACTAAAAGTGTGCAAATAAGTGTCACCTTAGTATCAGGGGTGTTTCTCTCACACAGTAATTCTCTGACATTTTCAATTCCCCATTCATTGGGTATAACAGTGAACAATGATTCAATATCCAGAGTTACAAATAAACATTGTCCTAAGATAATTTCATTTTGTTTAGATAGCTCATTTAAAAAACTCTTGGTATACTTTAAAACAGTGCTGCAATTAGCCAAGGCAGCATGCAAAGTCTTTTCTACAAAAATAGAAAGTGGCTCAGTTATCCAACCTCGGCCTGAAACTATAGGGCGCATAGGTGGAGTTAAGGGATTCTTATGCATTTTGGGTAGACCATATATCAAAGGGACTGTTGGATGTTCTACCTTGAAATATTCAAACAGTTGCTCAGATATCATGCATGTTATTAATAAATCAAAGATCAAAAACTGTACTTTTTCTATGACACTACTGAGTATATGCATAGGTAAAATGGCATACGTATCAACGTCACTGAGATGACTTAACATAGATTCTATATATTTGTCCTTGTTGATAACAACAATACCACCTCCTTTATCAGCTGGATATATTTCTATACTATTTAGTTCTTTCAATTCAACGAGAGCTTGTAGCTCTGCAGCTGATAAATTACTAAAATTATTAGTTTGCTTATCTAGAGACTTTTCTCTAAGTTGTTTTTCACAAAGGTCAATGAACAGATCTATAGTATAATTACTAGGTGGTATGTAAGTGCTGGGCTTTCTAAATATACAATCAGCATTATTAGAATTACCAAACATAGCTTTAAGTGTAAGAGTTCTGCCAAAAAGGTGTAGGTCTTTAATTACCTCTGTTATGTCCATTCTTTGAGCCAGAACAAAGGTTAAACCTCTGTTTAACACAGATAATTGTGAGTCAGTTAAAGTTAAGGTAGCGATATTGTGAACTAAGCTTGTTTGTATCTCTTTCCTGACCTTATTTCGTCCTCCTGGCTGTGTAGTCTTCATGTACATTGATTTTGCAGGTGATTCCTCGATCTGCCTCTTATAGGCAGAGGTTCTTTCAATAAAAAATGTCCACGGGTGCAGCCTGATAGTACAGAGGCCTGCTCTGTGGAATTCAGACTCACACTGGAAGCCATGCTTGTTTTAGGTCTAACAGCTGCAGTGCTTGTGCTAGCATCAGAGTGACTGCTTACAGCAGCTACAGAAGTATTTAGGTTGACTTCTGAAACAATTCCCTCACTTACAGGAACAAAAGGAACATTGGGTAAAAGTTCTGTGGGTTCTGTAGAAGTGGTAGTTTTAACAGCATTTGCATATGCTGCTTGTTCATCTGAAACAGTTGAATGCAATGTAGTTCTGGGTCTTACAGAGCTCCGCCCATTTCCTGTTATATGATGTATGTTGGAGTTAGTATTAACCCTTTCATTTACCCAAGAGAAGACATTACCTTCTTTAAAATCCTTCAAATCCCTTTGTAATTTTTTGTTTTTGGTAGCAGAAAGTCTTTTGTCATATCCAGTAATATTTTCAAACAACACATCCATTTTATCACCAACAAGTTCATCTGAATAGGTATTGTTAATTATGTTTTGCAACTCAATGATTTCATTATATAGTTTTTGCTCCTCTGGTCTAAAAAATTCGATAAGCAGCTGCATATATTTAGCGCTGCACTCAAGGTTAAGTAACTGCCAGCACCTAAGTAGCTCAGGATAAGCTTGCCCATAACAGGGCATGGTGAGAACCATAAGTCCCCTTGGTGCTATATTAAGGCTCAGTGAAGCCTCAAGATGAAAGCGCTGCCACTGCAAGTGCTTAAACTTATAAAGTTTATTCTCCAGATTGTGATAGTCATCTCTGAAATCTGCAAATAAATCAGGATTATCTGGAGTGATATTGTCTGCATATAAGTTCCATTAAGTAATGGATTAGTTTGAAAGTCCAATAAAGTAGACAAACGATAGTTGTTCCGCCTATTAGATGGCAAATCCATCGTAGGTACAAAGTTGTCCAAATGATCCATTTCCTGCCATACTTGGTTCAAAGATAAAGAAAATATACCAAATGAAAACAGTCCTTGAACCAAATAAGGAATCAGATGCAAAAAACAGAGAATACAAGAAAAAGAAAAATAATCTGGTTCCACACAGCAGTGAAAATCAATATGTCCTTTATTGTAGTAGGTAAGCACTTTCTCGGAATAACATCCGCTTCATCAGACCAACAAAGATAGAATAGCAGTTACATTTTTAAACACTAAAACATCCAATTAAAAATCAGATAAAATGTGTATCATAGCTAAAAGCCATGTGATGAAATACATCTGTAGAATATATAGATCGTTAAAAAATTGAATAAAACAGACTAAATGAACAATATGTACTTAAAACTGGTAAATACAATAGTAAAAAATAATAAAAGATGGACTATTGAAACATATACGATAAAATATTAAAAGAGAGATCAATGCTTTAATGGCCGTGCTTTAAGGAAGGGTTTCAGGGAAACTCTGTTGTTTAAACCAGGAGGTTTATCAGCTTGAAAGCGCAAAATGCATTTCTGTTCACTAGATTCTGTTCTATTATTTATGTCACCTCCTCTCTTGGTACTATGCAGAATCTCTAGTATCATAAGTGATAGTGCGCTGGTTTCTTTAATATTCCTGATATCCCTAAGGTGTTCAAGTATTCTATCCTTAAACACCCTGTTCATTTTCCCTATGTAAAATGCGAAGCAGGTAGTACAATAGCAAAAATAGACAACATTTTTTTATTCTACAATTTGCACAAAAAGCAGTATCTATCTTAAAATCCAAAGTGGGATGTGTGAAATGATTACCAATATGTATATGTGTACAGGCCATACAATTCCTACACATATATGTACCAAGTCTATCAGATATTATAGTTAATTTAGTATTAAAGGATCGATAACAGAGCTGACTCTTAAGTGATCTATTATTTCTAAAAGCAAAATCTGGCTGTGTGTCAATGACCCCATTCAACTCATGTACAGTAGACAGAATATCCCAGTTCTTTTTAATAATATCACATGCTACATGCACATTACTGGCAAAGGTTAATGGTATCCTTAGTTTATTCCTAGAGGTATCAGTGGAGGTATCACTTGAGAAAGTATTGTCAATATTATCCCTGTTGTTTATACTAGTGGGGGGGGGTATGGCTGGCACTTACCTGATCTATGCCTCCATCCTTCTGCTATTTGAGAATCAATAAGTTTACTACTATAGCCTCTTTCTAAAAATTCTTGTTTAAGTGTTTGTAATGCAACAATGAGACTATCATCATCATTAAAAAGTCTCATAGTTCGAAATATCTGTCCTTTCAACACATTGAATTTCATATGATTCGGATGCATACTGCCAATTGGTTGGACAGATGCACTGAGCAAGGAAAATATGTGCAGCAGATAAGGGTGATAAAGGATGATGAGGTATATGTACTCACAAGTGAGGAGAGTGTGTTGAGCACATGGACAGTGTACTTTGAGAGGCTGATGTATGAAGAGAATGAGACAGAGAAAGTTGGATGATGTGGGTATGGTGAATCAGGAAGTGCAATGGCTTAACAAGGAGGATGTGAGGATAGCTATGAAGAGGATGAATACTGGCAAACCTGTTGGTCCACATTACACACCTGTGGAAGCATGGGGTTGTTTAGGGGAAATAGCAGTGGTGTGTTAGCCAGAATGTTTACTGATATCTTGGGAAGTGTGAGGTTGCATGAGGAGTGGATAGAAAGTGCTTGGGTGTGGTGTTGAGAATGAAGTTGATGTGCAGAGCTGTGATAACTACAGAGGGATAACACTGACCAGTAACAGCATGAAGTTATGGGTAAGAGTACTGGAAGGTAGGTTACACAGGGAGGTGAGAAGTACTGGTCAGCAGTATGGTGTCATGTGTGGAAAGGGCACTGCGAATATGATGTTTGCTCTGACACTGTTACTGGTGGAATACAGAGAAGGTCAGGAGTTGCTCTGTGTCTTTCTGGATTTACAGACAGCATATGATAGGGTGCCTAGACAAGGGTTGTGGTATTGTATGATGAATTCATGAGTGGAAGAGATATATGTAAGAGTGGTAGAGGACATGTACAAGGGTGATGTGACAGCATTGAGGTCTGCATTGGGATTGATGGATGTGTTTAAGGTGGCGGTGGAATGACATCAAGGATCAGGTGTGAGCCCTTTCTGATTTGCAATGGTGATGGACAGGTTGACAGACAAGATCATATGGGAGTCCCCATTGACTATGTTGTTTGCAGATGACATTGTGATCTGTACTGAGAGTAGGGAACAGTTTTTGGAGACCCTGCAGAGGTAGACATATGCTCTAGAGAGGAGAGGAATGCAGGTCAGCAGCACTAGGACAGAATATCTGTGTGTGAATGAAAGGGAAGATAGTGAAATGATGAGGATGCATGGAGTACAGTTGACATAGGTGGATGTGTTCAAATGAATGGTCTCAACATTTCAGAGTAATGAGGACTATGGAGAACAGGTGAAAAAGAGAGTACAAGCAGGATGGAGAGGGTGGAGAAGAGTGTCAGGAGTGTCATATGACAGACGAGTACCAGTAAATGTGATATGTAAGGTCTACAAGAGAGTAGTGAGACCACCTATGTTATATGGGTTGGAGACAGTGGCATTGACAAAAAGGCAGGGGTCAGAGCTGCACATGACAGAGTTACAGATGTTATGATTTGCATTGGGTGTGACACGGGTGCACAGGTTTAGCAATGTGTATATGACAGACTCAGACCATGTTGGATGGATATGAGACAATGTTGGATAAGCAGCATTACATCAGTTTGGACATGTGCTGAGGAGGGGTGTTGAGTATATTGTGCAGCTGTGTAGTTATTCCAATAGCCAAGGTCATGGCAACACACTCCTATAATTGAATACTCCATGTGGGCATTGGCCCTTTTCCTTACCTGTGAGGAAGACATCCTGGAGGTGTGTGAGCTAATACCTCTTAGAACAACACCTGTGGAGACAAGCCAACTAAATGGTGGAGAAGATTCAAGACCTTGAGCCAGAATGTGAGTATTGCTGTTATATGTTTTGAATACTGGTTGTTTAACAGGGTTTATCTGAACATGCTACTTCTGCATGGGTTTCAGTCTGACAAAGGTCTGTGTCTGCATAGCTAGCAACTGTAGGGATATCCACATGACGGCCAGAGGTTTGCCTGTTATGTTTGGTCTGTTCCCCAGACAGGTGTTGTCCTTGGCAAATCAGTAGCTTACTCTGGTGATTGCAATCAGTACATGCCAAATTCCATTTGTGTTTCAGACTTTATATCCCTCAGAAAAGATATGTTACAACAAACCCTGTAGCACCAGCAATTTTTTCAGTGTATAACAGCAATATTTCAAGTATGGCCATGTTTTAGGGCCTCTGTCCCAAATTATGTCAGGCTTTGTACAGATGCCATACAGTAGGAGGTTGATAGGTAGGATCTATCACTATTTTATTCTGTCATTCCTGCTGAGGGGAAAGGGTGGACAACATGTGGGACTTTGTACATTTAAGATGTTGGTGTATGGATAATCATCTTAGATGCCCTTGTAACATATTCTATGTGGGGGAGAGTAACAAGTGTTTTAAAACTAGGCTCTTAGAACATGTGAGACATATTAATGATGAGGCAGAAGACAGTTCTATAGCTGTACATTTCAATGATTCTCTCCATGTGGGTAGTAGTCATGAAAGAACATTTGTTATGTACATAATTAGTTTAAATTCTTAAATGTGATACTTTATCTCCGAGGCGGTTAAATGAGCAGTGTAATTGGAGGCTGTGGATATACATGTAATTAAGAGTAGTGGGTTACAAGGTACTGTTTTTTAACAAGTCTTTTTCTCAGTTTGATCAAACAGTCATAAAAGAACAACTGTTATGTACAGAATCAATGTATGTTTTTAATTGTGTACTTTATCCCTATAATGCTTTTGCTTCTTCTAATTAAATGAACTTGTGTGAATTAGTGGCTGTTTGTATTTTTGTTTACTATCTTCACTCATTGTAGATGTTTTGCTACGAGGTCACTGTATATGTCTGGCCATTGTGTATGGCCTATCATGGTTTTGTAGCAGCATACTGTTCACTTAGTATTTGGACTGGGGGGGCAGATGTGAGTGTCATGGGTCCTTTTGTATCCAACTGTGCATACTGCCCCAGTTATGGGTGGTCTATCAGCAGCATATGTTTGTATGGACATTTAGAGTCATGTATGCATATATATATATATATATATATATATATATATACACACACACACACACACACACACACACACACACACACACACACACACACACACACACACACACACACGGCAGTATTTCTTGGTAATATATCTGTATATTGTTATAAATATATATGTAGTTCCACACATATCTATCTATCTCTCTATATACGCAGATTTTCTTTTCATGTATATATTTGTAGATGACAATCATTCCTAATTGCATAGTGTGGCTATCATATTGTAAACTGACTGTACTGCATAATATTTTGCAAAAAACATCTGAACATCTTACAGCTAAGATGGCCTAATGTTAAATTGCTGTGATTATGGTGTTTAGCATCTTGGGTTCAAGACTGCATACGGCTGATTATTTTGTTGCTGGCCAGAAGAAGGGCTGCTGGATACAGAGTGATTAAGGCACTTTTAAGCAGTTATAAGCAGGTTTGCATGGGTTTGCGTGGCGCTAAACAAAGCTAAGTGAGTCTTACATCCACTTACGTCAGCTTAAACCCAGTTGTTAAGGATTGCTTATATTTTCATGTTTAAGCACTCCTTAGCTACTTTTAGTGGAGCTATGGCAGGCTTAGCTGGCCGCAAACAATTACTTAATAAAAACATTGACAAATCTTTTTACATTTCTATACGGCATATTCCCAGCCCTACACTGCCATACGTGATGCATATGACTTACAAATATCATTCCAATTCATAAAAATTAATTTACAACTGCTTCCACACATAAAATATATTAGCGAGAGCTGCAATTCAAACCATGTATGACTTGCATGCTAATCCAGCATTCTAACTACTATGCTATATCAGCAACAAGGATTTCTCCTTCAGAATTCTGTTTGACTCTCAAACAGCATTTAAGCTGGCCTGAGCAAAGTGCAGTGGCATGCAAACCCACTGCACTGTGCTTAAACTTTCTTTTTATTGTAAAAAAAAAAAAGAAAAAGAAATATTAAGTTATTACATATATTTATCAGCAGGTTGCAGGCATGTGAGGCATGGATCTGACCATTCTGGGGACAGTCATGTACTGTGCTGGCTACTTCTTAGGGATTGTGTGCTTTTTTTTTCCTATTTCAGTGTCCACAGACACTGACATGCTAGTTTTACATTTCAGTGTTCCCGGACACTGAAATAATGCATAATATTAGAACCAGGCTCTAATATTATGCTACTTCCTTGTTCGAAAGTGGCATACGGCACTTTCTGAGTGCAGGGGGCATGTTTAAGTGTTCGTGCAGGACTTATACATGCCCCCTGCACTTGTACATGGATCATGTAGGTATAGGAATACAGCAGCGTGCCCTCATTAATATGTAGGGTCCACTACTGATGTATTCCTACAAGGAACAGTCCATGCAAGAATAGACTATTCTTGCATGGACTGTTCATGAATCCAGGGGCATGTTTATTTTGTCCACTTATTTTATGTCTGAAAAAATCTGCTCAACATAGTTTTCCTCACAGCTTTTTTACTGTTTCACATTTCAAAAACACATGTTCAGTAGTTCTTTCATTTTGACAATGTCAGCATATTCTGTCACTATTCTTTTTATATGGCATATTTCCTTTTACTGGTAATTTAGCTATTACCAGTATCCACAAACAATCTCGACATTCTAGTTTCTGATTATACCATGTACTTCTTATTTTTATAACTTTATTTTTTCATCTACTAGATTTCCCATGGCTTTACAAAGTAATGTTTTATCATTACAGTCTTATACCATACTTTTCTTTTTCTATATCATCAATTTTTATTTTCTCCAACATATTTTTCTTGGCAACATTTTATTTCTTCATTGTTTTCTTTTACTCTTTTTTACAATATCCCAAATTTTATCATACTTATATTTATGCACATTTTATCATACTTATATTTACACAATTTTACTACTAATCTCTCATCTTTTTCATTTATTCACTTTAACACTTTGTACAAATGTAATGTAGCAGCAGTATATACCACTGGGTTAATTAACCCTAAATCTCATTCATCTTTATTTACATACAAAACTCCTCTTTTTACTGGGCTTAATCTAGAACTGCATATAAATGAAAAAAAAATATCTGCAGTAATACTTTCTGAAGACTGTTGGCAACATAAGTACACTTGCTAAGTGTACTGTGTTTCCTATCAGTTTTGAATGTATCAAATAAGTCCCTTTTCTCAATGATAATGTATATGTCCTTCAGAAAAGACAGGTTTGTTTTATTCCTTCTATTGCTTTTTCCCCCATTGAATTCTAGTTACTTTTCTTATTCCCAAATTTTACATCTAACACAGAAATTCATTGCAAAAGCTATACCCTCTATCTTTGCTACACCACATAAACCTTTATTTTCTCTTTATACTCAACTGTGCAAATTATTACTTTTATCCAATTTTTGTTTTTGCAATTATTATAATGTCATCTGCATATGTTAAATGAACTGGAATTCTTAACCCTCCAGGTGTTATATACCCTCCACCTTCATTTTATAGTTTATTTCACATACTATCACATTCTTAACTAATGCAAAGTATACAACTCATTGGGCATCAGTATCTTATACCATATTTCATATGCACCTCTTGGCTTAACCAGACATTTACAAGTATTTTTGATTTATTAATATTATATGCTGACATGCATAATTTACCAGCTTTCTCTCTTATATTCTTTCATTATTACCTATAAGATTTTATGTTCAATTGTATCAAATGCCTTGCTAAGGTCTCCTATCACGATTTTTGTTTCATCTTTTCTATTCATATCATCCACAATTTCTTTATCATTAATAATTTGTTCTTTTTTAAACAAGAAGCATCTTTATTAAATTATCATGTTTGATATAGGCAATCATACATGTATATAAATGAAACCAAACCATATTGACATAATTTTAGTTGCAAATATTATACGTCACAAACCATATTGACGTACATTTAGTTGCAAACATTAGACATCACGTATAATAATCTATGCAGTCTTTGATGGCCAAATATTACATAACTCATTCAAATACTACCTTCTTTTAAACCTCATTCCTTCTCTGCATGATTGTTGATACAACTCCCCTTTTCTTCTATGTAATGTGCTTCTACCTTTTTTTCTAAAGCTCCCAGTTCCAGTTGTTGTATCTCTGTTACTATATTCACTACTTCTAGTAAATTTGGTTTAGACTTTGATTTAATTTTTCTACTAATTGTTTTTTTTTTTTGCAGTTCTGGTAGAGTTTTTAGTAGTATCTAGAACAGAAGCTGCAGTTAAAAAGGAATAATTAGACTTTGATTTTCATTTTCTAGTAATTGCTTTTTCAGCAGCCACCATAATTTAACTCAGCAGGGCCTTATTATGTCTAGGCAGTTCCAATTTTGTATCATAGCTCAAAAAATCATTTCCTTAGTTACACCAATTTGCTCACCCAGTGTCTCTGACAGAGCAGTCTTCTGGGAATCTTTAAAGTATGCCAACTCATTACACTCCCAAAAATGTGTTCCCAGTTACCTGTTTCTTCCCCCAGCACACCTCCAACACTTGCTGTCTACCTGAGGAAAAATTCCTTGGAGACTACTTGGGTATAAAAATACCTACATAAACACTTCCAAGCAAAGATCATAAATCTTCTGAATGTTGTTGCATATTTGGGAGACATACATATATCCACCATTGTTTCTTTGTGAATTGCATATCCAATCTCTCTTCCCAATCCTTTCTAACCTCCTTTGCTTGAATCTTATAGTTAGCATGCAATAGTTTGTATGTTCTACTAATTATTCCTTTTATAACAGCAGCTTCTGTTCCAAATTCTAATAAAACTCTACCAGTGCTGGTCTTTCATTTAGGATACCCCTATTTCTTTCCCTTTGCCTATTCTCTGATATCAATCCTTGATAGGGAAGGCAATCTCTAGCTATCATTAATAATTTTTGACAACCCTTCCCCTTTATACTATACATACTATATTTCATAATATTTTCCACTGTAGTTTCAAATCTCTTTTTATTTTCATAAGGATCTTATAATCATTATTCAATACTGTTGATCTCCAGTTTAATTGTCTTCTATCTTCCATTTTCCACATGAATTTAAGTATTCTGCTACATAATTCTTTATACATAAAACCTTCATTAAACAATTCATTCAAAATATTTATTTATTTATAATCCTTTTTTTAATACATTTCATGCCCTATTCCATCTGGTCCTGCAGCCAGATCTGTATTTTATTTACTTGTCCTAATACTTTATCTAGCTCATGTAAAGAAATTTCCTTTTCCAACTCCTTTATGTTTTTTTCACTATCTTCTTTTTTCTTTTTAACATTTCTTGTACATATTGTACTACACTATTCATAACCTTTTCCTGAGTTCTTTCTATTTCTCCTTTTATATATTTTTTTATTTCTTTCATTACACTACCATCTTCCTGTATTAATCTGCCTAGGTAGCGCAATATTTTTTTTCCTTGTAAAAAATCTTTGCTTGCATAACAATTCTTGCATTATTTCTTTCCCCAAGATTCAGGAAGTATAGTGTCATTCTTGCATGAAGTGTTTTGTGCCCATGTAGAGCAGCAACGCGCCCTGCATATTAATGAAGGTGCGCTGCTGTATTCCTACATGGACATGATCCGTGTACGAGTGCAGGGGGAGTGTCCGTGCAGTGCATGGACACTAAACACTCCACCTGCACTCAGAAAGTGCCGTATGGCACTTTATAAGTCATCCGCAGACACCATACCTCTCAACCTATTACAGTAAGAAATCTGGATAAAGCCATAAATAAAAGTGGGATAGAGGCCCAAAAATAGGGACAATTTTTAAATATTGCTCCTACAAACTTAGAAAGCTGACAGAAAAACAAGTTTTGCATTAGCATGCATTTTCTGAAGGGTATGAAGTCTGAAGCTCAAATGTCTGTCATTATTTTCTAACTTCATTCTTTAAAGATTTGCCACTAATTTGCCAGAAAACCACAATTTAAAAAAATGGACCAAAAATATGAGGCAAAAATCTGGACATTCTGCAAAAATCTGTACAGTTGAGAGGTATGGCAGACACTGAAATGAAACTGGCAAAGAGGAATGCAATATAGGGGGTATGGCACTACTGCATCCTGCAGAAGCAGGAAATGTGCGCAAATGCACACACATACCTTCAACTGTACAGATGCTCGCAGAATCCCAGATGTTAACCCCATATATGTGATCCACTCCCCATAAAAAAAATGGTTTACTGGCAAATTAGTGCAAAATTATTAAAGTCCAAAGTTGGAAAATAATGAGAGACATATGAGTCTCAGACATCATACCCTTTAGAAAGGTATTGCCAATGCAAAGCCTGTTATTCAATCAACTTTCTAAGTTGGCAAGAGCAATATCTAAAATCTGACCCTATTTGTCCCCCCATCATGTCATGCTTTGTCCAGTTGTCCTGCCCTTAGAGGCAAAAAGCAATGTGCATGCCCAAAGGAAAATAAAAATAGAACACTATCAACGTTTTTTCTGTTCCCAACAAAGTTTAAGCATAGCTGAGCAGCTATGCACAGCAGAGTGTAAACATCTAAATGAGCTAAATAAAAATATACAGCCAAATTAGTCAAAAGAGGAATAGTGTAGTGGTTAGAGTTTTTGCTTAACATGTAGACATTCATGGCTCGAGACCCAATGCATTCTATTCATTTTCATATGTGAAACAGGACTAAAATATATTTTTTTATAAATAGGTAGTGAATAATATATATCTGTTGACCAGAGTAGTGTAGCAGGTCCAAATGTGAGGTGTTAGTTTTGTAGAGATGTGAAACCCACATATAAACACAAGTGTCCCACACAGTATAGCTACAAAATAATGTAATGCAATGAAAGCACATAGGGAGATGTCATGAAAGGGAAACATACATATCATAAGATGGCATTAAGAAGGAATTGATCCCACAATCCTGATAGTCCATAAAATGAAAGCTGAACATTGCTTAACGATGTTCAGCTATGCTTACCGGGATTGAACAGTGCTTAAACTGTTTTGTTTACCAATAATTAGCATAGCTAAGCATATTTGCACACTGGTAAACAGTACTTAGTATCTAGTACTGTAAGCAATGCTTATCTCCGCTAAGTGTGTTTGCCCGTCACTTAGCTCAGCTCAGCATACTCAAATTAGACCAATCACGGCAAAGGGCAGGAATCCAGCCCTATTTAAATCCCACAGGTGGGAATACAACCATAACCAGTTGTAGCTGATCACTGCAGGCACTATGGCTGGTGTTGGAGAAGGTGTGCACTTTCGGGCGCAGTGTTGGGGTATTCAGGAGTCCAGGGTTATTGTCAGACTCCTTGTAAAAAAACACGAAGGGCAACTGCTGGAGGACCAGTAGCAGGGCTCCCAATACAAAGCGGAGGTCTGGGACAGTCTTGCTCATGACCTCACCAGTGCAACTGGCATCCCTCAAGCTGGTGAGCAGGTCCAGCATCACAATGCTCACTTGAAGCGAAGGAAGAGGGACCTCTTGAAGCAGTGGGTCCAAGATGCTCAGACGCGGAATGTCCCAATGGTGTGTAAGTACCACTATCAGTTCTCGTGTATCAGAGTCCAACCTAAGTATGACATGGAAAGGTATGCATAAATGTTTCTCTATCTCCTGTACAGCTGCAGAAGAGAGGGCTATGAACTTGGAAGCCCACGCCAGCAGGCTGCTAAGGCTGTGTCATGAGGCTGGTGAGTACTAATCTACCTAGCAGTAGTCAGGGCAAATAAATAGAATGCAGTAGAATGTCACCTGCCAGTAGTTAGTAATGTGTACTGTTTGTACTGAATAAACACGACATTAGCAGAGTAATACTGATGTACAAGATATATATCAGTAAACGTGTAGCAGTACCTGTCAATAAAACTCTAAACACCAGACTGTTGTGTGTTCTTTGGCATATGGTAGTTTGAATGTAGATGTGTAATGCTGACGTTAACAGATTAGCTATAAGAAATGTTCTATGCACCAGGATCTGGTCCCTGAATAGTAATGCTGTGTTAACCATTGTTTCCATACTATAATATGCCAAGGTCTGACTACAGATTATAACAAGCATCTGCCATGCATGAATATCAGAATTACAAGGGAGATTGTCCAACCAACACACTATTATACTGAAAACAGTCAGAAAAGAAACAGTAGTTCCTCAGCAACTCAACGTGATTATACACAACCTTGTGTTCTATTTTTGCACAAACCAGCACGGTTTGAATCCCGTGAGTGCTATTAAGCTGTATGTATAACCTCATCCAAGAATATGTCAATATGTGTAGAAACAGTCAGGTACTGTTAACAGACATTCCCTCCACAGGTCTGCCAGGTAAGGAAAGGTATAAATGAGCTGTAAGAAGCCTGTAATTATACACTTTGTACAACACCCACTGTCCAACCCCAAGGCTGCAAATGACAGCAAGAGAAGTACATACACTGAGTACTCCCCTCCAAGAAATGGCCTTCAATGGTCACGCTGTCACAGCTAGTGGTCACAGCAGCCAACACTCAAAGTGATTGGTAGAAATCAAGGTGGATTATGGCACTAGCATGCACACACACACACACACACACACACACACACACACACACACACACACACACACACACACAAACAGTTATGACTGCACATATGTAACCCTGACAATGTGAATATGTGTAACAGTCAGGTAGTGTTAACAGATATTTCCTCCACAGGTTTGCCAGGTAAGAAAATGTATAAATGAGCTGTAGGAAGCCTGTAATCATACACTGTGTACAAACATACCACTGCCCAACCCAAGGTGAAAGGTCACTGTAAAGTAAGGTAATACCTGT
Organism: Protopterus annectens; assembly: GCF_019279795.1. NCBI lineage: Eukaryota > Metazoa > Chordata > Ceratodontiformes > Protopteridae > Protopterus > Protopterus annectens. The sequence continues at coordinate 422,810,248 of NC_056746.1, forward strand.
AGAGTAATGATTAGAGCAATGATCATTAAAGTTGTAAGCACTTCAAGCATATACAGTTATTAATTGACATCTTTCTCCCTCCCCCACCTTATCTGCACCAATAATCTAAACACATAAATCAATGGGTTTGTTTTTCACCAAACCTATTGTTGGGACATGTGTCCTATTGTTCTACAAAATTGAAATGTTTTTCTATCAATGTCCCCTGTTCAAATACTATCATTGGTGGCCTGTTGTTATCAATGTAACCTGCATGCTGTCATAATGCCCATTGTGGTTCCATATATGCATGTGTTCTGTTTGCTATGCAAGTGTTCCAAATCTGTTGTTTTGGGTTAATGGGAATATTCATGCATGCTGTTATAACTAATTCTGGAATGTGTTTTGCATGACTAACCAACATATGTTCTAAAACTGCAACACCATAGCACGTCTGGGAAGACCAATCCCAGTGGATCCACCACTTCTCCCTCATCTGGCCATGGCACCAGGCCCCAGCATGTCTAGGACCCACCCTGGGACCTCCTTGTCTGCTGGTCCTGTACCACCTTCAGGTGGAACCACCTCAAGGGATAGGGCTCGTCCCCCCCCGGGCACAGACAGGGTACTGTCACCCAAACCAAGGTCTGGGGTCTGGTGCAAAGCGAGTTCTGCAAGGAATTTAGAGATCTGCTACACCAGCTTGAGGGCTGAGTGGTGCATCTAGAGGGTCAGCCTGCCCCTCCTGCTTAGCCACCAGCACAGCCACCT
>NC_056746.1:422815997-422820997 GCF_019279795.1 Protopterus annectens
CTTTCATCTCCTGTAAGAGACTTCATCATAATACAACTTCCTACTAACAATGAACCATTTAAATACTTTCAGTTAATGACATCATAATTGAACTCAGTAATTCCAAAAAGTTTTACACATATCATTAAAGAAACTATGTCATATAATTTTAAATACATTCAAAAACTCTACTAAAATTCATATATAGACATATAGTATCTACCTACTAAAAGTAATGTAAAGTAATATAAAACCCAAATTCACATGTGTTTTTTTACTTGGTGTGGTGTTCCTTGGTGTTTGGATAAAAAATACATAATAGTTTTCCATTCACAAACTACCCCTACATATAATGGCCCAATTCTCAGTGTAGTCTGAATCCTGACCATGGTACAGGCCACGTCACAGTCTGCCCCTACAAAGGCATACAGCCATCAGACCAGCAGACACTGGAGCAGCATGCACAGTCAGATAAAAAAGGAGCCATAACACTTACATCTACCCCCCTCCATACATAGCCCAAATAACATGTACACATGACATGTGTACACAGTCCTGACAGTCTGTCAATAAAGGCCAGACATAGACAGACCTCTCAAATGTACAGTTCACCTCAGGATGTACAGGCTCAGGACTGATATCTATGGCTTCTTTCCTGTAACATGTCTGTGGGTCTACGATATCACTGGGATGGTAGGAGGAATGAAGGCAAGAAATGATGATACTAAATATGTCTGAGCCTCATAGTGCATGACATCTGGACAAAGCCTGACATCATTTGAGGACAAAGGCACAAACACAGGCATAGACTGGATATATTGCTGTCAGAAATTTAGACAGTTGCTGATATTACTGGGTTTGTTGTAACATATCCTTTATGAGGAATATGAAGTCAGTAATACCAATGGATATTAGTATTTAATGACTGCATTCCCCACAGTCCCTGACTGATTTTCCAAGGACAACAACTGCTTGGGGAACAGACAAAACATAACAGGCAAACATGTGGCCAGTCTGTGGACAGCATGCCAGTGGAGATATGTCAGAGACATATCACTGTAAAGATGTCACTTACTAAATGCATGTCCACACAAACCCTGTCAACCTATCAACCCACCATGTGTATAACAGCACTGACGATGACATAGAATCTGTTCACATTTCTGAAGATATGTCCCCCATGTTGTTGCACTGTATCCAAATGTCTTGTCCTGTGAAGTATTCCCACCTACTGTCTGTGAATCTGTAGTCCACCACCTCTGTAATGTCCCTCACACAGGCAAGTAAAAGGGCCAAGGTCCACATGAAGGACATCCCATTTGTTGGAGCTAGTAGCAGTGTCCAGGCCCACAGCACAAAACTATGTGGGCATCTACATAGTTGTATGTCCTTAGCAATACCTGACAACTGCACATCTGCAGAGAGGACAGACAGAAAGTGGACAGCAAACATGGATGAATGTCCTGAAGGATAGAAGTCTGAAACTGAAATGTATGCCATTACTACATGACAGCAGTCCTCAATGACATAGCCAAAAAACATAGTACTCTACAGTTAATATAATAATATTATATTGATATCCAATAGGGGATACATAAAAAATACAGCTGAAACACTAAGGACAAGATAATGTAGTACTCATAGTTCTAGCTCTCCATGCAGAGGTGCTTAGTTGAAGTACTACAATAGGCAATCTAATCTTAAACGGAAAAGCAGTATCAAAAGTACTAATATCATAACATAATATGTATTGAATCATATTTGTCCACCAGTGTACTGTAGCTGGTGTAACATGCAAGTGTGAGTGCATATAACATGTGATACTACCCATGTATAGAAAAATAATAAAAACAAAAAAAATGATACTACCCATGTATACCCAAGTGTCCTGTACAGTATAGTCACACCCCTTGCTACTGCAAAGAGAGCACATAAAAGCATGTTATCTACAGGAAATTGAATAAACGTATTACATGATATCATTACTCTGCTATTTTATTAGACTGGAATATGAGCAATGGTTACCAAGACTGAGCTATGCTTAACAATTTTACACGTTGCTTAAATGTGAATGATAACCAGTAGTTAGCTCTGCTAAGCATATCTGCTCACTGGTAAGCATCAGTAAACAAAGCCTACACAGTTTAAGCATCTATCGGTTTAACTGTATTTTAGTGCCACTTAGCGCCATGCAAAGCCACTTACAATTGCTTAAAAGTGTCTTAATCACTCTGTATCCAGCAGCCCTTCTTCTGGCCAGCAACAAAATAACCAGCCATGCTCAGTCTTGAGCCCTGGATGCTATACACCACAGTTACAGCAATTTACCACTAGGCTATCTTAGCTGTTTAATGTGAGGATATTTTTTACAACATATCATGCAGTACAGTCAGTTTACAATAGGAAAGACACATTGTGCAATCAGGAATGATTGTTATCTACAAATATATACATGAACAAAATATTTACATAGAGAGATATTTGTGGAGATACATATATATGTATAAAAATATATAGCTATATTAAACAAAACGAAAAAAGCTCAAAAAACAAACTCAGTAAAATGAAAAAAGGGGTGCCAAACAGCCGCTCACAAATGTCTGTAAAAACGCTGAGTACTAAAGATATTTTTAACGAGTGAAAAGTTTACTTAAAACCAAACACATTTTTGTCACTCAACAAGAGTAACTTCATCAGAAATAAGGAAGACACTTCAGTATAATGTCTTTTAAAAAGTCCGCTTCAAGGCAATTGGTTATGTTAGCCAATCAGCTAGACTCTTAGATTAAAATCAAGGTAAATAACATTTAAAGCAACACAGGCTGAAAAAAACGAACCTACACAGCTAGATACCCAATGGAAAAGAAGAAGAAACAGAATGTATATTTTGTTCCCAGGTGTCACAACAATTATCATGCAGAACATTTTATTATCAACTTTTAACAAATAATAAAATAATAAAATGAAATAAAACAGTAGTCCACTTAGCACACGATAAAACAAGTGAGTATAGCACATATGAGTTTGACTCTAAGAAAGTACTGTGAACTTGTTTACAAACATATATGAAAAACCTATACCAACAAATCTACCAGATATTTTTAAACTGGTTTCAATGTCTCATACAGCTCTTTAATTTCAATAAACTATATTACAGTTGTCATTGAGACCTGGGTAAGAGAAAGCATTTAATGTCAACTGCCATTCCAGTTCACGGCATTCTAATAATACTGAGGTAGGTCTCCCTCTGATGTTGTGAACTAGTTGGTCAATGGCTAAAAATTGGAAGGAGTGACCAATTTTGGAGTTAATATGCTTTGCTAGGGCGTTGTCACTTTTGTTCTTAGAGACCGCATAAGTATGTTCGTAGATTCTATCTCGAACCTTGCGGTCAGTTTTTCCTACATAGAACGCACAACAATTTTTACAAACAGCCAGGTAGATGATACTTATAGAATTTCAATCTAATTTATGTGTAATCGGGTATTTTCTACCTGCTATTTCAAATGAACTACTAGTTTTCACATATTTACACATCTTACACGCCCAACAAGGAAAGGGGCCACATATTCTATTGTTGGCTCTAGGTTTCCTACCTTCAAGAAGACTTTTTAAGTTGGCTCCTCTCTTATAAATGATTGTCGGGTAGGGGCCTATTCTCTCCATTAATAAAATATATTTGTGCAGCAAGTACAAGTTCTTTCATAAAGTAAACTTGACTTGGTCACTGTCATTGTTGAACGTTGTAATAAAACAAGACTGATACAAATGACTAGTGGCATCATGACCCACTACAGATTCATTGCTGCTGTTAGAGTATGATGGTCTATCTGGCGTATTTGTAAAGTGTGTGTCAAAGATCATGTCACCTGTTTCAATATACACCTCGTCGTTAGGCTTCTTATAATTTAACTGCAACAACAAGTTAACTGTCTCAAATTCTTACAACAAGAAAGCAAAATTTTGCTTGTATATTAAAGAGTTTTTGGTGGAAAGTAGAGCTGTTATTCACTGGTACTTTTTTGCTTCCTTATAATTTAAGATAGGGTTATACTTACCTAATCTGCATTTGTTTTTCACTTCTACTACTAGTTCGTGAACAAGATGGGTGGGGTATCCTCTATTAACAAACATACTTTCTAGTAGTTGGCATTCTACCAAAAAGACTGCTTCTAAAGAACACATCCTAGCTGCCCTAACCAATTGGCCCTTTATGATGGAATGTTTCTGTTTAAAAGGATGTCTGCTAGAATAATGCAAAAAAGAGTTGCAGTATGACGTTTTCTGTAAATAGTAGAGCACAATTTTTTGTTAGCTGTAACTTTAGTCAGTTTAACAGCCAAATAGTCAATACTAGATGTGTCAAATTTGTATGTAAATTGGAAAAATGTAGTAGTGGAATTAAAGTAATCAATAAGTATATCTGCTGCATACCTGTCACCTCTGAAGATGATAAAAATATCATCCAAAAACCCCGTATAGTACACAAGAGAATTGATTATGTCTAATTTGTCAAAGATGAACTGTTTTTCCCAGTAAGCTACAAAAAGGTTCGCTAGGCTCGCTCCGCATGGGAAGCCCATGGCTACACCATGTTTCTGTAGGTAGTATAGACCATTGAAAGTAAAGAAATTATTTGTCAAAATGATATCAATGAGTTCAGAAACCAAGTCGATATCTTTAGTTGGAGCATTTTTTTCTTTCATCATTAGAGTCACCCATTCTATTGTTTCCATGTGTAGGATAGAGGTATATAAGTCGACCACATCAATGGTCAAGAAGTTACAGTCTCAATCAATAGACAAACTGTTAAGGCTTTGTAAAAACGACCATGAGTCTTTGCAGATTTGTGGAATTTGTTTCAGGTATTTTTGAAGTATAAAGTCGACTACCTTAGCACAAGGGTATGTTAGGGATGCTCTACCATCAATGAGAGGTCTCAATGGTGGGTTCAGTATATCTTTGTGAATTTTAGGGATTCCAAACATTGTTGGTAACTTTAGAAAAGGAATATTGATGTA
>NC_056746.1:422823497-422825997 GCF_019279795.1 Protopterus annectens
TTTAGAGAAATTCGATCATATGAAGGGGAACCAAATATATATATATATATATATATATATATATATATATATATATATATATATATATATATGCATACATGTCTCTAAATGCCCGTACAAACATATACTGCTGATAGACCACCCATAACTAGGAAAGCATGCACAGTTGGATATAAAAGAACCCATGACACTCATATCTGCACCCCAGTCCAAATAATAAGTGAACAGTATGCTTCTACAAAATCATGATAGACCATACACAATGGCCAGACATATACAATGACCTCTTAGTAAAACAGCTACAAAGAGTGAAGATAGTAAACAAAAATACAAACAGGCAGTAATTCACAGAACTTAATTTTACTATGATGTCTTTGCCAAAGCCTTCAAGAGGTAACACACTACAAGAAATACTTGCCTTAATTAGAATATTAACACTTAAGTACATTTAAATACACAGCCTCCAATTACACTCCTCATTCATCCCTCTAGGGGATTTAAAACATACATTGAATCTGTACAAAATAATTGTTCTTTTATGACTGTTTGATCAAACTGAGAAACAGACTTTTTTCAAAGCAGTACCTTGTAACCCACTACACTTAATTACATGTATATACACTGCCTCCAATTATGCTACTCATTTAACCCCTAGGGGATAAAGTATCACATTTAAGAATTTAAACTGATTCTGTACATAAATGTTATTTCATGACTACTACCCGGATGATGAGAATTATGAAAACGTACAGCTATATAACTGTCTTATTTCTTATCAGTAATATGTCTCACATGTTCTAACAGCCTAGTTTCAAAACACTTGTTACTCTCCCTCGCATAAAATATGTTACAATGGCATCTAAGAGCATTCTCCATACACCAACCTCTTGAATGTACAGAGTCCTGCATGTTGTCCACTCTTTTCCCTCATCAGGAAAGACATAACAAAATAATGGTAGACCCTACCTATCAACTTCCTACTGTATGGCATCTGTACAAAGCCTGACATAATTTGGGACAGAGGCCCAAAAACATGGTCATACTTGAAATATTGTTGTTATACATTGAGAAAATTGCTGGTGTTATAGGATTTGTTGTAACATATCTTTTCTGAGGGATATACAGTCTGAAACACAAATGGATGTTAGCATTTACTGATTGCAATCACCAGAGTATGCTTCTAATTTGCCAAGGAAAACACCTGTCAGGGGAACAGACCAAATATAACAGGCAAACCTCTGGCCATTATGTGGATAGCCCTACAGCTGAGAGCTATGCAGGCACAGAACTTTGTCAGACTGAAACCCATGCAGAAGTAGCATGTTCAGACAAACCCTGTTAAACAAGCAGCATTCAAAACATATAATAGGAATACTCACATTCTGCCCCTAAATCTTGAATCTTCTCCACCATTTAGTTGGCTTGTCTCCACAGGTCTTGTTGTAAGAGATATTAGCTCACACACCTTCAGGATGTCTTCCTCACAGGTAAGGGAAAGGGTCAGTGCCCACATGGAGTACTCAATTATAGGAGTGTGTTGCCATGACATTGGCTTTTGGAATAATTATACAGCTGCTCTGATTGTAGTCAGCAACTGGGGAACACCAACTGCTGCTCAGGCCATCACATGGTCATGAGCATTACCTACAAAAGACAAGCTGCCATCATTTCAAACCACCTCTGTCATAGACAGTCCATCAGTGCAAAGATGAAGTCGTGTGAGAAAAAAGGATATATCTGCAAAAAATCAAGAAAATAAAAGTATGTGAAACAAGTAAGCATATAACTGAATGCAGTAAGTGGTCTGCAATAATGGAAAATAGGGGTTTGAAAGCATATGTCTCAACAAGACTTGCTGCACTGATGTACTGATGAACAGCACTGATGGCCATACCATGTGGCTCTGTCTGTAGTGACTAGGCCAGCTACTGGGATGTTGTACATATCCATATGTTACCTGTGCACGTAACTATGATACACATTTTGTCTTGTAAATATAAGGCAACTATACAGAGCATGTGTAGCGTAAAGTACTGTTGCAGAAGTGTGTGCTGAAATGCTTGTGATATAGTGGGATCATACAATTCAACTGTACAGTCTTATAAGCACATGTGTGCCTGATATCTGCAGTCACCTACACACAGACTTGTGTTATGTTGAGCAAACCATTGTCAAGTCTGTTAATGACACCGTAACATAATAGCCTAGATATGAATGTGGGACATCCTCCAGGTTAGCACTGTGATAGCAAAGCCTACTGTGCAATCAACGTACTTATCTATGTATGTAAATAAGTTGTGCATATTTTACTTGTGTGTAATATCAGTTTCAGTGCATACAACAGACATAAATGTTTACAGGTACTGATTGTTGTTTTGCCCTGACACAGCCATGGTTAGTACAATAAGCATGATTATCATTACTAAACTGGAGAGGTGTCCAACTGTGTTATGACGTTGAGGCCATGTCCACTACAAACAACTGATTGGACACATACATG
>NC_056746.1:422830997-422833497 GCF_019279795.1 Protopterus annectens
ATTACCACCATAACAGCTAAACATGTATGCAAGCTGAGGGTCATTCTTCTCAACAGTAGAGATCTAACTGTCAAGATGCAGTCACTTAAAGCACTCCTCAGAGTGGAGGACATTGACATTTGTGATATAACAGAGAGGTGGTTCACAGCAGCAGACAGCAGCCCTGCACTAACAGGCTATAATGCATTCCACAGCTCTCAGTGCCAAAACATGGACCACACTTCCACAGGTGGTGTTGTGTCCATATTCATAATAGATATGTACACCTCCAGACTAGTGTCCCAACATATTGCATCGGAGGCACTTCTGGTACAACTGACTTTGGGAACAGTGCAATCCACACCATAGCCTGCTATCGGTCCCCAGCTATGTCCCTAAACTGCCAATGCACAGTCCTCAACACCCTGGCATGTATGAAAATCCAACCCAATGCTGACATAGTAGTAGACTTCAACTATCCCTCCATCACCTGGGGATAGTAGTCAAGCACCAGTACAATGGCCCAACGCTTCATGGAATTAATCAGTTCCAATGCCTGGACCGGCTCATACTGACCCACAATAGAGAATGCAACAACCTTGACCTATGCTGATTACTTACATATGGGACTGTTGCTTGATCACAGTTGTCAATCCCTACCTGATCAGATCCAAACATGATGTAATCAACATGGGGCTCAACATCTCACCCACACCCCCCACAAAGGTAACCACCTTGCAAAACCTCTCCAATGCTGACAGAGGCCCAAAAACATGGCCATACTTGACATATTGCTGTTATACATTGAGAAAATTGCTGGTGTTATAGGATTTGTTGTAACATATCTTTTCTGAAGGATATACAGTCTGAAACACAAATGGATGTTAGCATTTACTGATTGCAATCACCAGAGTATGCTACTAATTTGCCAAGGACAACACCTGTCAGGGGAACAGACCAAATATAACAGGCAAACCTCTGACCATTATGTGGATAGACTTACAGCTGAGAGCTATGCAGGCACAGAACTTTGTCAGACTGAAACCCATGCAGAAGTAGCATGTTCAGACAAACCCTGTTAAACAAGCAGCATTCAAAACATATAATATTAATACATTCACATTCTGCCACTAAATCTTGAATCTTCTCCACCATTTAGTTGGCTTGTCTCCACAGGTCTTGTTGTAAGAGATATTAGCTCACACACCTTCAGGATGTCTTCCTCACAGGTAAGGGAAAGGGTCAGTGCCCACATGGAGTACTCAATTATAGGAGTGTGTTGCCATGACATTGGCTTTTGGAATAATTACACAGCTGCTCTGATTGTAGTCAGCAACTGGGGAACACCAACTGCTGCTCAGGCCATCACATGGTCATGAGCATTACCTACAAAAGACAAGCTGCCATCATTTCAAACCACCTCTGTCATAGACAGTCCATCAGTGCAAAGATGAAGTCGTGTGAGAAAAAAGGATATATGTGCAAAAAATCAAGAAAATAAAAGTATGTGAAACAAGTAAGTATATAACTGAATGCAGTAAGTGGTCTGCAATAATGGAAAATAGAGGTTTGAAAGCATATGTCTCAAAAAGACTTGCTGCACTGATGTACTGACGAACAGCACTGATGGCCATAGCATGTGGCTCTGTCTGTAGTGACTAGGCCAGCTACTGGGATGTACATATCCATATGTTACCTGTGCACGTAACTATGATACACATTTTGTCTTGTAAATATAAGGCAACTATACAGAGCATGTGTAGCGTAAAGTACTGTTGCAGAAGTGTGTGCTGAAATGCTTGTGATATAGTGGGATCATACAATTCAACTGTACAGTCTTATAAGCACATGTGTGCCTGATATCTGCAGTCACTTACACACAGACTTGTGTTATGTTGAGCAAACCATTGTCAAGTCTGTTAACAATGACACCGTAACATAATAGCCTAGATATGAATGTGGGACATCCTCCAGGTTAGCACTGTGATAGCAAAGCCTACTGTGCAATCAACGTACTTATCTATGTATGTAAATAAGTTGTGCATATTTTACTTGTGTGTAATATCAGTTTCAGTGCATACAACAGACATAAATGTTTACAGGTACTGATTGTCGTTTGGCCCTGACACAGCCATGGTTAGTACAATAAGCATGATTATCATTACTAAACTGGAGAGGTGTCCAACTGTGTTATGACTTTGAGGCCATGCCCACTACAAACAACTGATTGGACACATACATGGCTGTATGGACTCAGCAATATCTTACCTGTCATACCTGCCTCCACCAAAGTAGAGTAATCACAAACCACACAGATTTGGTCCCTATATTGGCTGTACAGAGCAAAGTAGGGGCAGGAACCAACCTGGCATGAGGTCAGCCATGTCTGAACAAGCATATAAGGTCACAGGTGGATTACTGTAAGGCCAACTATGAGTACAAATTGGAGACATCCACCAAGGACAATCACAAGGCCATCTTCCCATATGTCTGCAATCTGAGAGGCAACAAACCAACCCAA
>NC_056746.1:422845997-422958497 GCF_019279795.1 Protopterus annectens
TGCTATTTCCCTTTTTTTTTCTCGTTCCACTTGCCATTCCGTTTTTTTTTTATTTTGTAGTTTAAATCCTGGTGCACACTGCGCACACCCATTTTGGCAAGATAAACAAGGCTATACAGCCTTGGACACACCCATTTGTTTATATACACAGTGCTGCCATTTCCTGCTTTCTTTTTTTTTTTTTTTTATTTAGGACCCAGTGTGTGCCGCGCTCACCCCTGTAGGCAGTGTAAACAAAGCTATACAGCCTGAGACACACACCCTTGCCTAGGCGGGCTTAGCTAAGTGCAAACCCGGGCAACAGTGCTCCATTATGCTTACAGCAAGCATGACACACCCCCTTTTCATTTAGTTGCTCCTCCTGCCTACACAATCGTGTTCTAGCACTTACATGGTTAGGTGCAGGTTTTGGACTTAGAATATTTTGTGATTCAGTAACATTCACCTCATTTGCATATCACACTGCCTTAGCCCATAGATACTGCACTGACACGGAGCCTTTCCCCTAGACAACCACTGTCCCCTATTAAAAACACAGCTCCACACAGACCAATAACTGCAAGAAAAGCACTGGAGTAGAGTCCAGATTCCACACACAATATTTATTAAGCGCTTTTGTCTCTGCAATGGAAACTTCTTCAGAACAAGTACATCTACCCCCCCAACAACCTTTAAATACACAAGTCAATGAATTAATCAATTAACAACCAGCAAAATTTACACTTAATAAAAGGTCATCCCATAAAAGTATATAAACACAAAACTGTGAAAATCACTTGCTCCATAAATTATAAATTATAAAAAGTATACATATAATATGCCAGTCTAAGTGTTATGATTCTGTGTCCATATATATCACATAAAGAACTGTGCTTTTAATCTAAGAACAGAGCTTATAGATACTGCACTGTTTAGACCAGGAAGTTTTGATACATTGGTCCTATTTTGCCATCTAAGCTCTGATAGCTCTAAAAAATCATTTAGTGGCCCACCCCTTTCTCCCATTTTTATCTGATCTAAAGTGATACATTAAAACTATGCCCTTCATTGGCAGTTATATATACTGCTAAGGCATTTTTATTGTCTTTCTTATGTATATCATAATAGGGCTGGTATATCCTGCTCCTAAAAACATTTTTAGCTTTACCAATATAAAAACTCGGACACTGGGAGCATAAGGCCAGGTATGCAACTGCTTTACTGCTACAAGAAAACTTTCCATGAATAGTGAATATTCCATAGTTGGGAATATTAATCTCTTTAGCTTCAATCATGTACAGGCATTGCATACAATAGCCACATTTAGACATGGCTGTCACCCTACTTAAATCTTGTTTATGTCATTCCAGCATGTTTTTGATGCTACAATCCTTTTCGTATACTATTCTAGGGGACGACCCTACCAATTGAAGATGTTCTGCATCTGTGCAAAAAATATTCCAGTTATGTTTGATAATGTCACTGATGTTATAAAAATGATAGTTGAATCTAAATATGGCTGATTTGTTAAAGTTATCTTTACCCTCATGGTTTTCTTTACCTTGTAAGCTTCCACCTGCTCCCAGTAAGGGGACAAAATATCCACTAGACTTCTTTTGTATTACTTCATTTAAGATGTTGCCCACATAATTCACAGGGTATCCTCTCTGCATTAACATGCCCTTTAAGATCTTGATTTGTTCTAAAAAACGTTATATTCGGATACCATTCTGGCCAGCTGCACCCCTTGCCCCTTAACTAATGATTTCTTTTGGTGAATGGGATGACAGCTGTCATAATGTAAGAGGTTATTTGAGTAGGTGGGCTTATGAAATATAGTAGATATAAATTGTTTCATGGTCCCATCCTTTTTGATAGTTATATACAGGTAATTAACTTCCTCATCACTTGTGGAATGTGTAAATTCCAAAAAATCAGTACTACTTTTTAAAAATTCCAAGAAATTCTCCAACTCATTTTGTCTTTATCCCACAAGATAATGATGTCATCAAGGTTTGTTTGTTTGTGTCTTTCGGCTTTTCCCGGTTAGGGGTCACCACAGCGGAACTCCGGTCCACTAATGATTGGCAGCTGATTTTTACATACCGGCTTGCCAGGCTCGATGCACAACCTTCAACGAAGGTACGCCCATTCACACATGTCTCCACGCAGAAGACGCTCTAGCTGAGAATCGAACCGGACAGCGTCTTACTGTGAGCCGACAACGCTACCGCAGCACCACCACCGCGGGAATGATGTCATCAAAGTAACGACCATAAAAGGTCCAATATTTTGCAAAGGGACTCTTAAAAATTACATCCCTTTCCCAAAAAGCCAGCATAGTACTGGCAAAAATGGGGGCACATGCTGCCTCCATTGCCACCCCTTTCACTTGTTTAAATAATTGTTGTTCAAATATAATAATATTAGTGTCTAACACTAGTTCCATTAATGTTCTAATAGTTACTATATGATTGTGAGGTTAGGGTGGTGTACTGCCAGAGGTATTGTTAAAACCAGTCAATCCCTATATCATGTGGTATGACTGAAAATAAGTCACGAATATCAATAGTAATAAAAATCAACTTGTCATTATACATTTCACTGGTAATTTTGGATAAAAAGTCCCAGGAATGTTTTAATACCCAGGGACAGTCTTTCAATATATGTTTTAATTGGCTATCTATGAATCTAGCTATAGGGTATGTCTTAGATGCATAAACATCAACAATCGGCCTGAAAGGCATGTCAACTAAGTATTTATGTATCTTGGGGACACCAAAAATCATAGGAGTTTTTGGATATTTAACTGACATATACTGGTATTCATCTATATTAATTTGTTGGTTCATTAACAAATCTTCCAACATAATATCCACTTTTCTAAAACAAATGTCTTTTTCATCCAGGCTTATTTCACAATCGGTGTCCCTATAAAGAAGGGCAAATATTTTAACTACATATAAGTTATTATTCATGATAACAAGGCCTCCGCCTTTATTGGGTTTCATAAAAAGAAGTTATGTCTTACCATAACGTAAACTACCAACGACCAGCAAAAAATTATAGTGAACATGCAGTAATGAAGAAATAATGATTATTTATTTATAATTCCTTCAAATCCAGACCGGTTTCGGCTATTCAGCCTTTATCAATGAATACAATAAAGTTTTTTTGAATGAAATGAAGCAGCCTGCATTTATACTAGTCTCTGATTACCTGGAAGCAATATTACAGCACCACCCAGTGGCTGGAGTAACAAAGTGCATGTTCCATTCTTGATTAAAGCATATGACCAGTGGGGTCTACTTTCAATTACCGACACGACACATCACCGACACACAAACCACCGGCCCCAAATAACCGAAACCACACAACACCGACAACTAACAAAACCGAACACAATTACACCGACACAAACAACGTAAACTACAAATCACACACAATCACATATCCACTAGCCCTAACCCAAACCCTAACCCTAAGGTCCGACACTACCGCACAGTTACCCTACCCGCACCCTAACCCTAACTCACTTAACCCACCCCTACACCTAAAGACTGTCACTATCGCACACTTCACCTACCTGCACCCTAACCCTAACTCACTTAACCCACCCTAAAACATAAAGCCCGTCACTATCGCACACTCACCCTACCCGCACTCTAAACCTAACTCACTTAACCCGTCCCTAAACTACAGTCCCTCACTATCACACACTTACCTTACCCGAACCCTAACTCCGACACTAACACACACTCACCTTTCCCACACCCTAACCCAAAATCCCACAATATCGCACACTTACCTGACCGCTCCTAACTCCGTCACTGTTGCACACTTACCGAGTCGCACTCACACATTACCCTTGTCGGTCTTTCGGCTGTCGGCAAATCACCCTTTCGGTAAACTTACCTGTCGGTCATTTGGTCTTCGTCTTCCGCGTGTCGGGGAATCGTCGGTTCGGTAAACTAAAGGGGACCTGACCAGTGACATAAAAATGCCAGAGGTGTAGATATTAAGTCATATTTTTAAAGATAAAAATCAAAGCTCTGGAAGTAAGCCATTATATAACATACAAATTACAAGGTAATAGACCAATACCATAGTCACTATTTGTGAATGCATATCATAGTGTAAAAAAGCAGAAAATATATACCACTAGTATATATATATTTTGAAGGGTGATAACCACAAGTTCAAAAGAACTGAATAATAATGAACCAAGTACTGATCATATAATATATTACAAAATAAGGCAAAAAGAGTATAGTGGCCTCATTCGCAGCTATATTATAGATTATAATAAACTGAAATAATATGCTTGTAGATAATACAAGTTCAACATTGTAATTGTACAATACTCAATGTTTAACGCCAACATACAGATCGAATACCAAACCATACATATACATATTCATATCCTGAACAATTTTTTATCATGCTTTGTAGAGTATAATATGAGCGTTGGTAGGCCTAACCACCATTGAATGGTTCGTACTAATTCTTGATCTATATGAATGTTTGTTGTTGTAACCATGATTATGAAATCCTCCAGTGTTCAGTGAAACTCACAGATGGTCATTCAGACCTGGGGGAATAAACATCCAAGGTTGGTTATCCAATATTGTTCCTTGTGGTTTAAAATGGTGTGCCAACCCTGTTGGTTGTTCCTATCTCCCTGAATTTTGTCAATGATCATGAACATAAACTGGGCATTGGGATGTTGTATCATGTGTCTGTAGAAAGCATTTGTTTCTTTTTTATTCCTCATGTCACTACGATGTTCTGTCATCCTTATTCTAAGAGACCTAGAGGTTTGACCAACATAAAAAGCTTTACATTGGCAGGTAGCTAAGTAAATAACCCAAAGTACCAATTAGTTTATCACCACTGATAGTGGTCTGATGATATATCGCACCTCCCCCTTCTCTGTTTTTGTAATGTGAAAATAGCCTTCCCAAATATTTTCCATGTGGTCACTGCTGCTCCTGTTTATAAGTTAGTACACTAAAAGAATTCACCAGTGCCAACACCAATCAGGTATTTAAAACCAGGGTGTTTGGTAATTGCAGCAGTACATGGGTTATTTACTTAGCTACCTGCCAATGTAAAGCTTTTTATGTTGGTCAAACCTCTAGGTCTCTTAGAATAAGGATGACGGAACATCGTAGTGACATGAGGAATAAAAAAGAAACAAATGCTTTATACAGACACACGATACAACATCCCAATGCCCAGTTTATGTTCATGATCATTGAAAAAATTCAGGGAGATAGGAACAACCAACAGGGTTGGCACACCATTTTAAACCACAAGGAACAATATTGGATAACCAGCCTTGGATGTTTATTCCCCCCAGGTCTGAATGACCATCTGTGAGTTTCACTGAACACTGGAGGATTTCATAATCGTGGTTACAACAACAAACATTCATATAGATCAAGAATTAGTACAAACCATTCAATGGTGGTTAGGCCCTACCTCATATTATACTCTACAAAGCATGATAAAAATTGTTCAGGATATGAATATGTATATGTATGGTTTGGTATTCAGATCTGGTATGGCGTTAAACATTGAGCATTGTACAATTACAATGTTGAACTTGTATTATCTACAAGCATATTATTTCAATTTATTATAATCTATAATATAGCTGAGAATGAGGCCACTATACTCTTTTTGCCTTATTTTGTAATATATTACATGATCAGTACTTGGTTCATTATTATTCAGTTCTTTTGAACTTGTGGTTATCATCCTTCAAAATATATATATATACTAGTGGTATATATTTTCTGCTTTTTTACACTATGATATGCATTCACAAACAGTGACTATGGTATTGGTCTATTACCTTGTAATTTGTATGTTATATAATGGCTTACTTCCAGAGCTTTGATTTTTATCTTTAAAAATATGACTTAATATCTACACCTCTGGCATTTTTATGTCACTGGTCATATGCTTTAATCAAGAATGGAACATGCACTTTGTTACTCCAGCTACTGGGTGGTGCTGTAATATTGCTTCCAGGTAATCAGAGACTAGTATAAATGCAGGCTGCTTCATTTCATTCAAAAAAACTTTATTGTATTCATTGATAAAGGCTGAATAGCCGAAACCGGTCTGGATTTGAAGGAATTATAAATAAATAATCATTATTTCTTCATTGCTGCGTGTTCACTATCGTTTTTTGCTGGTCGTTGGTAATTTACATTGTTGGCTTGACCCTGCATGCCATCCTTGCAGAGCGTATGGTTGTTTGCTTACCATAACGTTCCATCTGCGTTGTAGATCTTTGTTCATTCATTACCATTAGGACCTCGATTCCATCCTCGGAACAGATACGGTTGTTTCTAAGCTTGCGCCAGCCAAAAACTCTCAGCTAAGACCTACCCACAATGCCCCTCTCCTAGTTACTTCAGATTGAGTTTGCCCGCCCTTAGATAATAGATGTAGTAATAGAAAACAAAATAGTAGGAGGCTCTGTCTGAGCAAATAACCTAAACAGGAGTTCCTAAAGTCCACCAGGAGTCCAGGCAAGGGGAAGGAGGGCGGGAAGTAATGAATGAACAAAGATCTACAACACAGATAGAATGTTATGGTAAGACATAACTTCTTTATCTGATGTTGTAAATCTTTGTTTATTCATTACCATTAGGACCGAGTCCCCAGCTACTTGAGTCCTGGGTGGCCCTAAGGAAGGATATTCCTGAGCACCATAGAACCAAAAGATGCTCATCCTCTGGAGGCCAAATCCAATTTGTAATGAGATATAAAGGTATGAAGTATTGCCCAAGTGGCTGCTGAGTAGATATCATCCATAGAGGCTCTGGAATGAAATGTTATAGAAGTAGCTATAGATCTGGTAGAATGAGCCTTTATTCTGGAAGGTAAGGATAGCTTATTCTGTTGGTAGATAAAGGTAATGACGTTTCTAAGCCAGAAGGATAAAGTCACTTTGGAAACAGGTTTACCCAATCTTGGTCCTGCAAAGGCCACAAACAATTGATCTGTTTTCCTGAAAGATTTAGCCCTGTCCAAATAACAACGAAGCTGCTGATGCACATCAAGGGTGTGCAAAAGGTACTCCCCTCTATTAGAATGCTGAGGGAATAAAACCAGCAGGTCAATAGATTGGTTAATGGAAAAGCCAGAAATTACTTTGAGCAAGAAAGAAGGGTCATTATGAAGGGACACCTTATCCGTGTGGAGGATCAAGTAAGGACTCTTGACACTCAAAGCCTACAGCTCAGATACTCTTCCCGCTGAGGTAAGTGCTACTAGAAGTAAGGTTTTCCATGACAAAAATTGCAAATCAAATTAATCAAAAGGCTCAAAAGGAGAACTTGTGAGAGACTGAAGTACCAAAGTCAAGTCCCAGGGTTCTAAGGGAGGCTTGACCAAAGGTTTAACATGTAATATTCCTTTCAAAAAGGTCTTGCATAGGCGGTGTGACATAATTGAAGAATTATCAAGAGCGTTATGAAAATTGGCGATAGCTGCTAAATGTACAGTGATCATCAAAGCTGAGGCTCCTGCATGCAAAACAGTAGACAGGTATTGTAGGATCTTTTGAATAGGCATAGAGAAAAGGTCTAAGTTCTGATCTTTGGCCCAAATAGAGGATCTAGTTCATTTACTAGAATAAACTTTCCAAGTGGAAGGTTTGTGTGAAGCCAGAAGAATTTCATGAACAGGAGATGGGATGTCAGGCAGCCTGGCAATAACTGGAAGTGAAAGAACCAAACTGTGAGCTTGAGACTGTGCAGGTTCAGATGAATCAGCCCCTGAGGATGAGATAACAGGTCTTGGGAATGATCCAGTATCCACGGACTGTGAATCAGATGAGGCCATAGGGAAGACCCAGTAGCCAATCGTGCATTAGAGCATCCTTCTGTGGTTCCCCCTGGGGGGGGGATCAGAGTAAAGTAGCTTCTGTATTTGTAGTTTGGGGAGAAGCAAACAGGTTGCAGCAAGGCTTGCCCCAGCGTTGGAAGATCCGATCCGCTGTTACAGGGTTGAGGGACCACTCGTGAGGCATCAGGATGTTCCTGCTCAGATTGTCCGCAATAAGGTTGGAACTCCCGGGAATGTGTGTTGCCATAAGGAAGCGGTTGGAAGCTACCACCCAATGCCAAATCCTCATGACTTCCCAACGCAAGGGGTAAGATCTGGTTCCGCCTTGCTTATTAATATACCAGACAACTGACATGTTGTCTGACTGAATTGCAATGGTCCCAGAGGGTAGGGATGCATGGAATGCTTGCAATGCTAGGAGAACTGCTGTCAGTTCCAGGACATTTATGTGCAAATTGGCCTCCATCCCCCCCCCACCCTAACAGGGAAGCATCTGTGGTCACCGTGGCCATGGGCTGGGGAAGACAGAATGGTCGACACCAAAGATTCGTTTGTGGGTTCATCCACCATAACATTTCTTCCTTGCAATGGTTTGAAAGACGTAGCATGTGGACGAGTGGGTAAATTAGCAATGACCATTGTGCGGAAAGAAGCCACTGTAGGATTGTTATATGCAGTCTCGCCAGTGGTACCAATGTAATGGCAGCCGCCATGGAGCCTAAGAGTTGCAGTACAAGATGTGCTGGTACATAGGTCTGAGGAAGAAGGTCTTGGATTTGGTGTTATGTTCGAAAACCTGTGAGGGGTTAGAGAAGCTTGACAGGATGTTGTGTCGAAGACCACTCCAATGAATTCCAGTGTCTTCATTGGAGACATTGAGAATTGTCCTTGTTGATTGTAATCCCCAAGCAGAGAGTGTGACCTTGAGTGTGAGAAGATTCCTGGCCAGAGAGGTAAGGAGCCAATCGTCTAGATAGGGAAACACCTGAAATCCTTGTAGTCGAAGATGAGCTACCACAACTGCCATACATTTGGTGAACACTTGAAGGGCTGTTGAGAGACCGAATGGCAGTACCCTGAACTGGTAGTGATTGGTTTCAAGCCAGGAGCAGAGAAACCTCTGGGAGCATTGATTCATCTTTATGTGGTAGCATGTGTCCTGGAGGTCTGTAGAGCACATCCAGTTATCCCTCCCTAGGAAGGGAAGAATGGACTGTATCATGACCATCCGGAAATTTTAAAGTTTGATAAATTTGTTCAATAGGCTGAGATCCAGGATTGGTCTCCATTCCCCTGCCTTTTTTGGCACTAAAAAGAACCTCGAGTAAAACCTGGATCCTGTCTGGTCTGGTGGTACTGGTTGGATGACTCTTTTGCTTAACAGCGTTTCTATTTCTAAGGCTGCTAATTCCCTCTGATTGGGTGGTACATCGGGAATGGGAGTTAAATCAAATGGTATTTGCTAGCCTTTGGATATTATTCTCTGCACCCAAACATTGGTAGTAATAAGATACCAGGCTGGTAGATGAACAGAAAAAATGACCCCTGACTGCTCCCAGAGGAAAGCAATCGGGCCCACTGCTCAGGAGTGCCAGTAGGGTCTGCCAGAAAAACAATTTTTAGCACCCTGGTTATGTGGACCCCTCTACCCCGAAAGGGACATCTTCCATACGAGTTGCCCCCTCTGCCCTGGGGGGATTGTTCACCATGAGTGTCATGAAAAGGTCCTTGGGATGTCTTGAACCACATTTTTACTTCCTTCTGGTTCCTGGAGTAGGACATCTGGGGGTCAGAAAGGCGTATGCCCACAGCAGACAAGGTCTTTCTGTCTTTCTCACTATGTGTAAGTGTGTCTCATACTTTGGGTCCAAAAAGTGCAGATTCGTCGACAGGTGCATTGATGAAGGAAGATTTAAAGGGGTTGGTGAAGTCACACAACTGCATCCATGCATTACGTCTCATGACAACGCCTGATCCGGCAGCTCGAGCTGCTCCCTCGGTGGAGTGAGATATCAAATGCAACAAGGAGTTTGAGATGGATTCAAGGGTAGCTAGCTGTGAGGTGACAGTATCATGCACCTCATCAGACAGTACCCCACCAAAGAGGGAGACATTTTGGAAATTAGGTCTCTTTGGAGGTGAGTAAAGTGTGCCAGATAGTACAGTGACCGAATGGCAAATGTCGCTGAAGCATAGGTCCATTTCCTTAGTCTGTCCTTGGTCCAGGACCCTCTGTTTGGAGGATGGATGGTAGAACTATCTTCTGCCATTTCCCTCTTGGTGGCCAAAGCCATGACCATAGAATCAACTGTCAACTGCTAGGACCAGTGGGGCTGGTCTTCAGGTGTAGATAAAATTTTTTGTCTGGCCTCTGAGGGACAGGTTTTACATTATCCAGGGCCTTCCAGGCATGTTGCACAATGATTTTAACAAGGTCATCTGCCGGTGGAGTCACCCAGGAAGTAGATGGCTGGGCACTGAAATCCTGCAGGAGCACAGATTCCTCAGAAGAAGGGTTATAGGACTTCCAGTCTCCCCGCTGCTTGAGGATTTCGAGAATGTCTCTGAATGAGATGTCTGGGGAAGACCGTAGAGACCCTTCCCCCTCATCACAATCAGTGTCTTCAGTGATAGAGTCCTTCAGTGAATCAAGATGCTTCCTCTTGCACCATTTCTTCTGGGGTGACTCCCCAGTGGGATCTTCTGAGGAGGACTCCGGAGAAGAGGTTCCCTTCAAAGAGGGTTCTTGTGACTCGTGTGCCATGGGTCCTGAAATAGAGGGTTGAGAGAGGTGCATGCTAGGGTGGGTTCTGATACTGATGTCATTGGTGCTGACTGTGAGTCCACTACCTGTACAGCAGGCCCACCTGAGGGGGGATGGGAGTCCGGAACCAGGAGGGATAACCTCAGAACCAGAGTCACACCTCGCCATGAGGAGCCCACCACCAGGTGAGGAGCTCTGAGAGAACTGGAAGCTGTCGGAGCCATGAACATAGATGGGACCAGCGAAAAAATAGGTGCCGGGCTAGGTACCAAGGTACGAATGGTCCAAGCACTGCTTCGGGAGAGCATCAGTCCTACCGAAGCTGATGCAGCAAGGGTGGACAGTGCCGACAGGGAAAACACTGCTGTCGGAACCGAGACAGTATGCACCGGAGCAGAAGTATCTTTTCCTTGGCAGGTATTTGAGTTTTGGAGCTGATGGAGCTGAAGAAGCTGTCGGCACTGTGGCTGGGGATGGTGCCAAAGCAGGTACAGTCATCGGAGCCAATGTCGGATCCAAGGATGGCACCGAAGTCAGTGGTGCCGAGGTAGGAACCGAAATAGGGGTGAATATCATGGATGGCACTGAGGGAGAAGACACAGAGCCTGGTGCCGAAGAGGTATGCACCGAGAGCACCTGCGAAGCACAGAACCGACTCAGTTCTGTAACTGACAGAGATGCAGGAACTGAGTGACTCCGTTTATCCATATTTTTTTTGTTTTTGGAGGGGGTGAGACCTCTGACCCAGATACAGTCTCTGAAAAAGGTGTCCTGAGTAATCCATTTTTTGCCATGTTTTTTTGGTCTTTGGAGGGGGTGAGACCTCTGACCCAGATAGAGCCTCCAAAAAAAGGTGTCTTGAGTAATCCATTTTTCCTTATGTTTTTTGGTCTTTGGAGGGGGTGAGACCTCTGACCCAGATAGAGCCTCTGAAAAAGGTGTCTTGAGCAATCCGTTTTTTGCCATGTTTTTTGGTCTTTGGAGGGGGTGAGACCTCCAACCCAGATAGAGCCTCCAGAAAAGGTGTCTTGAGTAATCCATTTTTCCTTATGTTTTTTGGTCCTTGGAGGGGGTGAGACCTCCGACCCAGATAGAGCCTCTGAAAAAGGTGTCTTGAGTAATCCATTTTTCCTTATGTTTTTTGGTCTTTGGAGGGGGTGAGACCTCCGACCCAGATAGAGCCTCTGAAAAAGGTGTCTTGAGTAATCCTTTTAAGATAAGTTTATTTTTACATTCTGCTAGTGTACAATTACTAAAACTAGCACAAATGTCACAGTCAGCTTTAATATGATCCACGCCCAAACACAACGAACATGTATATCTGAGTTAGGCATCTTATGTCCACACTTGTCACACTGTTTAAATCCCAACTTAGCTTTGTCTGACATAGTAAGGCAACAAGGGTATCCTACAGAAAAATTAAGGGAGAAAATACCAATGATGTTATTAAAAAAAAAATGCCACTAGTAAAAAGGAAAGGCCTGTCAAAGACAGGAGAGAGGGACAGTAACAATAAAGGTAAAAAATTCAATTACCAAGGAAAAGGGTAGGAAATAGGCTTAGGTTATAGGCGACAGTGAGAAAAGGCTAACTTGACTAAAAAATAAATAATTTTGAAGAGAAACTGTCTTAAAATTAACAATTTTCTACTTAGGTTTGAGAGAGATGGCTAGCACATCAGACTAGGAATGCAGCAAATGAGATCTGAAGTAACTAGGAGAGGGTATGGGTAGGTCTTAGCTGAGAGTTTTTGGCTGGCACGAGCTTGGAAATGGCTAATATCTTTACTGTATTTCTACAGAATATGGCTATTACAGAACCTCTTTCATTTCCCAGAATGGAACCGAGGTCCTAATGGTAATGAATAAACAAAGAATTACAACATCAGATCCCTTATTTCAGTGTTGTTACAAATCTGCTTTAATAGCGCCACTACTTCATTATTTAAATTGTTTATCTGACTATGTTCGCCTTTAGTTTTCACAAATAACTGTCTGAAAACTTTCTCACACATTTTTTTGAAAATCAATAATGATGGGTGTAGGGTGGGATTAAATGTGCTAGATTTTTTACATATTTGTCTTTCATGCATAATGTTGAGAGTCCCTTTAAAGAGAAATTCAAAGTTCAACTTCCTCATAAAGAGCTTAAGGCCTATCAAGGTTTGATCTAATGATGCTTTTTAGTGGGTACAAAAAACAAGCCTTTTTCAAAGAGCTCAGTCACCTGACTACTTAGCTCAACATCACTGTAACTGTATACTTTAAAATCCCTGCCACTATTGTGTAAAATGACCATGTCAGTATTGAATCGATCATTTAGTATCTGTTCCCCCTCGCTCTCCGTTTCCCCCTCATGTATGTGGGTTGTTGATAGCTGTAGTATGCATCTCATCCTCTCTGATTCCTCAGTCACTCCGACCTCCTCAGAGGGGGGTATTCTAAAGGGTCAGGGGTATTGTCTTCATTCACAGCACTGGTGTTATTACTATTTGTGTTAAATGCACCATTACTATCTTCCCTACTAGCTCTCTGCTGTCCCATAGGGGTTAATGGATATGCTCTATGTTGTTCATACTCTTTCTCATCTCTAATAAGCTTATGAATTTTCCTCTGTTTCAATTCTGGAATAGTATCATCATTTTTTCAAACAGTTTAAAATAGTCAGTTTTTTTACTATCAAACAACAAGTTCCCATCTGTATATTTTGATCAAGTACATTAATTTTACTAAGCAGTTCGGACATTTTACAGTCATTGTCCATTATTAAGCATCCCAAACGTTCACATCCGTGTTTATTGAACAGTTCTAACTGCTCAAGATGTAACAGGGAGTCTCTTACCAAGCATGTGGGAAACTTCTACATCCTGAGGCCCTTCGGTACACACTCAGTTCAAACACACTCCCTTAAATAATTAATTTCTAATTGCAGCTTAGGAGTTGTTCATTTAGAGTACCATAATTTGAAGTTGGGGAATGTCGAGAGTCCAAACGCCATTCTTTTTCCCCTTCTAACCGCTGCGATAAGGAATTGCAACCATTATAGGAAGAACCGCCTTGAATGGTTCCTGTTCCCTGGTATTGTTTTGATTCTGCATGCCATACACTATAATGGCAAAATGCAGATTTCCCTTAAACTTGGGTTTCCACATTTTTGTTTTTATTTTTGGCAAGGCAGTGTTTGAGCACTGCTGCCCTATGCTTAAATGGCCAAGATCGGCCACAAAAACGAAATATTATTTTTTATTAAAATTAAACATTTATTCATGCCAATGGCCATTGGCATGCCTAGAGATGTGAATACATACTTTTATTTGAGCTGTCATGCCTTAGTTTTCTTTTTTGCAGAAATGTGTTCAGTTAGTAGCTGAACACATTTCTGCACTGACATTGTTCCTGCACAGAGGCCTGGCAGCAAATGAGGTGATTAGCATGCCGCACAGTCTTCCATGCAGAAACAGTGTAGACAGGCTCATGCATGTCAGATCAGCTGTTTGCTGAATTGCTTGGTGGCCGAACTCCATGCAGGAGCTGCTACACTGTTCCTGCATGGAGTTTTAGTGTTTGTGAATCACAGGGCCTGATTTCTTTAATATAATTGTTTTTCTTTGTCAAAGTACTTTCTATCATTATGTTCTAAATCTTCCAATGCATCATTATGTTCTTTTATATTTTTCTTTCTCTGTTGTTCTTACATCATACTGACACTGTAAAAAGCATTCTTTATACTTCTTAAATATCATCCAACATTCAGACTAATTTTTATAAAATGTTCTCACAGTAATATGATCTTTCCATAACTATATTACTAATCTCTTTCCTTCTTCATTCCATTCATTTCTCATTTGTCCTTTCATTCACTTGCCTATTTTATATCTTCCTTGCTTTCCTTTATCTTTAATCACATTGCAAGATACTCAGAAAACCCTGTTTCAACTACCTCCCCTTCACCTATAATTAAATCTTCTGATACTATAACATAATCAGTTTTGGTTCTATACATACCCTTTTTTAAGTCCATGAATTTCTATCCCGAAGTTTTAACTTTCCACATCTTATGACTTCCAGCATTTTTCTTATATCATTTTCTTTCTTAAATCACAAAGTCTCCTGTTATTATAATATTCATATTTATCATGACATAGGCTAAAATCTGATGAAATAAGCTTCCCTTTTCTTTACAGTTAGTATAATCATGTAATGTTATAATTCAATATACTTATTATTTCCATTTTAAGTCTACAATGCTTAATCTTCCCATTTTTGCTAATGTTTTAGCTAATATCTTTACTGTATTTCTACGGAATATGGCTATTACAGAACCTCTTTCATTTCCCAAATTCCAGATCCCCCCCCCCATATTTTTTTTCTGTTTTTAATCTTTCTTTATTCATTAAAAATCTTGTCTTCTAATATAATTACATCTGCACCACATGTATTAACACCACTCCAAAATCCCTATTCTTCTTACAATATTCTTAATACTATTCAAATTTACAGAAAGCACTCTAAAATTTTCATTTCAAATTAGGTTCATGGTTTTAAACATTCATAGCTAATTACTAGGCTAGATGCCTTAATAGGTCATTCTAAACCTTCCGAAAGTTTGGTTTAAACACTTGTTCCTCAGTTTTTTAGTTTTCATTCTAAACCTTGTCAATTTGTCTCCCAAAGGTGAGAATCAAACACGCCACAGTGTGTCTGTGAGTAAAGTGCCTTAACCATTATACCAACCCCCAATCATTAACTGTATATATTCTTATCCATTTCATTTCTTTTTTTCTTTTGTACTTGTCCATTTAATTTTTTTCTGTCTTTACCATTTTACCATTAAAATTCTTTTTTTTCCTTTTACTACCAATTTGTCTTCATTACTTATTTCAAAGCCTTCTTCAATGTCCTCTTTATTTTTTATCTCATCTAATTTTTCCATTTCTACTTCTAAAACTTCTCTTTGTTCATGTTCATCTCTCTTTTTCCTTACTCTTATTTTCATTTTTGCAATCCATCCATAAATGTCCAATTTTGTTAAATTTATAGCATTTCAATTTACATTTTTTTGTATCATGTCCCATTTTCCCACAAATATATAATTTTCTTTTACCATGGTTACATATCAAACATCCTTTTTTCCAAAAAAAAAACATATTTTGGATTGTATACAGTTTTTTATGACACTCCTATCATGCTTGGTGTGTGTGTGTGCGTGTGTGTGTGTGTGTGTGTGTGTGTGTGTGTGTGTGTGTGTGTGTGTGTGTGTGTGTGTGTGTGTGTGTGTGTGTATATATATATATATATATATATATATATATATATATATATATATATATATACACACATACAGTCCATTAACCTCTTTTATCATAAACATCTGCAGCATCCAGCACTGCTTTACATAAAGATTTCAAATATCCTTTCAAAGTCTCTCCACCTCTGTTTGAAATTGCACATGAATTAGCTTTTTTTGTTTCCCTGTTAAATGCTTTTATCACCTAAATATTCCATAGGTTACAGTCTTACTTTTTTCTTATTCTCCAAGAAAATTTTCCATTCAAAAAAGTCTCAAACATAATGTCAGAAAATGTCTCTGTTAATAAGAATAAATGCTCTTACCTCATGTGCTTTTGTACCCAAAGGAGCTATACATTGTCCCACACTTCATACCTGTCCATTTTTTTGTCATCTTTACTTTGAATCTTTACCATGTCCTTCTGTTTTTTCATTTTCTTCTGACTTTTTCTTTTCTGATATTTCCTTTTTGCATTCTTTTACCTTCTCTGCACGTTTTCTTTTCCATCTCACCACTATTCTTCAGGATTGTCTCTGCATCTTCCTTTTGTATTTTCTTCATAATGTCCCCCCCACAGGAAACAGTTCCTATATTTTCTGTCTCGCTCTGCATCACTTTTTCTTTAAATAAATCACTCTGCAACTGTTAGGAAAATGTATAACTACAATGCAATATGTAGGCTTAGTGTATTGAAATATATAACTGCAATATGCAGGTTTAGTGCATTAAGGGTTAAAAGGAGTTAATACATTTATTCTGCTTATTCTGTGTGAAAATATGCAGCTGCTAGAAGCTCTGAAAAAACAACAATGGATGTCTGTAAATCGCAGAATGTGTATTTTGTCCAGGACTGTACCTTGAATGTATCATATCAGTTGGGAGGGTGGCCTAATGGTTAAGGTGTTTGCCTTACAAACACAAGGTGCAGGGTTCGAGTCTCACAAGGGATAATTGGCTAGGCTTAAAATGGCTCGCAAAGGTAGTTAGCTTAGTACTAATCTATGAACCTATGAACTAGAGAAAGAATTGTGAGAAATTAAGGAAAGCTGAAACAAGCCCAAGGCCAGGTTGTTTTTCTCAAATATGTTTTTGCAAGACAGCAATTATCTGACCATGTCAGCAGCAAATCTAATAATAGCATCTTTCTGTGAACTGGCAGAAAACTGTATAAAAACTGTAGGCTGAACTATGGAAAATCAGACAAACCTTGTACTTACATGCTTTGTCTCCTTGCTGCAAGTAATAAAGGGTGCCTTGCTTGAACCTAATGTGCATTGATCTTTGTGTTTTCTTTTACAGATTGGTCCTTCAGACCGGAAACCCTCTCTCCACCTCAGATCAGATGGCCAGGTGGCTGAAACCGTACGGGGAAGAAACCAAATCAGTTCTTCTAATATGTAAAGTCCTCTGACTGAATTGTCATCAAAAGAGGCCAGCCACTTTCTGATCTGTGACTGAAGGACGGGTTTTCCACGAATCGGCGATCAATCACGTGGGCTCAGGTAAGGTGAATCTACTTTTTTTCTGTTTCAGGATCAGGGACTAGATGTGTATTGTTTTTTGTCAGATTGTATTTTTCTTATAGTCAGGGATAGAAAAGGTACTGTCTTGTCATAGAGCAGGAAAAACAGAATAAGTAGACTTTAGGCAGTCATTCTGAAGAGACTATAACAAAATCCGTGGTACACGTTAAAACTAGAGAATCAAGGTGAAGTTACGTAGCAATCAAAGGTAAAAGGAAAATGAGTAATAACTGTACAAAAACACTCCGAGATTCAGTGTTAATGGAAGATGCAAAATATATGCAGTCACAGCATGCAAACGTTAGATACTTTTCAAAATGGGTTATCAAATACGAATTTGATGGAAAATTAGAAAAATCCTCACTCATCAAACGTATTAAACAACTTAAAACTGATTCTAAAGGTCAGGTAAAAAAGCAACGACAGTTAGGAATTCCCCAGGCACACAGGTGGCTGGAGGAAGTAAACCGTGGGGACCAAAACAACAAGCATTCAAAGACAATGTTTTTAGATAGGGAGGATACAACCTAGTAATCGCATCAGCACCTCCGCCTCGCCCTCCCTTACCAGAATATGGAGCAAGTAGACAGGTTGATCCACCCCCACTATATCCTGTGGTCACTGAGGACAGGGACGCTATAAAACTGAAACTAGCTAAAATAAGGGATCCCATTGAAACTAGGTCCCGAACAAAAGCAGGTAATCGAGAGTCATGGCAGAAATCTAAAGACACACAACCTGCGGGAGAAGAAGAAGAGGAAATATGTCCACTCATAGAAGTACCGAACCCTCAGGCAGGGCAAGATAATCAGGATCCAACCAACTTAGTATATAGACCCTGGACTCAGGAAGATATTCAGAAAGCTACAGAAGGGATTCCCCATCTGAAAATTAATTTTAGAAAATTTTCAGACGATTTACAAGAAATGAGGCTAAGTTATCATTTAAACGGGGAAGAAATAGAAAGGGTAGTTTGACAAATTGTAGGGCCAAATTGGTACATGATTTGTGGCAATTGGAATCCTCATGATGCTGAACAAAAACCCCTTCCTCATAGCAGTGCAGATTTAGACGCTAGAGTAAAAGGACTTACAGACCGCATCTCTGAAAAATGGAAACCTAGGGCAGACTGCACGTGCATTAATCAATGCATCCAACAGGAGGGTGAGACAGCTGACCGATATTTCGCTAGGCTGCTGGAATGTTTTAACAACCACTGTGGGATGCAGGTCCCCGAAGACCAAAAACAAGATTCCCCATATGAACAGCAGTTGAAAAATGCATTTTTAAAAGGTAGTAGTGCACCTATAACCAGTTTTATTACAAAACATATGGTTGATCATTGAACTAGCAGGGTGCAATCACTACTCGAATATGCTAGGCATACTGAAAGGCATTTCAATAGCAAAAAGAAAAAGAAGGCTCAAGTATTTTCTGTAGAGGACGGAGCAGAAATTTATGTAGTACACCCTGGGAAGAAGGGCAGTAAAAATGCACAGGGAGGTAGGCAGTCTGATCAACGATCAGAAGACTTTGAAGGACGTAAAAAAAGGGGTGAATGTTTCAAATGTGGTAAAAAGGGACATTTGGCAAGGGATTGCAGGAAAAATAAGAAAGCAACAACGAAAGACAAGGAAGGTGAAGACTGACTATATGATAGTCAGGAATCATTATAAGGGGCTAGTGCAGAAAGGACAAATGAGAATGTGAAAAGGGAAATAGAGGAAGTACAGGGAATTGATGACGGGGAAGTAGAAGATGAAGTACTAGACTTGGCTTTATTGAGCCTGGAGCTTTACTTAGCAGATACTAAACCAGAAGTTATACTTTCAGTGGAAGGCAGGGAAGTCAAATTTTTGTGTGACTCAGGGGCATCACGAACCCTGATACACCCCTCCAAAGTGCCAGAAAACTCAGAATCATCCGACTACATATTAGTCAAAGCAGTTGATGGGCAGCTATATCGGGAGCCCCTCTCCCGCAATATTACAATAACTGATCCTGTTTTGGCATTGACACAGAAAAGTAAGATTGTAGTTTCTGCAAAGTGCCCAGTGAATCTCTTGGGCAGGGATCTCATGCAGTTATTTGGCATAGCAGTAGTCCCAACCATGCAGGGAATGGAAGCACAGCGGCAAACTGACACCTTTACGGTGCAATCGGGGGGTGAAATATTTTATTGGTATAGTCAGGACTTGGTCACAACTGGTCCAGGGACTGTGACCAAGGAGCTGATGAACGTAGCCATCAGTAAGTTTCCCTCCCTCAACATTGATAAACAACACCTGTTACATTGTACCCTATATTTTTGTAATACACCAGGACCCGATAAGGAATATGAAGAAAGATTATTTAAGAATCATACAAATAGATTGGTACTGCATAACCTGTACTGGGACACAGAAGGGAATAGCATAGTCAGCTGTTCTCTGCCCTAGGAATTTTTAACACTTTATAAATCTAATCGATTACCACATGTTAGCTTGACCAAGAATAAAAATATACAGTGGGCAGACCTAGGGGAGAAAGCCACAAGATGGGAGAAACAAACAGAACTGGAACTGTCAGGACAGGGAATACAAGTACAGAAATTGAATTGGGTGACACAGACCAACCCAGCTGTGCACCTGCATTCTCTCGAAGACAGCTGATGGACGCTCCTACTGAAGGAGGAAGAAAACGCCTTGTGAGATATACCAGAGACTCTCTGGTCAACAGGGAAATCAGATGTAGGACTTATTTGTATGGCAGGGACAGTTAATATCACACCAAAATCAGCATTTAGACCACAGAAAAGACAATATCCCTTAAGGAAAGATGCAGAGGCAGGGATAAAACCTATTACAGCAGCATTACTTAAGGGAGGGGTGCTAGTGGAATCTCCCGATTCTCCGTGTAATACACCTCTATTTCCAGTTAAAAAAGCCAATGGAGAATGGCGTATGGTCCAGGATTTGCAAGCTGTGAATGACACAGTAGTACCAAGGGCACCTATAGTGCCAGATCCACACACTCTGTTAAATAACTTAAAACCTCAACAAAAATATTTTTCTGTGGTAGATATTAGTAACGCATTCTTTTCAATACCGATACACCCAGATAGCCAGTATTGGTTTGCATTTACATTTCAGTGAAAAAGATACACATATACGCAACTACCACAGGGATATTGTGAGAGCCCTATGATATTCTCACAAGAAATGTCAAGTAACTTGGCAAGGTTTAATCCACCAAAGGGTAGTCAGGTCTTCCTTTATGTTGATGACATTTTGTTGGCGGCCCCCACCCTGCAGGATTGTAGGGAAGATACCGTAGCACTTCTACGATTTTTAGCCACTGAGGGACATAAAGTAAATAAAGATAAGCTGCAGCTCTGGAGAAAACAAGTTAAATACCTAGGATATGTGATATCCAAGGA
This sequence comes from Protopterus annectens, assembly GCF_019279795.1. Lineage (NCBI taxonomy): Eukaryota > Metazoa > Chordata > Ceratodontiformes > Protopteridae > Protopterus > Protopterus annectens. The sequence goes on from NC_056746.1 coordinate 422,866,837, forward strand.
AAGTAGAACTCTAGATGAAGACAGAAAAGTGGCAATCTTGCAGGCACCAAAACCCACCACCAAGAAGGAAATGATGTCCTTCTTGGAAATGACTAATTTTTGTCAAAGCTGGATTCCAAACTATGCCTTGGAAACTGCACCCCTAACTGATCTTACATATAAGAAGCCTATGGCAGTGCAGAAGTTGTTACAATGGACATCAGAGGCAGAATCTGCCTTTTGTAAACTGAAACAATTAATAGCGTCCTCTCTAGTTCTGAGATTACCAAATTATCATAAATGATTTGTAGATTGAAGCAGGGTTATATGACATCAGTACTAACAGAACAACATGGGGATAAGCAATGCCCCATTGCTTACTATTCATCACAATTAGACCCAGTGGCACAGTCCTTATCCCACTGTGTGCAGGCAGTAGTTGCAGCAGCGATGGCAGTGCAAGCTTCGGCCTCAATAGTCTTATTCCACCCCCTCACTCTTAGGGTACCCCATGCAGTCACGATTATTTTGCTACAAGAAAAGGTGGCATATCTTTCCCCTGCTAGGCATCTCTCCTGCATGACTATATTGTTGAGCCAACCTCATATGACAATTGAATGATGCACGACTTTGAACCCTTCTACTCTGCTCCTGACCCCTGCAGACAGCACATCGCATCGCTGCATGCAGGTAATTGAGCAAAAGACATTACCTAGAAAAGATCTCACAGATGTCCCCTTGGACGATGCCGAGGTGACATACTACATGGATGGCTCGTGCAAAAGGGGTCCTGCAGGACATAACCTAGTAGGATATGCAGTAGTCTCTAATACTGAGGTTGTAGAAGCAAAATCCTCACCACACAATTTATCTGCACAGGCAGCAGAATTAATTGCCCTGACACGGGCATGTAACTTAGCAAGGGGTAAATATGTAAACATTTTTACTGATAGCCAGTATGCTTTTTCCACTGTACATGTGTTTGCACAACAGTGGAAAAACCGGGGAATGATAACATCTACTGGCAAACCTATAAATTATACTCAGTTTATTTTATATCTTTTAGAATCTATTCAGTTACCTCAGAAGGTGGCCATTTGCAAATGTGCAGCTCACACCAAGCAACAAGATAGGATTTCAAAAGGTAATGCAAGAGCTGATACAGCTGCAAAACAAGTAGCTACAGAAGTATTTCTTTTAAACGAGGAATTACAACCCTCTGAAATTCTGAATCTGGATATGTTAAAACAATGCAGATACTCACTACGCAAGCTGAAAAACAGCAATGGATAAAATGAGGAGCAATCCTCGAAAAGGGGTTGTACATCTCTAAGAAAGGGAAACCAATACTACCCTCTAATTTGTTCCACTATGCGGCATTGTTGAGCCATGGGCAGTGCCATGTCTCAACAGGGGGGATGATACAGTTGGTAAACCAGGTGTTCACAATGTACGGATTTACAAACTATTCTAAAAAATTTTGTTTAATGTGTCAGATTTGTAACAAACACCATGCACAGGGGGCGATAAAGCCCAAGCAAGGGAGTTTTCCCACACCACCATATCCGTTTCAAACTATCTGCATGGATTTCATAGAATTGAACAAATGTGAGAATAAGAAGTATTGCCTTGTCATTATAGATATGTTTTCCAGATGGGTGGAAGCCTTTCCAACCAAAAACCCAGATGCAGCTACAGTGGCAAAAGTACTTGTTAAGGAAATTATTCCTAGGTTCGGCATTCCGGAGAGAATCTATAGTGACAATGGTACGCACTTTGTAAATCAAACCTTACAACAGCTGAGCAAGTTTTTTGGTATTTCTTTAAAAAAATCATTGTGCATATCATCCGCAGTCTGCAGGGCTGGTTGAAAGACGTAATGGTATACTGAAAAGCAAAGTGAGGAAATTGATAACTGAGACAGGGAAAACCTGGTTGTACTGTTTACCCCTGGCACTGTTGAACATGAGAACCGTCCCTACAGCAAAAGGACTGACTCCTTTCGAGAAGATGTATGGGAGGGATTATTATACACCCCAGTGTAAACCTCTCATGTCATCAGACCAGGAAGCTGATTTTACATTAGCTGAATATATGAAAAAGTTGTTGAGTTCTAAACATCTGTTGCAGTTTAATTCTGTTTCAGGTCAAAAACAAACCGAAACATCGGAAGTGGCAGTGACGCCAGGAGACTGGGTGTGGATTAAAATCGTGAAGCGAAAGAACTGGGCATCGCCAAAGTGGGAAGATCCCTACCAGGTGCTTCTTTCAACACCTACTGCAGTCAAAATAGCAGAGCGAGCTTCGTGGATACATCTGACACACTGCAAGTTGGTGAAGAACTTCAAGCTGGACAAAGACCTTACCTCTCCATCAGGACCCTAAGCACAAATGTCTGGCTACAAAGGGGGTCAGATCAATAGAAACTGATCCGTCTCAAACCCAGTGAAGCAATCACTGGTGCTAAAGTCCTATAGGGCAGAGAGTAAGATCACGTGTCCTAGGCGAAGATGACAGAAGCAAGAAAGATCCAAATACATCTGTTTGGAGGAACCGGAGAAAACAGGAATGCAGAGCAATCATTTCCGCAGAAATATTGCATGACCATCCTGTTAACTGTACTGGTAGCAATAATCCTTTTATTGTGGCCATTTCTCTTCTCTGCCACACAAGTAGAATGAAGTAAACGTGCAAAGTGGCACCCAAATTTCAATACTTATCAGGCTATTAAGCACGCTTATGCAGACACCCACAATATCTCCAATTGCTGGGTCTGTGCAGCTATTCCTACTGCACATGGAGGAATACCCTTAATACAGATTCCCTTAAATATGAACCAAACCTGGCAAGCACTGCTGAAAGATGCAGTGAACGTGACATCAATTAAAAGAGTGACCCTATTTTTACCCAAGGCAAAAAGAGGAACAGTGTGCTTTCAAAACTACGGAAAAACAGAGGTTGGAAATAGCACCTGTAACATGACAATGATACATTACTGTACTGGAAATTCCTGCACCATGACAAACGAGGGCCAACAATTACAAGTTGGCAATAGCAATGGCTCCACTGAAAGAAAGAAAATGGTTGATGAAAATCAAATTCTGTATAGTAAAATGTTCTGGGCTATGACCCAACAAAAGCCTGGTAACTATAAATTCAGTAACATCTCAGTCGCAATTCCTGACTGCTACTTCATGTGTGGTGACAGAGCATATAAATGGCTACCAGGCAATTGGTCTGGAAGCTGTTTTCTGGCATATCTGATTCCAGCAATACGACATGTATCGACACTACCCCAGGAGAAAATTCGAAATGTTCGAGAAATCAAGAAACCCACTAATCCGGTGGGACAAGTTGATGCATCCTCGATATATCACCATGATTTAGCCCATGTGAATGACAAAAGACTGCCGCACATGGATCTGGCTGATGATGTCATATCTTGGGTGGGCATAATACCAGCATACGGAGCAGTGAAATCAATCTGGGAGCTGAGAAAACTATCCAAACTTCTTGAAACGATGAGTAATGCGATTTTTTCTGCTCTAGAATTGGTGACTGATGAAACTCACAGCCATGAGGACAGTGGTGCTTCAAAACCGCATGGCTCTCGACTTCACTCTAGCCGCGAAAGGAGGTTTGTGTGCTTTAATCCAGGAGGAGTGCTGTTCATTTATTCCTGACAACAAACATGAAATAGACAGCCATCTCAAAATAATTCAGCAAGTGTTGGCTATGACCAAACCAGGACCGAATCCATTGACAGACTTTTTCCAAAAATGGTTCGAGGGTTGGGGCAACATCTTGATGAACATTCTGATTGACATCTGTGTAGGGGCAGCCTTACTGATGGTGTGTGGATGCTGCTGCATCCCCTGTATAAAAAGACTAGTTGAAAATTTCATGGACGCTTCAATTTCAAAGACTTTATATCAGAATGTTGAGTTAGAAGTACTGATTAAAAGCTGAAGAAATACTTTCAAAAGCTTGAACTGAATGACTCTCTAACTGCAAATCCTGAGTGGGAAATGGTTAAGGGAAGAAAAACTGTTTATGCTTGTTTTGAAAGTAGAATAAAGTATTAAAAGGGGGGAAATGTTAGGAAAATGAATAACTACAATGCAATACGTTGGCTTAGTGTATTGAACTATATAACTGCAATATGCAGGTTTAGTGCATTAAGGGTTAAAAGGAGTTAATACATTATTTATTCTGCTTATTCTGTGTGAAAATATGCAGCTGCTAGAAGCTCTGAAAAAATAAAAATGGATGTCTGCAAATCCACCATGGTCAGCAGAATGTGTATTGAGGCCAGGACTGTACCTTGAATGTATCATATCAGAACTAGAGAAAGAATTGTGAGAAACTAAGGAAAGCTGAAACAAGCCCAAGACCAGGTTGTTTTTCTCAAATATATTTTTGCAAGACAGCAATTATCTGACCATGTCAGCAGCAAATCTAATTATAGCATCTTTCTGTGAACTTGCAGAAAACTGTATAAAAACTGTAGGCTGAACTATGGAAAATCAGACAAACCTTGTACCTACATGCTTTGTCTCCTTGCTGCAAGTAATAAAGGGTGCCTTGCTTGAACCTAACGTGCATTGATCTTTGTGTTTTCTTTTGCAGCAACCCTCCTGACTGGGGGGTTGTAATTATACATCCATCAAACAGATTTATTTGAAACCTCTCCTCAGAATCCTGCATGCATTCTTTGGTCTTGATATTGGCTTTCTCTTCCATTTCTTTCACCACTTTATTATCTCCTCCTCTCTCCATCTGCCTTCCTATTTCTCTGCTCTGTCTCTGCATCTGGAATGGAAACAGGAAGTGTTCATGCAAAATGGTTCCCACTTGCAACAACTATGGGTAACAGAAGTTCCCCAATGCCCTTGCCAAATTTTCTCTAGTAGTATAAGTACTTCCTTGGGTCTCACCTGAAAAGGGTATACTAGCCTAGTGGGTCTAAATTGGTCAAGAAAGGATAAATAAAATAAAAAAAAAAAACAAAATAACATCCTGAAAAGTAAAGCCATTCAGTTTTCTAATCCCGCCCTGTTTTTGCAGCAAAAATTTGATCCTTTTATTTTGGTGCAACTTGGAATTTAATCCTGTTTTCTTGCTGCAGACCACCACAGGCTATCACTTCAAAACCCAATGTACTGTCCCAGTTTTAATACAGTCTGCATACAGATCAATCCAGGTTGTCGGCTTGCCCTTCATATTCTTTCTCTGGTGCTGTTGATTTCCTCATTTTGCAAGTTTTCTAGGTTAAAAGTTGATTTTTCACCTCTCAGTCTTCCTGCTGCATTGCCAGCATGGAGGCCATATGATCATTCAGACTACCACCCTCCTCATTATCTCTCCTGGCCATTCTATCCATTAGGTCATCCAGTTTACTATTGACTTTTTTATTTCAACCTGGTTGTCTCCTCCAGTGACATCTCTGCATTATCCCTACAAGCAATTTCATTCCAGCCTTTTTTCAGAGGCATCTAATTCCATCTCCTTCGTCATGTGAGCTACCAAATTTTCAAAGTCCTCAGCTCTGGGTCATCACATTGGTTCAGCTATGAGCCTTTTACAGATAAATGCCCCACTGACGTCTCTCTTTTCCTAGTTCTTCTTCTTAGATTACCTTTTACATGTCATCCAGGAAGGGAAAATGTGTGTGTGGGATGAAGATTCCCCATAAGGATAGACAGGAGAAGTGCATTTTTTGTTTGGCCACTGTACACAACCATATTCAGTGTGGGATTTGTCAGACTTTTATAGCAAAGACAAACATATTCAGTGTGGGATTTGTCAGGCTTTTATACCAAAGACTCCACACAGTCTGTCATTAATTTCTATTTACTTAGAAAACCAGCATTTAAAACTTTCAAATTAGGATTCCATGGCCTCTGAATTGACACACACCCACATTCAGCTGCTGCTTAAGAAAAGAAAAGCTAAAAATATTCTTATTGAATCTGTTGCTGTCCAACCATTTCCAAATGTCTCTGTTAGGGTTGGATGAGAAACCCAAAGATTGTTCAGTGGTGTGTAAGCTCCCTCTGTCGCTTCCCAGTTGAAACCTGACACAGGGTCTATGTCTACCCATGTGTCTGTCAAGGCTGTGCCTATTTATGTTCCAGATGAAGAAGGGATACTTTGGCTGATTATATCAGAGGGATTTAGAGAGATTCCCAAAATTCTTGTTAGGGATGAAGTTCCTTGTACTCTCATTAAATTTAGGCAGGGGTCATGCAAGAGATTTTATCCTGACAAGCCTCTCAGGTGTAAATGACCTGAGTCATACCTCCCTGGACTATATGAAGAGAGGGGTCTACCTGACATCATCGACAGCGGAAAACACCGACAAGCGAATCGCGAGTGCCAGAAGATCGACAAGCAGAAGACCGACGCGATGGATGAAAACACCGACGCCGAGGATGCCGACATGGGAAAAGGCTGTGTAAGTATGCGGTAGTGACGGACGTTAGGGTGCAAGTAAGGTAAGTGTGGATATTGACGGTCTGTGGGGATAGGGGTGGGTTAAGTGAGTTAGGGTTAGGGACTGGGTTAGGTAAGTGTGCGGTAGTGATAGTCTTTGGGTTAGGGGTGGGTTAAGTGAGTTAGGGTTAGGGCGCGGGTTAGGTAAGTGTGTGGTAGTGATAGTGTTTGGGTTAGGGGTGGGTTAAGTGAGTTAGGGTTAGGGTCTGGGTTAGGTAAGTGTGCGGTAGTGATAGTCTTTGGGTTAGGGGTGGGTTAAGTGAGTTAGGGTTAGGGCGCGGGCAGGGGCGGCCTGTGCTATTGGACTGCCGGACTGCAGCCCCCTCAGAACAAAAAAAATATAAAAAAAAATTTTTTTAAATTTTCGCGGACTGCAGTAGTCCCGACTACTGCGCATCTATGTGCATGCTCCAGGCAGTCCCCATAGAGAAACACATGGAGACGACTCGCTGGGAGGATGTATCGAAGCCGGACTGCAACAGCCAGGAACAGTCTCGTCGGGAGGTTTGATGTCAGGGATCTCGCGGGCAGGATGTACGTTAGCTGGAAGCTGGATATTATGGAGAATGGACAGGTAAGTGTATGGTGCTTTTTACTTTTACAATGTATGCTTTTTACATACTTTGTGTGTGTATGGTACTTGCTGCTTCTAGTGTGTGTGTGTAAATGCCCCAGGTGCTCATGGTGGTGTGGTAGGAAATACCTCAGACTTGAACCCTGTACCCTGTATGCAGGTGTTAAAGATGTGAGTTCCCTAGCCACCAACATTTGTAAAAAAATTGCAGATTTTTGCCTCATATTTGATCTGATCTGTTCCTCATAATATCTGTGGTTTGTAAATGCTGCAATGCTTGATATTTGATGGTGTAGTAGTAGCATTGTTGCCTCACAGCTGCAGGTTCTCAGGTTTGATTCTTGGCTGGGGTTCCTTCTTTGTGGGGTCTGTTATCTTCTCCCTGTGTTTGTGTAGGTTTGCTTTTATTTGATGTTGCACTGGTAGCATTGTTGCCTCACAGCTGCAGGTTCTCAGGTTTGATTCTTGGCTGGGGTTCCTTCTTTGTGGGGTCTGTTATATTCTCCCTGTGTTTGTATGGGTTTGTTTTTATTTGATGGTGCAGTGGTAGCATTGTTGCCTCACAGCTGCATATTCTCAGGTTTGATTCTTGGCTGGGGTTCCTTCTTTGTGGGGTCTGTATCTTTTTCCTGTGTTTGTGTGGGTTTGCTTTTGTGTCCTCCCATGTTACAAAGACATGTCTGCATTATTTCTTCCTGGGCCTCTGCTGAAAATTGTTTTTTTGTTCCAAGTCAGACTGTCCTGATTAACAAATGTTAAATAAAATTGACAGGCATTTGAATTTCAGACTTCAGGTTTCTGAATGTTTAATTCCTTGCATATTTGATGGTGCAGTGGTAGTATTGTTGCCTCACAGCTATAGGTTTTCTGGTTTGATTCTTGGTTGGGTGGCTTCTGTGTGGAGTCTGCATCTCCTCCTGTGTTTGTGTGGATTTGTTCTGGTGCCCTGCCATTTTACAAAGACGTGTCTGCAGTATTAATCCCTGTGTCTCTGCTGAAAATTGTTTTTGTTCTGTCCGCAGTAAAATTGACAGGCATTTGAATTTCAGACTTCAGGTTTCTGAATGTTTAATTCCTTGCATATTTAATGGTGCAGTGGTAGTATTGTTGCCTCACAGCTATAGGTTTTCTGGTTTGATTCTTGGTTGGGGTGGCTTCTGTGTGGAATCTGCATCTCCTCCCTGTGTTTGTGTGGATTTGCTCTGGTGCCCTGCCATTTTACAAAGATGTGTCTGCAGTATTAATCCCTGCGTCTCTGCTGAAAATTGTTTTTGTTCTGTCCGCAGTAAAATTGACAGGCATTTGAATTTCAGACTTCAGGTTTCTGAATGTTTAATTCCTTGCATATTTGATGGTGCAGTGGTTGTATTGTTGCCTCACAGCTATAGGTTTTCTGGTTTGATTCTTGGTTGGGGTGGTTTCTGTGTGGAGTCTGCATCTCCTCCCTGTGTTTGTGTGGATTTGCTCTGGTGCCCTGCCATTTTACAAAGACGTGTCTGCAGTATTAATCCTCGTCTCTGCTGAAAATTGTTTTGTTCTGTCAGCAGTAAAATTGACCGGCATTTGAATTTCAAACTTCATGTTCTTCAGAATACATAGTAGCACAACCTTTTTTTCTAGCAATTTTCTAAGTTTATAAGATGAATATTTTAAATTTGTCCCTATTTTTGGGACTGTATTCCCCCATTATTGGCTTGCCCAGGTTTTGTGCTAAGGTTGACAGCTATGGCAAGAACTGAATTCACTGAATATGTTTGAGGGCTGTATTCCCTCATTACTGGGTTTGTCCAGGTGTTTTGTACTAAGAGGTTGACAGCTATGGTGAGAACTGAATTCACTAAATGATAGCCATTTAAGTTTCAGTCTTCCTCTCTTTTACAAAGCAGCTGATGTGGCATAGTGGTATGTTACTCTGACTGTTTTTTGCTCAGGGACCTTGGCAGTAAAATGTATGGTGGCAACACAACATTTTATTCTAGCAACTTTCCAAGATTATACAAGCAATGTTTAATGTGTCCCTGGTTTTTGACCCCCCCCAATACATTTTGGCTTTTTCCAGTTTTCTTGAGCTGCGAAGTTGAGATGCAGTTGAGTATTGAGTAGATTTTACAAGGAACTGAGAGCTGCAGGGGAATAGAAGTTTAGTGCTTTGCCTAGTTAATACTATAGCACAACAGGTTGTGTACTTGCTTTTGATGCAGAAGGCTGTGGGTTCTACTCCCACAAGGGGTAGATGCTGTTATACTGAGAATGTTCTCCTTGATGAAGATACTAACTATGAGTCTGTTATCAGTTTGCCATCCATTTCCTCTTGCAATATTATTACTAGCTTATCATTTTTTAATGTAATATAGGCAATTTATTCCTGAGGGGCAACAGACACTTTATTTTTCGATGAAACCATGAAATATAAAGATGACTGCTAGCAGCAACCGCTTCATTAGTTACAGATTTCTTTAATGTGGAATTATTTAGATGTCTTACTTCAGAGATTGTGCATATTTACTGATAATGGACTGTAGAATTGTGCATATTTACTGATAAAGGTGGACTGTAGAATTGTGCATATTTACTGATAAAGGTGGACTCTAGAATTGTGCATATTTACTGATAATGGTGGACTGTAGAATTATGCATATTCACTAATAATGGTGGACTGTGGAATTGTGCATATTTACTAATAATGGTGGACTGTAGAATTGTGTATATTTACTAATAATGGTGGACTGTGGAAGTCTGAGTAGACTTTTTTATGATAAATGTTCTCAACTGGGCAGTTTTGCCATTATGGGTGCATATGGTTTGTTTCATTGCTTACTGGAAAAATGTTCAAAACAAATTTAAAACACCCTCTAACAAGTGTACTGTATTGTACAAGGAATATAATTTTAGTACAATGAGGAAGGTATATCAAAGAGCACATGTATGTTTCATATGCAAGGGGCCTATGATTTGAAAACAGCCCCAAATTAATCTTTATCTGCCACTGGCAAAATGTATTTTCTTTGAATGTGGGTTTCAATGCTGTTTCAATTAATGTGAGTTTCAAGGGCAGAGAAGTTTTAATGCTAAGTTTTCATTGTGAGACTGCATTGTTTTGTTTAACAGATGACTTAGTGTTTGTGCTGTAAAATACAAAATAAAACTTTCAAATGAAGTCAACTCATCATAGAAGTAAAGCAGTATGCACATTAGTGTTTATGGTAAATGGAGTGAAATAGCCAAGTAATGGTTCATTTGAATGGCTGCAGAGGCTCCATTCAACCATTATTTTGTCAGGGGGGAAGGGCAGCAAACTCAGACAGGCCCAGCTGAACTATACCTCCCAACTGCCCAGATTTTCAAAGAATTAATAGATTTTTGCTTCTTATTTTTGGTTTGTTCTTCATAAAATTTTTAGTTTTCTGGCAAATCATTTAGGAATTAAGTCACTAAATAATAAGTTTCAGACTTCATAACCTTCAGAAAAATGCATGTTAAAGTAAGAGCTGTTCTATCAACTGTCTCAATTTATACAAGAGCAATTTTTAGTACTGTTTATATGTGCCCCCAATATATTTGGCCTTGTTCAGATTTACTGCATTAACAGGTTGAGAGGTACATGCAAATAAATTGCTTTATAGAATTAGGCATAGCCAACCTCTCAACTGTCCCCAATTTTGGCTCAAAATGTTGCTCTTCCCCCTAATAATCCCTCTGCAAAATAGCAATTTTGGAAGAAAACATGGAGGGTTTACAATTAAGAAATAACTGTAATAATCAAAGTTATAGATTACTTGAAATGCATGTAGATTCTTTTATTTTGTCAGCTGCTCAAGGTAGCAGTACTAATATTAAAGTGTCCCTTCTTTGACAGGTAGCAGCTGTATTGTGTGTCTATTTTATATTTTTGCATCACATTTTGGTCCATTTTTCATAAAGTTGTTTTTTGGCAAGTTAGTGACAAATCACTAAAGACTGAAGTTAGAAAATGACAGACATTTGAGTTTCAGATTTTATACCCTTCAGAAAATTCATACTAATGCAAGACCTATTCTATTATCTTTCTAAGTTTATTAGAGCAATATTTAAAACTTGTCCTTATTTTTGGGCCTTTGTCCCACTTCTGTGTATGGCTTTGTCCAGATTTCTTGCTCTTGAGGTTGAGAGGTATGGCAAATGTGTCAGGGCCATCACAGTCAGCCAGAGAGATTTCAAATTGTGACATGCTTGTTGCACCCCACTCCCCCATGTAGTGACTCTGGATGTGTCCAAGCAAGGCAAGGAGTAGTTGTATCTACCTTGGATGGGAGGACACACTGCATAAGTACTACAGTGGCTTTTCATCTGTCCTTGATTTTGCAGAATGGTCTGGTTTCTGTCATATTTTGTACTGTTGATTTATGCTTATTACTCAGATTTATGCTTATTACTCAAAGTGCCTGTTGCTCTGTGTTTAAGTAGCAATGCTTTAATGACCATAAGGTAAGCTTGTCTGAGATCGTAAGATGCAAGTAAGCTTTAATAAGCATACTGTTAAACAATTGCCAACATTGAAAGCCTTTCTGTTGTTGCCATGCAGAGAATACTTGACTAGATAATGTATAAGCCTTGGGTATTAAAGGACAGGATTCCATTATTTTAAATAGCTCATTACACTTGTTGGAGACTTCCAGTCATCTCTACAGACTTTACCCGTAAACTAAACAGAATGCCAATCATGTGTGGTCCATAACCTGTACAGTAATCCTTTAAGCAATGTATCTTGAGCTTGTTTCTTGTTTGCTTTTCATTTTTACTTTTATCATGTTTTCCCATGAAACAAGTTGTCAGGCAGCAGGTCTTTTTGGATAAGAAACATTTTTACAAGTGGGGCATCACATAGATTTCTACTTTCAGCATGTTACTTGGTACTTTAATAAAGCTGAATATATTATAATTAGAACTGCAGTGCAAGGAGAAGTGGTTTGAGTTGAGTGCTTCTGGTTTTTCTTATACTTGATTTTGACTGGCATTCCAGTAATGTATTTAAAAAGTAATTTATTTTTTCATGCCTCACAACCTTTTGTTTCCATCTAGATATTAAGTAAGCTGTCATGCAGCTTTCGAGATTACCTATTAGGCAAATCGTTCTGTCTAGAGACTGATCACAAACCCTGGTTTCATTGCTGGGAGGTCAGGCGCTGGATCTTCTACCCAGAATCCAGCGCTTTAGGATGAGATTGATGCAGTTCTCATACACGGTGCAGTACGCTCCAGGGAAATCACTGTGGGTGGCAGATGCCCTGTCACGTTCTCCACTTAAAACCAAGCTAACCCGGAGGAAACGGAGTTAATGGTGGACACGGATATTTACGTGAACAGTATTGTGGAAAACATGCAGGTGAAGCCATCCTTCCTCCAAACACTACGGGAGCAGCTGGCGGACAGTGTGTGTGCGCGGGTCATGGACTTGTGCAGCCAGGGGTGGTCGCTGTATGCGAACCAGGAACCCTTACTGAAGAGCTACTGGCCAGATCGGTCCACACTAACAGTGAAAGATGGGTTGCTTTTAAAAGATTCGCGCCTTGTTATCCCTCTGCCATGCGTAATGAGGTGTTGTTGAAATTACATGAGGGACATCAAGGCATCGTGAAGTGCAAAGCCAGAGCCTGTCAGACCGTCTGGTGGCGGGACTTAGCCAGCAGATAAATGACATGGTTTTAAGATGCAGGACGTGCATCTCAGAGAGAAGGAATCCTCCTGAGCCCCTCATCCCAACAGAATGTCCTGACCGACCATGGCAAGAGTGGGCGCGGATTTATTTGAATTAAAAGGTCACACTTACCTCCTTGCTGTGGACTACTTATCCAGGTTTCTTGAGATCGCATTGTTGAAACATAGCAAATCCAACGAGGTCATCACCCACCTAAAATCTTTCTTCGCTCGCCATGGTATCCCAGAGGTACTGGTGTCTGATAATGGACCTCAGTTTTCAGGGCAGTCTTTTGCGGCCTTTGCAACCGCTTATGGCTTCGAGCATGTCACTAGCAGCCCCAGGTTCCCTTGAGAGTAGCAGGGAGGCAGAACGTGCGGTGCAGACAGTGAAGAACCTGTTAAAAAAAAGTGCTGACCCGTACATGGCTCTTTTGGCGTACAGGACAACGCCACTGCAGAATGGTTATAGCCCCGCGGAACTTCTTATGGGACGACGGTTGCAGACCTCTCTTCCGATTCATCCTTCGCAGTTGGACCCTGTGCAGCCGGACTGGAGAAGGCTCATGGGGAAAGAGGGGAGAAGAGGGTGTATAATGGCGAAAACTACAACAGACGCCATCGAGGCGAGGCCGCTGGGGATGTGTTGCCCGTGACCAGGTGTGGGTGACAGATATGAAGACCCCAGGTACTGTAGAGCAAAAACATTACTCGCCGAGGTCATTCAAGGTGGATGTGCCCCAAGGGACTGTGCGGCGAAACCGTGTGCATTTGATTCCCCTATCTGAGCCTGACTGTGAATCAAACCCTGAGTGTCCGGAAAGTGTGCTAAGTAAGACCAATGAGGCCTTGCCATTTTGCAATGGCCTCCCGAATCCGGGCACACAGTGATGTTGTGAGGACCAGATCAGGAAGAGTTATTAACAAGCCGGACCGTTTGGATCTGTGAAGATCAGTGTATAAATAACAATGTCATTTGGGGTTTATAGTAATCTGAATGTGGCTAAGTGAGCATTTGGTGTCAATGTACCAAGTTCGTAGTGAAGTGGGAGAAATTGAATAGATCTGGGTTTTGTGTTAAGTGAAAAGGGGCCTTATGGAAAAGGAGATGTGGTGTATTCAATGGACTGTGTTGTCTTGCCTTAGCTAGTGCTCTTTGGGGGCGGGGGAAAGTGCATGACGCAAGGGCGTGAGACAGGAAGTTGTTGTGTACTGTATGTATGCTGGCCGGTCAATAAAGTTTGGAGTTGGTACCAACTGCACACAGTTGTCCCGCGTCTTCTTTCTATGGTAAAAGAATACGACAATCAGAGCAAAAAAAAAAATCCCTCATTACCCTAAACAAGCAAATCAGGGCACTAGTTGAGTCTTCAAAACCAGGTTTTGAGGCAAAAATAGCCTCCCAAGCTAAGGATAAGCATAAGACCATCAGACATTTTTCAGTTATGTCTGCAATCTTAAGGGAAACACCCAACAATGTGCAGAATTGATTACAGATGGCATCACCTGTACTCAGCCAGAAGATATAGCAAATCTGGCTGATAAATTCAGCTCAAATTCCATATCCTCATCCCCTGTCGTTACCTTCCAGGAAATACCCTCCACCATTCCTCCAATAGCTATCACCAAAGAACATGTCATCAGTGCACTCTCTAAAGCTAAAAACATGGCCACAATGTGTCCCAATAATATACCCGAATGCCTCTTTATTAACTTGAAACAGGGCCTATCAGGTCGACTAGGATCTCCATTTAACCACTGCCTCCAGACTGGCTTTGTCCCTGCAGAGTGGAGGAAAGCAACTGTCATCCCTTTGCATAAAATGGGACCATCAAATAACTGACTGTGGAAATGACATACCCATAAGTTTGACTAGCATTACATGCAAAGCCATGGAAAGAATAATCATGGACCTTTAAAATAATGACATAGGAAACCTAAAAACATTGGACCCAACCCAATCTGACTTTGTAAACGGCAGGTCATGCCTACTAAATTTGGTGGTTTTCTTTGAGAAAGTCAGTTGGTCCCGTGTATACTGCCTACCTTGACCTGGCCAGGGCATTTGACACAATTCTCCCTCATGTATTATAAATAAACTCTGATATCTGGGCATAAATCACTACATCACCAGATGGATAACTGAATGACTCACAGATAAGACCCATGTTGATAAAAAAGTGGATGACTCCAGATCCAGGAAGTGGCCAGTTATTAGTGATGTGCCCCAGGGCTCAGTGCTGGGACCACTCTTGTTTGGAATATATGTCTCTAAAGTCAAGACTAATGTGGATGGCCTATGGCTGATAAAGTTTGCTGATGACTGCATGTTGAGGCAATCACTGATTCCACCAATGGTATAAATATCTTTCAGAAGTGTCTGACTTAGACAGATGATTGGTGCCAGAGCCATGGCCTAAAACTAAATGCAAAAAATGCATAGTCATACCCTTGGGGAAGTCAAATACACCTGCAAATTATAACATTAACAACATACATCTGGACTCAGACATGAGAGATCTAGGTACACAGGTAGATAGTAGCCTGAACTTTGGCCACCATGTGTCCTATGCAGCACAGTTTATAAGTAAAACTATGGCATCCAGATCCAAGGAAGTTATAGTCTCACTGTACTTAGCCCTCATTAGACCAATAATTGAGTACAATGCACCATTTGGCATATACTTGACTAGGCACATACAACAGCTGGAGCAACATCGGAGGTTTCTCACAGAAAATACAGTGTGTTAACATGTCCTCTGCAGATAGACTAAAAGCCCTGTCCCTTTACTCTGTCTCCTACCAACTATTAAGGGGTTACCAATGCCTAACCTACAAGGCACTCATAAATCCAGCCCTAATGGAGCTGCTGCACATTTGCAAGACTAACAGCACGAGGGTCACTCAATCTATGATCTAAACCTCATCTGTGACTTAAACTAAACATGCTGGAAAGACAGACATATCTTTCAGAGATTACCCTTTCTTTGGAACAGGTTTCCTATTCACTTTTAACAGAGCTCTTCTCTGGCCCTCTTCAAATACAGTTTAGATCACTGGATGAGGAATCGTAAATTCACTACTCGGGTTAACAGCTATTTCCCTTATGGACAGAGGCAGCCTGTAAAATACTCAACAGCATAGGCACAAACCTAAGCCACCCTCTAGTTCCTAGGGATCATAAATCAAGTAAATTGAGTAATAGTAATATTGGC
The DNA here is from genome assembly GCF_019279795.1 of Protopterus annectens. Taxonomy (NCBI): domain Eukaryota; kingdom Metazoa; phylum Chordata; order Ceratodontiformes; family Protopteridae; genus Protopterus; species Protopterus annectens. The sequence goes on from NC_056746.1 coordinate 422,882,773, forward strand.
TGGGTTTGTAAGGGATCTTAAACTGCTAGCCTAACAATTTCCTATGAACCAAAACCTTCCTTCTCTGACAAATCTGCTTCCATTTGACATTCAACCACTTCTAGTTCTTGTCCAGATTCCCCTTCCCACAGTTTAACTCTGTCCTTTCCTATCTGGAAACAGATAGCCACAGATTCTTGGGTATTTTCCAATAGCCAAAATATTTATGTTATGGTTTTGAAGTCCCTTCCTCCCTTCTCAGGCCTTTCTTAGCCACCTCTGTGCCAGCTCCCCTCACTTTTCTTTAGTTCTTCAGGATATTTTGATATAAAAAGCCATCCAACCAGTCCCTTCTTAGCAGGGCATAGGCTTTTATTCAGGGATGTTTCTGATTCCTAGGAAGGAAGAGCCTTGGAGGCCTATTCTGAACCTCTCATTTCTAAACACCTTTCTGCGGGTCTCTCAAGATGCTTTTTCATCTGTTGTTTCCCCAAGATTTTCTGGTGTCTCTGGATTTCAAAGATGCTTACCTTCAGATTCCTATTCACCCTCTCCAGGAAGTTTTTATATATTTCTCTGTTTCCTCCATACATTACCAGTTCTCTGCTTTGCATTTTGGTCTTTATACTGCTCTAAGAGTGTACTAAATGTCTAGCCTTAGTGGTAGCCTTCTGCAAACTTCCTGGAATTCAGATCTTCCCTTATTTGGACAAGCTCTTGATTTATGCCCCCTCTCAGTAGCTCATATTCCAAGATATTCACTTTACTGTGCTGCTTCTCCACAGTATGGAGTTCCCACTAAATCTCAGAAAATCTGAGCTGACCCCCTTCTCAGGATCAAGTCTTTCTGGAATGCAGGATTCAGACCATACCTATGTTGGCTTTGCTCCTTCCTCCCAAGGTCCTTTCTCTGACTGCATACTTCCAGTCTCCTCTTCCTCTTCCAGTCCTTCTGGTAAAGGAATTTGTTTGAGCTCTGGGGTACATGGCATCCACCATTTCTATGGTTCCCTTCACCAGACTGCATATGGGAAAATTTTATTGGTATCGCAAAACTGTTTGGCTTCGCCACTTCCATTTTCTAGAATTTCCTGTCCCTCTCTTGCTTGTATCAAGTTAAGAGCTTCACTGGTCGATTTATCAGATTTTTCTGAATCCAGGTCAGCTTTTGTCTTCACACTCAGGAATTATACACAAATGCTTCTGATCAGGGTTAGGGAGCCTCCTCCAACAATTTCAGGGTATAGGGATTTTGGTCTCCTCAACAACCAGCAGACAATATCAACATGAAGGAGATAAGACTTCTTATTCTGGCTCTGCATGCCTTCCACTCCCTTTGGGTCCATTGGTCCACTAAATGTTTTCATAGACAATTCAACAGTCATGTGGAACATCTGCAAACACGGGGTCATGAAGTCTTACCTTCTTTGCAGGCTGGATCTTCAGGCTTGGGATTTTGTGATCCCCTTCAATTGCTTCTACAGGTGGTTTACATCCTTACAGAGTACAGTCTTGTAGCAGACACTTTGAGCAGGACCAGGACAGATCCTCATGATTGGATGCTTTACAGGGAAGTGTTCCTGGAAATTGTACATCAATGGGGCACTCCTCATGTAGATCTGTTTGACTGCCTTCTGACTAGACAACTTCCAAAGTTCTGTTTCAGATTGCCAAGGGAGGAGATATTTCTGTATACCAATCCCCTTCCTCCTCTGATACTGAAAGTCCTGCACAAAATCATATGGAACAGGCCAAAAATCCTGCTGGTGACTCCTCAGACAGCATTAATTCCCCTTCTGTGCCTTATGGCCAGGGGCAGTCATCACAAGTTACCTCACAGGATGGATATTCACACATAGGACAAGCGATTTCTTATTCATCCTCACTTATCCACCCTTCAATTGATTATTTGGGTGATAGGGTTTTGATTCCTTTTCAACACCAATTTTCTAAGAACATGCTTCAGGTTTTTAAGGAGGCAGCAAAACCCACTATTAGAAAATCCTATGTGGCTAAAAGAAAAAAAAATCTATTTGGAGTCTCAAGCATTACCTGGACCCCTTTTCTGTCGGTATTCCTATACTTCTTTACTTGTGTAACTTATTCACTTCTGGTCTGGCATATTCATATGTTTGTCAGCCATTTCTGCTTGCTTGCCTTTGTATCCACCCCTTGCTGTTTCTTTTGAAGTCAATTTTTGAAAGGTGTCCATCATATTCGACCCCAAGAAAGCCTATTCCTCCCTCTTGGGACCTTAATTTTATTCTTGGGAAACTGGCTCTGATTTACTTTGAGTCTGCAGTTTCCTCTTTCTTGTAACATTATACTTGGAAAATTATCACTGGTTGATAGTTCTTCTGCCAAGAGGGTCTCTGAACTTCAGGTGCTTGTGGCAGTTCCTTGTTTTTTTATTTTTCATAGGATTAGAGTCTGCATGAACCCTTCCTTTATGCCCAAGTTTGTTAATGACTCTTAGAATCAGACACTGATTTTCCTTTATCTCCCTAGTGAGATGTTTTGTTTTTACACCTTAGATTTACTCAAACAGCTTAAGTATTTCCTAGACAAGCCTCTTCTTGTGCTTTTTTAATAGTCTGGAAATAGATCCATTTCACAAGTTGTACTTGGACTTCTGTACAAACCTTTACTAAACATTGCAAGTTGAATGTGATTTCTAGGGCAAGAGCAGGTATTGCCAGGGCCATCCTTTATGGGGTTTTGCAAGCTTCTCCATGGCTTCCTCATCCCAATGCCTCCAGCAGCTTTTGTACCCCGCAATTTGTGAAAAATACAGCAACAGTGATAATGAAGGATATAATACAGTTGTGTAAGATCTTAACTGTAACTGTAGGTATCCTACATCTCACTGTCAAAGTATTCTGTACCCCTTCTTTCTCCTGCTACTATCTGTTGCTCTCCTGCTATCCAGGGGGGCTTTCTTTCTTTATTTTATTCTTTTATTCTTCTCTTCCTTGAATGTACAGGACTTTTCTTTTCCTATTCGCTTGCTCTGGTTCTACCCGGGTAATTCAGTTCTGAGGATTAGGCACTCATGTGTCACTTATGTACCTTACATGTTGGATATAGAACATATGTCTGATGTATGCTGTCTGGAAGGAATAAAGGCTTTGGTATGCTGGCAGAATGTCTGGCTATCTACTGCAGGATATTCCATTTGTAAAGAATACTGCAACAGTAAGAAGTAGGACATCTACTGCTATTGAAAGATCTTACACAACAGTACTTTCAAGTTTAACAACAGAACTGCGTAGACTTCTAAGGTGTTTGCACAGTGATTAACAATTTCAGCTCTCCAAGTGTGGAAACAGAAACTGAGAAATAACATTCAGTGAAATTTTCGTTTTGGATAAAACTCAGTTACTACCTACTGAATACAGTGCCTGGAAGGCAGCAAAGAAGAAATTTAGAGAACCTGAAAGAAAATCAACCAGTATAGGGAAATTGGCTGGGAAAAATCTTGCAACTGTTCAGCAAAAAGATGTTCAAGCTTTAGCTTTGCTACAAGAAATAGCTTCCATTAATTTAGAGGAAAAATAATTCAAATGTACTCAGAGGTGATTTAAATAAATGAAACACTGAATAAATATATCAACTCGCATAACTAAAGGCTGGAAAAAAAGAATCTTTAGCTATTCAGATGAACTGAGAAAACTGCAAAAACTCAGGTTGAAATAAAAAAAATGCTGGCTGAGTATGTGGCTTCACAAGAAGATCTGTTTAAAAAAATTGTAGTTAGAAGATGGAACACAAAAAGAAAACCTGATACTTTCTGCTGTACCAGAGAAATAGGAAGGAACAGACTGCATTAGCTTTACAAAAGCACAAATAAGCAACTGGACTGGCATTCCACAGCAGAATTTGTTAAATGAAAGGACACATCAAGTGTTTACTTCAAGTATGGCCATGAAAAAGTAGCCAAGATGTATATTATTAATGATGCAATCATACTAGCAGAAATAGTTGATCTTGACTAAACTGTTGCAGAAGGGAAAAGCATTAAAAACTGGGGAGAGCAGAGTGTTTATAGAAAATTATTTACTGCACACCAGGCAAAAGAGAAGTACATTTTATTCCAGCAATCAGTGGTAGATGTGAGGTTTAAGCTGTTATATCCAGCTATCTTCAGAATATCTTTTCCTTGAGAACAGACATTGTTGGATGCAGAACAGGTTAAGAAGGTAATGATAAAGCTTATCCAAGAAAAGGTGAGTCAGTATTCAGAAGAGGAATCTGTTTACCTTTCTGGCAATAAAGCTCATAAAGAGAATTTGCCAGTGAAACCTTTTAAGCACAGGAGTTAACTAGAAGACTAAGGAGTACTTTTGTATTGAACCAGAGTGTGGTGATGGGAAATGGAGATGAACAAGATGAAGACCAGCAACTCTGAAATTAGTGGATAAATGGGAGACTGTAAAGCATCATTGACAGTTGTGAAATATGGCTTTGCAAGAAAAATTGTCTGAAAAAAGAGCTGACTTTGTAAATTTGTGGGTGGACTAAAAAGCATACACCCCACTATGTCATTAATGTTTAGGACACTAAAAGGAAAAAAGATAATTGAGTAAAACAATTTTTGTTATTATTTGTATAAACATTTTGTGATATAAACAGTATGTTATATAGTAAAGCAGTTTTGTATAGTGTGTATCTGGGCTATTTTAAATGCAGGAAGAATATTTTCAGTGACTGTTGTATGTGTTAAAGATAAAGTAAATAAGTAAAACAAGTACTTATTTTGTTCTAAGAAATATAGGCTTTTTAGTATAACAAAAAAAAAGGTTGGAGAGAAGCAAGATAGATATCCTTTGTTATTGGGGGTGAAATATAAAGTACATTGATTATATTTTATGCATAATTAAGATCATTTCCCTTATTTTTGCAAAGGTGGATGTCTAGATTAATATGCTTGGCTTAAACTATAAACAAATGCTTTTGTAAGCTAATAGGCTTGACAAATAAGACAAAATGACAAATGCCATGAAAAATGTTAACCTCCTTGAATCTACACATATGTTAGCTTGCTTTTTTACAATAATAAATGTCAGTGGGAGTCAGGAAGTGTGCAGCTGAAGGTAGTTGTACATTCTGATTGGAGCAAAATTATACATCTGCAGAGATAGCTGTTTTTTTTAATTGCTGACTACTTTTACATGGAGATGAGCTGTCTGCATGTTTAAGCAATTTATCTTGAGAGCTATGAACATTCTTTACGGAAGGAAATGCAAAATTTAAGGAAAAATGGCAAGCAGGTCAATGAAAAGTAAAGTCTGAAATTATGGGAAGTGAATAAGAGAGAGTATTCTGAAAAAAAATAATGCATTTAATAGAACAGTGTACAGTTTAGTTTTATTTAAAGATAGCCAGTGCACGTTTTCTTAAGGTTAAAAGTTAATATTTTCTGAAAACATACAAGCTGTTTTTCACATCTGGGATGGGAATAGAGATAAGGAAAGAACAAGCACCAGTCAGTGTAAGTAGGAACCCACTCTGTAACATGTGCTGTAGCATGGGTAACCTTAAATTTAGGTTTGGTAATGCCTATGGGTGCAGTTGTCAATTTGGAGAAATTGTTCTTACCTGGAGGATTAAACTTCCCTTTTTGAGGATGTGCATAGTTTTGGGTTTTTTTCTAAGTTAACAGGGGATCTGTGTGTTCTAAAATGTGCTTAGTTTTTTGTTTATTTGTTTTTTCTATTTGAGGGTCTTCATTAAAACAAACAAAATGAAAATGTGATACATGTTCAAAAGGAAATGAGAAGAAACAACTGTATAAAAGATAAGCTTACCAAACATTAGTATGTGCATGTAAGACAAAAGTTGGAAACACACATTCAAAAAACTGTCATGGATATTAGGTTGGAACAATAGCTTTATATCATAATAGCTATGCTATCCTTATTATCTTGGAAAGTAAATGGCCTTACAAGCATAGACAAAAAGGAAAGAGCATTGAATTATATTAAGAAATGCAAAGTATAAATAATGCTACAGGAGACTAATTTGGAAAGAAATGAGCATGAGGATTAGACAAAAAAGTTTTCAGGATGTTTATTCAGCAGAATATAAAGGACAAACGAAAAGGGGATTAAAATACTGATTACTAGTGTGGCTCCAACAGTGATAGAAGAGGGAAAAAGACAATAATAGTAGCATTATGGTAGTAAGGGGCTATTGGCAAGGGAGGAAGATTAGGTTGGCATGTATTTATATTCCACTAAAAAGTATTATTATGGAGTTTAAGAAAATTTGTGGAGAAATGATCAGCTTTCAGAGGGGAATGTTACTTATTGGGACTGGTACTTGATTTGCAATCGTAAGGATGTATCAGAGGAAGATGAAGGGAAAGTATAACAAAGAGGATGGATTTCTGAAGACATTTATGAAAATATTTGGTTTGGAAGATATGAATTCAGTAATAGGAACTCTGACAGGATTTGCATATTATTCCCCAAGGTACAATAACTGGGTTAGACTGGATAGAAATTATATCTCACATGAACATGTGCATTTAATTGAAAGCTTTGACATGCATCCAATAACTATATCAGATCATGCACTGATAAAAACTAAGATAAACATTCTAGGTAATGAAGTAAAAATGAGACACTGGCACTTTTCAACCTACTTGTTAAAAAAAGGGAGGAATTTAAGGAATGGGTAGTGGAAAGAGTTATTAGACAAGATAGAACTTTCTTTAGAAGTGATAGATAGTGTGTGGGATGAAATGAAAATGGAGTTTAAAAATAGGGTAGAAATAGAAGATAGATATGGTTAAGAAGTAACATGAATTGTTTAGAGGGCAGACAAAGGTTATAGTACTGCAGAATAAGGAGAATAACATAAAACATGAGGAAGCACAACTGCAGAGTGCTAAAAAAAAGTAAGGAGTATTTGGATAATATGCAAGAGTTTATAAAAATTGCTGTTAAGCAACTATCTTTTGATAATGCCGAAGCAAAATCCTTTTGTGATGATGTGAGGTAGTGCCAGCTATGCCAGGGGTATGGAAGTGGGTGTGTAACATATGCCAGCACAGCTAGCTGATGTTTTGTAAAGAATTATATGTTATTTGTATATCAAACTGATTTGCACAGGTGCTTGTGTTGAAAATATATTTGTAAAGTTGCTTAAACAGTAGGTCCTGCTGGATAGAAAAGAAATATACCTGTATGCCACACTGTATTGTAACTGTTGAAATGAATATATTGCAACAGAGGATACTGGAAGAGAAGAGGTTAATGTCTGTCCAGCTAACTTTGAAAAATAACCTGAAATTAAATTACTTGGTATAAGCCATAAAGATTGTATCCCAAAGGTCTGAATGCAGCCAAAGATGCAATTTCTGTGAAAACAAGGACAAGGAATCCTGTTGTATTGTCCTTAGTGGTGAACTAATTGCTATGCTCAAAGGGTGGAAGTGTTGAAATGGTTTAATAGCTTCCAGATGCTGTAACACATTGCATATGTACTATGATACATATATGCAAGATCCTGACTCAGCTTCTAGTAATGGAGGTAGTGTGGGAACCACCGAGTCAGGTGACCAGATGTGATGTCATTCTGTAATCCAGCACTGAAATGATGCTTTAATACTAGATGAGACAGACGTCTCAGGGCAGTCTGTTTGTAAAACCTAACAAGAAAGACCACCCACCCATATCACCTTGTCTTGCTCTATTAAGTAAGTAGGAAATAGTAATCCCTTAGATCAGTCAGGAGAATATAGTGAGATTAGTTATACATTGTTTTTCTCTATTTCTGTGAATCTTTCCATCAGTGTTATTTTTAATATTTCCTGTGATTGAAACTCTGGTGTTTATTCTAAATAGAAATTCAGTATTTTCATGCAATTTTATTATTCCTTAGTGGTCAGTGTGGATTCTTATTTGGGGACTGGAGAAAGGGAGAGAGTCCAGCCCCCGGACTGTAGTGTGTTCCCTGTATGCTCTTAAGGGAAATTGTGCTTGGTGCAGACAGCTGCATCTGAAAATACTGTGTGTATCCATTTTTATTCCAAATGAATGTCCCTCACTGGTGTCAGTGGTAAGAATTCAGGCTCCTTGATTAATAGCCCAGAGGAGGGACATCACATATTGGTGAACAGTGGTGTGGATATTAATTGAACTTCTGTAGCTTATAGGCAGTTGTCACTGAAGGTGTGTGTGCTCTCAGCAGCCACAAGATAAACATACAGAGTTTCATTTTCACAACAGTTTTATTTATTTTTGTCAGTATAGTTTAGTCAGAGAATGCAGGCAAAGATGTCAGAAGAGGATTATGGCAAGCTGACAGTGAACCAGTCGGCTAAGGTGTGCAAATCCAAAGGACTGGTGCATGCCAACCTGACTGAAGAACAAATTATTTTAGTCTTAATCACAGCCACAGCATGGATCAGCAACTAGGAAGACAATCAATCTGATGATGGGAATGTGCAACCTTCAGAAACAGGACAGTTCAACTTTTCCTCAGAGGATTTAAGAACCCATCTGGAGTTAAAAAGACTTGAATTTGCAGCCAAACGTTTGGAATTAGAATCAGCTGAGAGACTGCAGCAGGCAAAATATATAGAATTAGAATCAGCAGAGAGACTGTGGCATTTGAAGGCTGAAGAAAATGAGAAACAGTGCCAACACGAGAGGGAGATGCTGACTCTTTGTCAAGGTCATGGAGGTAATGGGGACAGGTATAACCAAACCCCAGAAGCAATAAGGGTCATTACATTTCTTCCACAGTTTACAGAGAGTGATACTTTTGATAGTTTTATTCATATATTTCAAAGAGTATGTAAAGAGTATAATGCTGACCAAGGGCTCTGGGTACAGTTCCTGACCCCGTTGCTCCATGGTAAAGCTGTAACTGCTGTTTTTAAATTGTCTGATACAGATTGTTTAAACTATGATAAAGTTAAACAATGTTTATTGGAATGGTTTTAAGTTAACACCTGAAGCTTACAGAAAAAAAGTTTAGTGAGCATAGATGCAAGGCAGATGAAAGTGTATGTGATTATATTGCTGAGTCAAGCACTTATTTTCATAGGTGGGTTAGTGGGTGTCAGGTCACCACTGTTGAAAGGCTGGCAGATGTTTTGCTGAGGGAACAAGCCCTTAGCACTTTACCTAAGGACATTATATTCTAGTTGGCAGACTGGGAGTGTAACTCTGCAGATGAGCTAGGGAGAAAAGGGATCACTACTTAGCATGCAGGGGATCACTCCACAAGAAGGGGATACCTAGTGCTGCACATGGATAAAAGGGAACCAATGGTGGGCAGCCTAAATCTCGACAACAGAGTCCACCATAACAGGGGAAACCACTAGTTCAGGTACATGGCCGGGATAAAGGTTTAGATGTTTTAAATGTAACCAGTGGGGCCATGTAGCATACAGATCTCTACACAAGCAAGGTGGGGAAAAAAGGTGGGGGAGCCAGCTAGTGGGAATAACAGAATGCTAGTGGTAAGTTGTCTGGAGACAACAGGGGTATCAAACTATCACCAGAGTTTGTATCATGACTTAGTGGAAGGACAACAGGCAAATACGAACCACTAGGAAAGAAGACCTCAGTGCCACCAAGTTTATTGAGGGTTAAGCACTTTCATCTGCATAAGACCACACTTCATCAGAACAAATTACATACAAAAATACTCCCCTTAAATACACTCCTTAAAAACTCACTAATTAGTTACAATTAAAGGCAATTAAAATATTTAAAAACACCACCTATTTAGGTTACATATAACAACCATATCTTTTCATTTTTAAAATACTAGAAATACTTGTGCATTCATTTAAACCTGGAAACTGTGTTGCATTTAAAATTACTTGCCAATGTAATTCACTTTCTTCTAACTTTTCTGGAATAGTAAGACCCTATGTATCAAAGTGAATCTGTTGGATTACTAAAAAATGAAATTTGTGATCACAACATTTGTCAATATGTCTACTAAGTGCATTAGTTTTAACTTTTTTTTGCAATATCCATAATATGTTCATATATCCTGGATTTAAATGTTCTAATAGTTTTTCCTACATAAAACGCAGGACAATCCAGGCACTTCGCCAAGTAGACAATATTACTGGACAAACAGTCAAAATGTGAATGTATATATATTTTTTTACCATTCAACTCAAATACACGCCCAGTTTCCATTATATAAGCACACTGATTACATCTTCTGTACTTAAAGTTTCCAATGTTTCTGTTTGAATGTCCTTCTTTTAATTTACAACTACCACTATCAAACAAATTTTTAAAATTTAAATCTCTTCTGAATACACATTTAGGGGCAATACCAAATAAATCCACTAAGTCCTGATCGGACATTAATAAGGGATAATTTTTCTTTAAGATCCCACAAATTTCTTTACTATCTTTATTGTATGTGTTAATTAAAGAAAACCGCCCATTGGTTAACATACTAGTAATGTTCCTGTTTTGATTTTCTAAAACCTGAACAGGTGGATTGTTCAAATTATACATAGGTGAATATATGTTCCTATTTCTCTTATCCATAATTTCCTCATGCAAATTTTTCAATAAATGTTCAGGATAATCCCTAACTGTAAACATGTTCAAAATAAAATTTACTTCATGCTCGAAGTCTGCCTTCCTTGTGACCATTCTAGCTGCCCTCACCAGTTGACCCTTCACTACAGCTTTTTTCTGGTGAAAAGGATGGCAGCTAGAATAGTCCAAATATCCATTTGAAAAGGTCGATTTTCTAAATATTTTGGAATATAAATAACCATGATCATGATCCATGTAACTTCAACATCCAAATAAACAATCCTATTTCTATTGTATTCATAAGTAAATTACAAAAAATCAACTGAATTGATAATGCATTCAAATAACTCATTTAAATCACATTCAGAACCCCTCCAAACAAAAAAGACATTGTCTAAAAAAATGTGTATAGTTAGAAATAAATACTTTGAATTTGCTTGTGAACAATGTGTTTCATTCCCAGAAGGACATCACAAGATTGACAAATGTGGGGGCACATGCTGCCCCCATAGCAACACCTACCAACTGTCTAAAAAATTGCCCTTCAAAAAAATATATAATTGTTGTTATATACTACTTCCATTAAGGAAGGACAACAGGCCACTGATAAAAGAGACACAACCTCTCTTTACTGAAAAATCTGTTGTTGAGCATGCCTTTGAGCAACCTAGTATTTTTATTCCTACTTCAAATAAGTTTGTGGAAGCCTTTGTGACTTTATGTGATGAAACTATATGGGAAGTATTTTCTTTGCCACATAGACAACATTTCTATAATTTAACAGCTGAAGAGAATTTAGCTCTGAGTGAACTTCGTCGTACCACACACCTTGAAATTCGACTAGCTGACAAAGATGGTGGCATAGTAGTGATGGACAGACAATATTACTTGGAACAAATGTCTCTGATGTTAAATGATGATGAGACATATAGAAATATAGTGAGATATTTAGTCAAAATATATGTGGACAGAGTTCATGTTCTTGTTTATGATCTTTTGATGACAGGTTTAATTAATTCTGAGTTACATGATTATTTCTTTGTTAACTCTCCTGTTGTACCATGGTTGTATGGGCTTCCCAAGATTCATAAGGATTTTCTCACACCACCTATGAGACCTATTGTTTCTAGCAGAGGATGGGTCATGAAGCCTGTTTCAATTTATATAGAAAAGATGCTCAGACCTGTCTTAGATAGGACAGACACAGTGTTGTGAGACACCAAGAATTTTTTAGAAGATCTTTATAAATGGGTCTCAGATTTTGAAAGTACTCAGAATTTTTTATTTGTCACCCTATGTGTAACATCTCTTTTTACTGTCATTCCCAATGATATAGGTCTGGAGAGCATTAAAGATTTTGTTGAGCACTAGAATGGATTGTTTGCTGAATAAAGTTGAGTTAATCTGTACGTTGTTAGAGTTGATTTTTGAAAATAATGTGCTTACTTTTAACAATATGTATTATGTACACAGAACTGGCATAGCTATGGGCACAGCTTGTGCAAAAAGCTATGCTAATCTAGTGCTGGCAAGTTGGGAAGTTGATATATTATTAAATAGTAATAGTTTTGTGCATCTCATCTACTTATACAAATGTTTCGTAGATTATATAGTTATGATTTGGGGTGACACAGAGGAAGAATTAAATCATTTTGTTCTGATGCTACCTAGAACCACCAATTTGTTAAGATTTACATCTAAAGTGTCCAGCGAAACTATAGATGTTCTTGATGTTCAAGTTAGCAAGAAAGAATTAAGTCTCTTGGCACTAGGATGTATAGAAAAGAAGTTAAAAGAACACTTTATTATATAGATCAAGTATGTATCCTGCCTATTTAGCAGGAATGTGTTGAGAGGACCATTTTTTTAGAGCTATAAGACTTCATGATGATGATACTGAACTTCATACAGTTTTTTTCTAGACTAAAAACTGAGTTTCTGGAGAAGTACTGCAGTGTTAGAAAAATAGATTCATGTATTGATGAAGTGTTAAGAACTAGGGAAGGAAGGGGGAAACCCTATTTTTCCAGGAGCATAGAGGAGGGTCAATCCTCTGAAGTGAGAACAGCTGACACAGTTAGGAACAAACCTGTTCTTACATTTTCAAATTATGGTAATATTGTATGTGATATTTTCAGGAAACATTAGTCGATCTTGTTGGCTGATTCAGATATTAGGAATATTATTGACATTCAACCTAGATTTAGCTTTAGAAATAATCGTTCCTTAAAACAACAACTATGTTATAGACATTCAAATTCTTAAATACAAATGTAGTCACAGCGTAAGGGTACATTCAAATGTGGTTCATGCTCTGCTTGCAAACATATTTTGTCTTGTACTTCTTATGTACATAATGTTACTGGTGCTGAGATTACTTTAGATTTTTTTCCTAATTGTAGAACTAAGAATGTTGTTTATTATGCAAGATGTTCATCGTGTAATGCATTTTACATAGGTAAGACAAACCAAATATTTAAAGATAGGATCTTGGAACATCTGAACGATATATCTAAAATTAGAGAGATTAATGCTTTAGCGAAACATGTTAAAAACTATGATTCACATCATATGTTTTTAAGTATTTTGTACTGGAAATTATTTATGAAAGTGATAGGGAAGCCGACATAAAGAATAAAATTGAATGTACTTAACAAAGGTGGATTTTACTATTAAAAGCATTTGTAGAACCAGGTTTAAATGACAGGGTATCTTTAAAACCTGTTTTAAAGTCATGCTCATTACAACACTGAGTTGGGGGCTTGGCAGTTTAAGGTGTTTTTATTGGTGCATATTGAGGTGACATAATCACTGCTTAGATGGTTATTAATTGTCATGTGATTTTAATGTCTGTATTTGATTGTATTGCCTTTTATTTAAACGTTTGCCTGCTTTGTTAATTTTACTATAGTTTGATAAAGCAGTATTGTACACTGTGACAGCGCTTACCAGTTCTTTATTAAAGGTAGTTGCTCGGACGCTGTGGCAGCTTGGAGTTTCCTTTGTTTTGTTTTATAGCTATGGATATTGTGGGGCCTCTGAATACCCCAAGTTCCAAAGGGAAGAAGTATATCCTGGTGGTAGTAGATTATGTCAATAGATACCCTGAGACAGTGTCTCTGTCCTCCGGGGCAGAAAGGGTGGAAAATGCTTTGTTAGAGATTTTCAGCTGGGTAGGTTTCCCAAGAGAAATACTGACTGACAGAGGTGCCACTTTCATGTCAGATCTGCTGGCTTGTCTGTAAGAGCACTGTGGGGGAAAGCACCTAAAGACCACCCCTACTACCCCCAGATTAATGGTCTTGTGGAGAGGTTAAACTAGTCTACACTAAAGTCCATGCTATGGGCATTTGCAGACCAGTTTAAGACAGACTAGGACAAATATTTGGCTATAAGCTGTTTTCATACACAGAGGTACCCCAGGAATCCACAGGTTTTTTTATCCTTTGGGTTGCTGTATAGGCATAGGTTTAGGGGACCTTTAGATCTGATTCGTGATGAGTGGCAGGGTGAGTGTGAATCCCACATGGAGTCTATTGTGGCATATGTCCTAAACCTCAGGATAAGGCTTAGGGAGTTCATGGGCTTGAACCTGGAGAAGCTGGCAGGAGCCCAACAGCACAAAAATTCTGGTATGACAGGAATGCTTGAGCCCGAGAGTATGTTGTGGGATAGCAGGTTATAGTGCTCATTCCTGTCAAACACAATAAGCTGCAGGCAGTTTGGGAGGGACCCTTTGAAGTGCTAAGGAAGGTCAGTGATGTTAACTACATGGTTGTTAACATGATGGAGCCTTACCATGATAGGGGAGGCCCTGGTTCTGTGTATTTGCAGTAGATGGCAGGAGGAGTCTGAGGGGGATCTGGTGATTGATCTCCTCAGTGAGGCTCAGACTGGCACTTCAGTGGAAGGGTAGCAATGTTCCAGCGGCTATCCCTTACCTATGTTCGAGAAATCCGAGCAGTGTTACAGGAGTTTGGGAGCATATTCACTGGGAAACATGGGTGCACCCACTTGCGAAGGCCCCATGTGCATACAGGAACCCAAAGGCCTTTCAAGCAGGCTCCTTACAGGGTGCCTGAGCGGGTCAGACAGAATCTAAGAGAAGAGATACAGGAAATGTTGGAAATGAGGGTAATCCAGGAGTCCAGAATTCTCTTGGCCTCCCCAGTGGTGCAGGTAACACAGAAAGATGGCAAAACCAGTTTTTTTTTTCAAGATAGTGGCACCCAGTGTGGCTGCAACTACTCCGTCTCATTAGGAAAATGGGCAGTATATGTTTAATTTTATGTCTAAATTAAAAGAAGGAAAAGGATCGGTCAAAAATGCAGATGTAAACTAAAAAACACTCAAAACAAAAAGAAATGACAGTGACGAACGAGCACACTTTTTTAATTAAGATTAAACACTTTCAATCTTTACAAAGGTCTTCTTCAGAATAAAAATCAGTTTTAAATCCTAGTTTAAATAAGGCATCACTAATTACAAAACCAATGAAAGGTCTTAAACAATAAAACAATTAAGGGACTCACAATCTTAAAGACACCTGAACAAAATAATACAATAGTATAGTCTCCTAACCTTAATTAAAAGTGTTCTCGTTCATCACTAAGTGCCATTTTTTTTGTTTTCAGTGTTTTTTATTTAGTTTTGTTCTTATTTCCACTGTGGTCAAGGCTTTAGTTGTTGCTTTTAAATTGAAAATACAGATGTAAAACTAAATTATAGCAGAGATACTCTGCTAGAACTTCGACTATTAAGCTCTCCATGTGAAAGGCTTGCTGAGTTACTGTCTGTGGGGACTGTGAGGCCTACAACATACTACGAACTCTGTGAGTTACGAATCACACTCAAAACATGTTTTGAAGTAGTATGTGCAAGCAGAGTCAACTTTTACCAGTTACAGATGGAAAAGAAGATGAAAGAGATGTGAAAGATCACAAAAATGTGGATCCCAGTTTGGAATCACTGCCAGATTAAAAGTTAACCCCTACAGGTCTGCGTTTCCATCTATTTTACTGGCAAATGTTCACACTTTAGAAAACAAAATGGACTACCTAAGACTAGAGCTGATTACTCAAAGCAAGGTGACAAACTGTTATGTGCTTATCTTCACAGAGACATGGCTAAATCCCAACATTAATGATAGTGCAGTTTATGTGGAGGGGCTATCATTATTTTGAGAGGCAGATCCCAGACTCTCAGTGGGATATCTCAAGGAGGAGAAGTTTGTATTTACATCAGCAATAATTGGTGTTCCAACTGCAAGATGGTCTCCACTCACTGCTCTGAAAATATAGAGTACATTTCACTAAAATGTAGACCATTCTACTTGCCTGGACAATTTAATGGGGTTAGTTGTTGTGTCTTTCGGCTTTTTCCCGGTTAGGGGTCGCCACAGCGGAACTCCGGTCCGCTAACGATTGGCAGTTGATTTTTATGTGCTGAGTTGCCAGCCCTAATGCACAACCTTCAACGAATGTACGCCCATTCACACATGTCTCCATGCAGAAGACGCTCTAGCTGAGAGTCGAACCGGTCAGCTTCTTACTGTGAGGCGACAAAGCTATCGCAGCACCACCACCGAATACAGCTATATACATTCCTCCCAGTGCCAATATAAATGAAGCACTGGTAACACTATACCAGCTGATCAATGAATTGCAAAACTAGAATCTGGACCATGTTTACATAATAGCAGTAGACTTCAATCAGGACAATCTGAAGTCAGTTCTACCACATTACAATCAGCATGTGGATTTTGCAACTAGGGGTAGGAACATACTGAATAAGATCTATACCGCTCTCAAACTAGCATTTAAGGCAGTGCCTCACCCACACCTCAGAAACTCAGACCATCCCTCTATAATGCTAGTTCCAGTGTACAGACCATTATTACTGCTACTAAAACAGAAACAGAGGCAAGAAAAACTGGAAAAACAGTCTCTTTAAAGTTAGCACTTTTGTTAAGTTTAATAACTCAACTTCCTCAGACAAACAAGAAAAACTTTATATGAACACTTAAATGCTCTTTTAGAAAACTACATGATCCAAACAAAGTCACATGACTTGAAAACACTTTTAAAACGATTAAAGAATGTCTTAAAAAATAAACTTTGAAAATAAAGTATGCATGTAAATATTAATAGATAACTGCAAAGCATAACATCCCCATTTTCAAAAAATATTTAAACATATAAAACAAGAAAACTAAATAAGAATCTAAAACACAGAGTCCCAAATATTTAACTGGCTAAACTCCTCAACTTTAATATACTGGTTATTGAGCTTAAGTCATTCAACTCAGGCTGACTATAAGCATGGGTTCTAATATGCCAAAACAATTCTCTCTGTTCTAACCTTAAAGACTGTGGTCCGCCCCTCTCATCATATTCAACTTGGTCAATCACCTTAAACAAAAAGGAGTGACCTGACTTATTAACAATGTGTTTCTCTAAAGCATTTTCCAATCTACTCTTTCTAATACAGTATTGATGCTCATATACTCACTCATTTAACTTATGGTCAGTCTTGCCAATGTAAAAACTAGGGCAAAACTGACACTAGGCCAAATAAACAACACTTGTTGAGTTGCAATTAAATCTACCCCTGCAAGTATATTTTCATCTTCTTACAAAGTAAAAACAACCTACATCCATGAATTTGCAATATGGGCAGGCTTCAGATTTGAACATCCCTTGTTGTCTAGAAAGTTTTAATTTCTTAAATTCCAAAAGACTCTTTAGATTCTGACCCCTTTTGAAAATGAATTTAGGACTCACTCCAAGTTTGTTTGTTAGTGCCTCATCTGATGTAATAAGGCACCAATTCTTTATTAAAATCTGATGCTAGAAGCATCAAAATTATAAGGAGTAATGAAGGTCAAAGAGAAGTTGATAACTTCCTTTTGGTTCTCAACGATTGCTAAAATATCTCTAGTCGTTGTTGTGGCATTATAACCACTCAAAATGGCCCTAAAATGACCAGAATTTCTCTTAACTTGAACTTCCTCTGTCATTTCTTCTAATAAAGAAACAGGGTAACCTTGTTTCAAAAAACATTTGAAAAAGCAAGTCACATTCAATTAAAAAGTCTGAACTGATGGTACACATCCTTGCAGCTCTTACGAGCTGAACCTTTACAACAGACTTTTTTTGATACTAAGGGTGGGCACTGTAGAAATGCAAAAAGGAGGTGGAATAAGTCTCCTTCCTAAAGAGCTTAGCTTTATAAAATCTATTCTCCTTGTCCTTGGATAAATCAGTGTCCAAAAATGCTATCCTATCTTTATTGAAAACATAGGAAAAGACTAAAAACTCCATTGTACTATTACAATAGTGGATGAACTCAGCAAACAAATAGGTTCATAGTTTCATAGGTAGGTACTAGGCTATCTGCCTGAGGGCATTTAGAAGCCTAGCCAGAGTGTGTCGGCTTTCGCCGCCCCATTGATTAATTAACTGATCCTCTGTCAAGCAGAGCCAATGAAGTGATCCCAGGGGTGTATTTTCTGTTACCCATCCACTTGTCAAGGTTTCTCTTGAAGAGTGTTAGTGAGGGGCTCTGCCTGATGTAATTTGGAATTTTGTTCCAAAGCATGGGGAGTCTCTGTGACAGGAATCCATCCCTCCAGCATGTTCTATTTATTGTTGTGGTGAGGTTTAGCTCACTAGAGCACGTGACTCACAGTGATTTGGATTTCTTTGGGTGGAGCATGTCCATCAATTCTGAGTTGGACATGGCTTTGTAAGTCAGGCAGAGATCACCTCTGAGTAAGCGATATGCCACTGAGTACAGCCGGAGTTTTTTCAGTCAGGCTGCATAGGACATATGTTTGAGACCAGTAATCCTCTTGGTGAGGTACATTTGTGGTCTTTCCAGCTGCTGGAAATGTCTTGTGAGGTACATCCCAAATGGGGCATTGTACTCTATGATGGGTCTAATGAGTGACAAGTAGAGGGGCACTACAACCTCTTTATTTCTAGATGTGAATCCTTTAGTAATTAGATGGGCCACATAGAAGGATTTCCTAACTACTTTGGCAATATGATTGTCAAAGGAGAGATTACTATCTACCTGGGTCCCCAGATCTCTTATTACCTCTTCTGTATTAAGGGGGCTGCCACCTATGTGGTAATTCATGTGTGTTTTGTTTTTCCCAAATGGGATGACTATGCATTTTTTTGGCATTTAGCTTGAGGCCATGACTTTGACACCAGGTGTCTGTCTCAGTAAGGCCCTTTTGGAGGATGTCCATGTCAGCCAGAGAGTCAATTACGGCTCCCAGTTTGCAGTCATCAGCGAACATGGTTAGCCATAGTCCTCCTGTGTTTGCCTGTACTCCTGAGAAGTATATGCCGAACAGTAGGGGTCCCAGGACTGAGCCTTGTGGGTCACCACTTGTGACTGGTTTAGAGTCGGAGCTGGAGCCTGCTATTCTTACTGTGTGAGTTCTGTCTGTAAGCCAGTTGGCAACCCATCTCGTGATGTAGGGGTTTATGTTCATGCTGGTGAGTTTTTCTGTAATACCCAAGTGGAGAATGGTGTCAAAAGCCTTGGCGAGGTCAAGGTAGGCTGTGTGAACCACCTTTCCCTCATCTATGGCCTTGGTGGCTGTCTCGAAGAAGTCAACCAGGTTTAGTAGGCATGATCTTCCCTTAACAAAGCAGAACTGGGTCGGGTCAAGTGTTTGGAGGTTCCCAATGTCTTTGTTAATGAGTTCCATGATGATGCGCTCCATAGCCTTGCAGACCAGGCTAGTCAGGCTTATGGGGCGATAGTTACCAGGGTCAGTTGTGGCCCCTCCTTTGTGGAGAGGAATAACAGTTGCTGTGCGCCATTCTATGGGCATGTAGCCGGTGGAGAGGCTGAGGCTGAACAGCGTGTTTAGGTGGGGGGTCACTTCGTTCTGTAGTTCGTGCAAGATGCAGCCTGGGACACCATCTGGTCCCATTGATGCTGTGTTTTTGGATTTTAAAAGGGCTGTTTTCACCTGTGCGTCTGTGATTTTTGGGACACTACACTTTTCCAGTGTTGTTGTGGACCCTTTTGGAGGTGAGAGGGGGTGAATTTTGCACTGAATCAATCTGCCAGGATGTTGGCAATATAAGTAGGTTCAACATATTTTGTGCTATTTTGCACTAGTTCAGTGCATATCTGCGAGTTGCCATTTAGATTCATAACATAGCTAAAGAAGGCTTTGTGGTTATCTTTTGAATCCTTGGCTATTTTTCTTTTGAAGTTAGCCTTGGATGATTTCACGAGGGACCTCAGTTTCTTACTGATACTGATCAGGGATGTCTTTCCTTCTTGGGATTTGCTTTTTTTTCTGAACTAGTTTCCTCCTTCTATTGTATAGCCTGTTTATTGCAGGGGTCCATCAAACTGGTTTCCTTCTCTTAGAGGAGTGAGTCTTGGTTTTGCTAGGGATGGCATGATCCCTGCATCCTTGTAGGTGCTCATAGAGTGCATTTGTAAAGGTTTCTGCATCTTGGGCAGCATTATCCTTTATCGTGGGGGCTGTGAAACTTACCACCTCTGTCTTAAATAAGGTGAAGTTTGCTTTAGAAAATTTTTTTTCCTGTGGTTTCCTTAATTGTGGGTGGTGGTGGGGTGTGGACATCCAGACTGATTAGTTTATGGTCTGATCTAACCAGTGACGGGTTGACCTGAGGTGTGGAACACCTGTCGTCCATGTTGGTGATGACCAGGTCCAATATGTTTTCACGTCTGGTAGGGGAGTTTAAAAGCTGATCCAGGGTGTTTGAGTTGATGAATTCCAGGAAGAGTTAGGGCTGAGAATTTGTACTCGAGTAGTTTTCCCAGTGAATGGTAAGGTAATTGAAATCACCGAATATCAGGGTGTTTGGTAGGACCTTCATTTTTTCCAGTGTCCCCAGAAAGTTGGAGTGGTTGTTCTGGGTCATGGAGGGTGATCTGTAGCAGGCCACAATTTGCATTGCAGATTTGCCTGATGTTAGTTGCACATGGATGATCTCAGAGGTATCATGCTGTGCCACTAACCTGGAGGTGTAGATATCCTTGATGAATATGGATACACCCCCTTCTTTTGCATTTTGGTCCATGTTCTGTGGCCGAAACGTGTGGTATGAGTTGTAGCCCGGTAGTGCTGGGGTGCTCTCTGGAGCCTTGAACCAGGTTTCAGTTACTGCACAGATGTCGACATTCTCCATACTGAGGAGTGCTTTGAGCACGTGCATTTTGAGATTTAAACTCCTGGCATTGAGTAGCGTAACCCTCAGTTTTTTGTTAAATGTGCTATTTATGGAGGTGGGTTTGACTTTTGAGCCTTGCCTAAAAAATGCACTATAGGGGCAGCAAGAGCCTTGGCCTGTATTCAAAAGCCTAGGGGTGACAGGTGCAAGCCATCTCTTGCAAAGCAAGGCGGCTTGTCAAGCATGTCGTCACAGGCTGACAGACACTGTATCCCCTTTGAATGACATCAGAAGCTTAGCCAATTGTTGAAATTGATCATTTTTTCTTTATACTGAGTTATCATTTTTGGTGAGGGCAGGATGCTACTCAGGATCAGGGTCATACCAGCCTGGGCTACATGATCAGAGAGCTCTTCCATGTCTCTTTTCATGTAGTCCAGGGAGGTGCATCTCAGGTCATTCACACCAACATGAACAATGACAGAGTCATATTTGTACTTGTTCTGGAGTGACCTGAGTGCTTGTGTTATGTGGGAGATTCTGGTTCCCGACAGGCAGCTAACAGTAACCTTCTGCTTGTCCAGCCTAGTGAGTGGGACGTCAGTGTGCCTGACTATAGAGTCACCTATTACTAGTGTGTTAGGTATGTTATTTCGCCTTAAGGGCTGTGATTGTGCGGCACACTGATTTTGTGTTTTATGTGTTGTCTGGTTTGTGACGGGAAGTGCAGGTTGTTTGGGTGTCTGCTTTGGAGGTCTCTGATGCTTTTGCAGGTTTTTATTTAGAGCCTCTGAGTATGATTTTGTGTATTTATGTGCATTTTTTGCCAGTGCTGTTTTAGTAGCTCTGTGTGCAGCTGGAGTTATGGTGCAAATGTTAGCCTTCTCCTCTTGACTGTCTGTTCCAGTCTTGGGTGGAGACAGCTTAGCTTCCAGTTTGGCTGTATAATTGCATCTCTCGCATATGCTAGTGTTTTGTGGTAGGAGGAGAGAGTTGTCTGTGTACATGAGGCAGTTGTAACATTGCCTCAGGATACCCAGATTCACCAGCTGGACTGGAGAGTGCACCTGAAGTTGCCCTTTGGTCATGCCTGAATAGTAGGGTGAGCTGCTTAGTTGCTTTGTTGGTGAGGGGTGAATAAAGAGTCTTGCTCTGCTGGGCAATCAGTGTCAGGGTATATTAGTGCATGCTATTAGGTCTAAGCAAGTGCTGGGCTGTAAGATTCTTTTTGAGTGCTTAGGTTGAGAGTTAGACTAGTTTCAAGGGAAAAACTGAAGAGGAGACTTAGTGGAGCCGGGAATAATTTAACCGTAGCTAACCGGCACTTCCGGGTGCGCAAAACCATGCAAATGCAGTTTTTATAGTAGGGAAATGAAAGAGATACAAATTAGCCCAAAATGGCCAGTAAACTACTAACTTCTGGGCTGGAACCACTCCTCCAGGGACAGATAGGTTGCTCAAAGCTCCCCCCTCACAGATGAACAGAGAAACTTCCTTCTATTCAAGTAAGGTATGAGCAACTCAGAAGCTAATATCACAGTCCTGAATTCAGCACTAGCCTGAAAACTGGAGTATACTAGCTTAGAAAGGCAGGAAACAAGGACTTTTTTCTGTTTTTTTGGGGTTTTTTTTTTTTAAAGATAAAGCAAAAACAGTAAAAAAAATACACTCAAAACAGCTCTAAACGACTACAAACAATCAGAAAAGGCTATCGCACTTTAGTGTGTAGCCTACAACAGTTAAACAAATTATTTAAACAAAAAACAACTTTTTAAAAGTGTAGACAGTCAAATAAGTACAATATGTGAAAAAAACAAGCTTTTAAATCACAATAAATGCTGGAAAATCTGCGTTTAGGCAGAAAACAGTTAAGTACAGCAAGAAAGTACAGAAAACTGATACTTAATCACTCCAAAGTCTCTCTCCTAAGCTAGAAGGCTTGTATCAGTTTCAGGCTTTCTAGTGCTACCCAGTAGGTTAGTTACAGGAAAGAAGGGAAACAAGCGCAGATGTGGTCTTTTAAACCAGAAAGTTGAAAGAGACGGGCAAACTGTCCAAATGGTCAATAAACTACAATTTCTGGGCCAAGAACCTCTCCTCTCATGGTAGACTGGTTACCTAGTGCTTACCACTCCCACTGATAAGCTAGAAAGCTTTCCTCCAACACAGAAAGGCTTGCGGGGCTCAGAAGCTTACCAATAATTCTGGATACAGCAACTCTGTATCTGGACTAGGCTAGTTACAGGAAAGGTGGGAAACAAGCACAAGTGCAGCTTTTAAACCAGACTGTTGAAAGAGATGGAAAAAAACTGCCCAAATGGCCAATAGCTACAATTTCTGGGCCAGGAACCACTCCTCTTGTGGTAGATAGGCTACCTAATGCTTACCACTCCCACTGATAAGCTAGAAGGCGTCCCTCCAACACAGAAAGACTTGGGGGCTCAGAAGCTTACAAAGAGTCCTGAAATACAGCAAATCTGTACCTGGACTAGACTAGTTACAGGAAAGGTGGGGAACAAGTACAAATGTAGACTTTTAAGCCAGCAAGGTGAAAGAGATGGAAAACTGCCCAAACGGCCAAATAAACTACAATTTGTGGGCCAAAACTCACTCTTCCCATGGAGGATAGGCTACCTAGTGCTTACCACTCCCACTGATAAGCTAGAAGGCTTTCTTCCAACACAGAATGGCTTGGGGGCTCAGAAGCTTACTAACAATCCTGGATACAGAGACTCCGTAACCAGACTAGGCTAGTTATAGGAAAGGCGGGAAACAGGCACAAGTGCAGCTTTCAAACCAGAAAGTTGAAAGAGATGGAAAAAAAACTGCTCAAACAGCCAATAGCTACAATTTCTGGGCCAGGGACCACTCCTCTTGTGGTAGATAGGCTACCTGATGCTTACCACTCCCACTGATAAGCTAGAAGGCTTCCCTCCAACACGGAAAGGCTTGGGGGGGCTCAGATGCTTACAAAGAGTCCTGGATACAGCAAATCTGTACCTGGACTAGACTAGTAACAGGAAAGGCAGGAAACAAGCGCAAACATAGACTTTTAAATCAAAGGTTGAAAGAGATGGAAAAGCTTCCCAAACAGCCAATAAACTATAATTTCTGGGCCAGGAACCACTCCTCCTGTGGTAGATAGGTTACCTAGTGCTTACCACTCCCACTGATAAGCTAGAAGGCTTCTCTGCAACACAGAAGGGCTTGGGGGGCTCAGAAGCTTACCAACAGTCCTGGATACAGCAAATCTGTACCTGGATTACACTAGTTATAGGAAAGGCGGGGACCAAACACAAAACAAGCTTTTAACCAGAAAGTAGAAAGAGATGGAAAAACTGCCCAAACAGCCAATGAACTACAATTTCAGGGCCAAAACCCACTCTACCCATGGTAGATAGGCTACCTAGTGCTTACCACTCCCACTGATAAACTAGAAGGGTTCCCTCTAACACAGAAAGGCTTGGGGGGCTCAGAAGCTTACCAACAGTCCTGGATACAGCAAGTCTGTATCTGGACTTAACTAGTTACAGAAAAGACAGGAAACAAGCTTAGAATTTTTTTTTGTTATAGAAAAGCAGCTAAAACAGCAGTAAATACAATTCAAATTGTAGTGCAGGCCAGCACACCCGAGCGTGTAGCAACACTACGACAAATACAGTTCAAATAAATGCAATTAAATTAACAAATGGCTAAAAAACAAGTGCAGAAGGCAGTAAATTAGAAGGCTACTAACAAACAGTAATAAGTGCAGAGTAAGAGCAAATGAACAGATAACAGCACGCAGAAGAGCAACTAAGACAGTTACAGTAAGAGCAGATGAATAAGATATATATATATATATATATATATATATATATATATATTTTTTTTTTTTTTTTTTTTTTTGAGGGAAGGAACAGAGCAGGATTAAGAGGCTACAGGGGTTGTCCTTCCCAAATGCTCTCTTTGTACACAGTAGGAGTGCCTGAAATCAGAATATGATCTCATTGCACTCAGTTGAGTGAGCAAACATTATACATTATATACATTAAATGATATGGGCTCAAAAGGAGTATCAAAATAAAAATCTACAAGAGGGGCGGGCAATTTCAAAGCCACCACAATCATGTCCACCTTTGAATATTACAAAGATATCATCCAGATATCTAGTGTAAAACAATGTGCTCAATAAAAGGGCTATTTTTGAACAAAAACTTGCTGTCCCAGTATGCCATAACCAAACTGGCTAAACTGGCACCTAATGTGGAGCCCATAGCCACACCCTTCTTCTGCAAATAGCAGTTACCCTCAAATAGGAAGAAGTTATTACTCAACATTATGTCTAACAGTTCTTGTATTAAAGCAAGGTCATGTTACTAACCCCATTCCTAGTTAATAAAAGACCATTCCATTCAATCCCTAAATCTTGTGGGATTACAGTGTAAAGGTCCTTCACATCAATAGTAGCAAAGTTTGGGACTCTCTGTTTTAGATTCTTATTTAGTTTTCTTGTTTTATATGTTTAAACATTTTTTGAAAATGGGGATGTTATGCTTTGCAGTCATTTATTAATATTTACATATATACTTTATTTTCAAAGTGAATTTTTTAATACATTCTTTAATTGTTTTAAAAGTTTTTTCAAGTCGTGACTTTGTTTACATCATGTTGTTTTCTAAAAGAGTATTTAAGTGTTCATATAAAGTTTTTCTGGTTTGTCTGAGGAAACTGAGTTATTAAACTTAGTGAAAGCGCTAACTTTAAAGACTGTTTTTCCAGTTTTTCTTGTCTCTGTTTCTGTTTTAGTAGCAGTAGTTTGTCTTTTATTTAGCACAGACCATTATTAACCAGCGGGAAGCCATCCAAGAAACAATTAAGGATATGACCAGGGGGACCAGTCTCAGCTCTCCAAGATTGTTTTGAAAGCACAGATTGGAACATGTTCAAAGAAGTGGCCACTGTAAATCTGCACATCAATCTAGGTGAGTACACAGAGTCTGTGATGGGATATTTATCAAAATGTATGTCAATAAGAGCATCATCGGGGTGTGGCTAAGATGAGCAGTGAATAGCAGCAGATTTTATCAGCTCCACTAAGACAACTTCTATTATCTGGAATTTTTGTCTTCAAACTTTAAAACTGGATTGTTTTTTATCAAACTTGATTATGATAAACATCTTCTACAATAATATCTAAAAGAAATATGAAGAAGGCAGATTTTCCAGTCAAATATTCACTTGGAAATATTCATCTCACCTGAAAATAACATCATGAGCATTTTAAAAACAAGCAGTCAAGATTCTATCCTTAAAAAATAAATTCAGACCTTATTAACCAACCTACAGGACTTAACTACTAAAACTGACAAAACTGACACAAAAATTGACAACTTTAAAGAAAGATGGTCCAAACAGATGAATTTGCTGCATGAAGACCTGCAACAACAAAAAACTCAAATAGAAGCACTCAATGGCATGTACTGAGAGGAGAGGATTAGGTGGGAAGAAAGAAAAGATGCGACAAATATTAATATTCCCAGGTTAATGTCTTAAACTATATAAATATGACTAACATCAAAAAGAACAATAACACATTATCTTTAGAATATGAAACAATGCTTTAAATACACTTCTAATGTGTTGTACTACTTCTAGGTGAATAGTTTATTGCTAGAAGTTAACTAAATCTATTCTAAGACAGGTTGTGTCCTTCTTTTTTTTTTTTTCTTATTTTCTTTTTTTGTTCCCATTCTTCATATGTCAAAAATGTATAAATATGATGTTTCGTTGATATTGCTTTCTTGACACACATTAGTTACTTTCCTCTTGGGGTAGTTGAGCTATAAACATAATTAATGGCTTTATTTGAAAAAAAGAAGGAAATAATGAAAAGGAAAATACTTTAGTTAGCTTGCAGTATTTGTTACACTCTACATTGATTTAGCAATGTGAATTTCAAAATGTTCATGTGAGCCCTGCAGCTTGGCTCGCACTATACATCCCTTCACGAAGCTTAAACTGAACTAAAATAAATAAGCAGACCTTTCTTTTTGCTGTTTTCTCACTGGAATCCTCAAAGGAGACAATTTTAGTCCTAACTGTCTCGCGCTGAACATCTGCGAGCAGTATACATCTCTATAACTCCTCATAGCAGCGTGGGAACCACTACAACAAGTTAAATGACCTTTGAACTCATGTCGCATCTGTGCAATGTGAAAACAGGAAGATCAACAAGCCAAGAACTTAATAACACACTAACATGAAGATACAGACATGGATTCATAAATAAGTGATATAAAAAAGTAAAGCGAGTTTTACTTTGCTTAAATTCATTACATTGCAGTCCCAGAGAACTTCAATAGACAATTTATTCCAAGTCTCATTCCCAATTGTTTAAATATTATTATAATTTGCTTGAGTGTGTATAAATGGAAGCAGTCACAATTGTAAGCTTTAAACAAGATTGGTCAGCTATATGTATACTCAGAGCCTTTATGTTCTAAGACAACAAAAAGAGGAGTGAGGGGAAAAGGGAAATGGTTTTCTTTAAATGTTTTCATTCATAATTTTTCACATAGATCTACATATTGTGTTTGAGGTAGGGGAGGAAGGGGAGAAGAAGGAGCAAGAAACTGCTATATCTGTTGGGCACTTGGACAAAATGCTGATCCTGATAGCAATAACTTTTATATTACATGTAATAAATGGTATGGGAATATGAAAGTAACTTAACCAATGCATATAATAGCATTAAATAAACAAGTATGTGTGTTTTTTTCTTCTCTCTCTCTTCCCATATTTCACACACTACATCCATAAAGAATAATGTCTGTGATTCAAATTAGCATAATTGTATAAATATTCTTATAAATATGCTGTTTATAATGTTTTATTGATGTTAATCAACATGGTTTAAGAGTTCACTTTACATCAGTTCAGCAAGTTTATAGTAACTAAGACATAATTCATTTTGCTTAAAGATTGCCCAAATCTTGTTATGTGTTACTCTTTAAGATCTGTAAAAGAGGGAAAAGGGATTCGAGAGGAGGATGGGGTGGTGAATGAGGGAAAGGAAGGAGAGGGGAATGAGAGGAGAGGAAGAAGAGAGAAGGAAGGAGAGGTAAAGAAAAAGGGGAAAGAAAGAAAGAAAAAAACTTTTTCATACATTTACTTAGATGTTAAATGTGTGTGCTTTCTCTTTAATACAAACTTTTAATATATTGACTATTAGAAGAGATATATATTGAATCTAAAGGAATTTATAGATGAGGTTTACAACAATATAGTTAAATTTCTCAAAGAAGTTATACTCAATATTAACAATTTGAATTTAAGTACTTTTTTTATTCATAAGTGGTTGCTTATTTTCTGCTGTTACAGCCAGGGGGTAATCTAAGTGCAAATGCTACTTGGATTGGGAGTTTATAACTCCAGGCTAGACATAGCATTATTTTTTAAAAATTGGCATTGTATTCTTAACTCTATTGAACATACACACCTGGCATCCACTATATTTAATACTTACAAGTTCACTATTCAATCTCACCATACCCACAATAGATCACTAATTAAGAAATATAGACCTAATATATCACTTATAGGATGGGAAAATATGGGAAATGTATTTGAATATGACATGACATACATTTATCTAACAATCTTTAACATTTAGTATGGTTTCATTGAAAGGTGTATCAATTAATATTAATGGCGTAAATAACCCAAATAAAACAGGGAGTTTATTCAGATATCTAGCCTTACATAAATCTAACTTGATTTTCTTACAAGAAACACACCTATTGAGGGATAACATAAATACATTAAACACTAATAAATATATAGTCTTAGTAAGTTCAGAGCATACAAAAAAGAGGAGTTGCAATCATTTGAAATAAATCTTTACCACCACCTAGAATTATCCTGACCTAACAAGATGATAAAGGGGTGTTTTGTCTGGCTGTAGTAGAAATAAGTAAAAAAAAATGTTCACACTGATCAACATATATTGGATGCCAGGCATAGGTATTAATACAATTAAGCAACATCTAAACTAGGTAGTACTCCAGTCAAAAAGAACTATTATTATTACAGGGGACTTTAATTGTATTCTAAAAGAAAATGAATCTAGCACATTAGGGGAAAGGAAAATAACCTCTCAGGCCAAATAATTAATACATTTTATGGGCTCATATCATTTAAAATATGTATATGATTTTGCTGACCCTAAATCATTACAATATACATTTTTTTCTAATAGGCATAATTCCTACTCTAGGATAGACAGAATGTTATTATCCAGTCAAATAATTAATGACTTAACTAAATCTAAGATCATATCATGCCTGTTATCTGACCATAATGCAATAGTTTTTGAACTTTATATTAATGTAACATTTAATGTACAAATCAAAAGAATTCCAGCTTAACACTACTAAAAGAGTTTAAATAATTCTTAGATCAAGACATTCAAAACTTTATAACTACAAACTCTTCTCCTAACATCCTAAACATATATACATGGGATGCTTTAAAGGCATATTTATATGGGCAAATCAATAGATGGTATTCCAATAAAAGAAAACCTTGGGATAAAGACTCAAAAGAAATACAAGATAAATTAGATCTGTTGTAACTTAATAATAAAGATATACTCATCAAAAAGAATGTTAGGGGTGAAATAAACTGAACAATGAATATAGAGAAATATTAAATCATAAGACGATGATTTGCTTAGAAAAATATAAATTCCTTGCTTTGTCATTAAACCCCAAACAATTAAATAATCTTAAAAACAAGACAAAAATATTGAATAAACATAATCATATCAAAGATATTTAATCAGTATAAAAAATAAAGTCTTCAATTTACATGATATAATAGACAAATTCAGAGATCATTTTCTTAAAATTAATCAAAATACAGCTAAAACTGAACCTAAAAATAAGATAAAATAATATATTAATAAAAACAACAATAGTAAGCTTAACCAACAACAAACAGAAATTATAGATAAACAAATAACATATTCAGAAATTAAAACTCAAACTAGTAAACTTAAACAAAATAAAGCACCAGGTAATGATGGTATCATACCAGAATTATATAAAATAATGCTTAAAAGTGCTCTCACCCTTCTTCATAATGTATTTTCTAAAGCCCAGACTGAAGCTATAATAACCCCATCCTGGAATTTATATCACCTATCTTGAAATCCAATAAAGACCCAATGTATTGCTCTTCCTATAGGCCTATCTCATTATTGAATGTGGATTATAAGATG
The DNA here is from genome assembly GCF_019279795.1 of Protopterus annectens. Classification (NCBI taxonomy): domain Eukaryota; kingdom Metazoa; phylum Chordata; order Ceratodontiformes; family Protopteridae; genus Protopterus; species Protopterus annectens. Next base: position 422,912,715 of record NC_056746.1, read on the forward strand.
TTCATGAACATTTATACTGAAGATTGAGTAATTGTTTACCACATTTAATAGAAGAAGACCAAACAGGCTTTATAGCTAACAGAAATACATTTGACAATATTAAAAGAAGTTTAGCATTAACTGACTATTCTCAAAGAAGAAAAAAAGATCTGACTTTAATAAGCTTGGACATAAATTCTGCATTTGATTCAGTAAATTAGGATTATCTGTTTGTATTACTTAAATGTCTGAAGTTCTCAAAAAAGTTTATAGACTCATTAGAACACTTATATAAGGGGGCATTAGCACACATTAAAATCGATACATCCTTATCACCTAATATTCCTATAGTAAAAGGAACCAAGCAAGGTTGCCCGCTTTCTCCACTACTATTTACCCTGCTAATGGAACCCTGGGCTAATGAAAGTAGGAAAAATAAAAAATATAGAAGGACTGGAAATTAACACAGAAACATCCTCCAAAATTCAGCTTTTTGCCAATGATGTACCTATAACTTCAAAGGGGAATGATTTATCTATATCTTCATTATTTGATTCCATAGAATATTTTCAAAAAATATCATGTCTATCCTTGAATGAGGACAACACAAAAATCCTATCCAGTTACTCAAACAAAAATAAAATAAAGGGTAATAATCATAAATGTAAACCTAACACTGAACAAATTACTTATGTAGGAATCATATTAGCTAAAGGCACCAAAACCATAATACAACTAAACTATAATAAATGTTTTGAAGACATACAAGCACTTATAATGAGATGGAACACAGTTTTTTACAACAGATGAAAGACTAACTATAATTAAAATGATTATCCTTCCCAAGATTCTCTATATTATTCAATCTATTTGATTACTACCCACTAAGTCACTAACCAAAAAATTAAATACATTGTTGTTAAAATTCGTCTGGACTCCTAAAAAAACAAGAATAGCCTTCAAATATCATTTAAACAGTTGGAACAAGGGAGGAATAGCTTTCCCAGACCTAACTTCAGATTCAATTTCTTCCATACCCAAAACTATAACTCAATTAATAGACACAACTTACTCAGCCAAATGGAAAAATTACCTGGAAACAGCGCAGAATTAATTACGAAACCACAATCATACAAAATGGATTTTTTAAATAATCCTGTGTTATGGACATTAAAAGATTATTTTACCACCCATGTTACATCAACATATCCAACAAACTATATTTTTAATATCTTAACAACTTTCAGAAATTTTATATATAATCACCCCATTTACAAAGAATGGATTTTTTTTATATTCCCTATAACCTTTACTCAATAAATTTTGTTATCACCTGATCCAAATAAAAACATTACCTTCAAACAGAAGGAATTAAAATTTTGGTTCCAGATGATTTCAGACAGAAACGTTAAAAGTATAGATTTAATAATGCAAGAATTTGATCTGGACAAATCCCTATGGCTGCATATACAATCCTTTAGACAATTTCTAATCAATAAACATGATCTGATAACTCCAGCAACTACACAGGATTCTCCTATTTTAATAGACTACTTGGAATTAACCTTACAACACAAATGCTCATTCACAGGCAAACTATCTTATGTATATAAAATCATTAGAGAAGAAATATATAGTTGCCCAGAAAACTTTTGGAACTACTATTATACAATTAATGTTGAGTTCCCTAAGAAACAAGATGAAATAATTATTTTAGAATCGGCGGGTAAAACAACTTTGTCTCTTAAATGGAAACTATATACCTGGAGGTTTCTATATAGATCATTCTATACACCTCAAATCATGAATAAAATCAATAAAAAATAACATTTGTAACAAATGTAAGTCCAGGGTAAATATAGGATGGGCACATATGTTCTATGACTGCTCTGAATTTAATGTTTATTGGGAGAAAGTCAACAACTTACTGCAAGCCTTATTTATAGATAATTTTACTTTAAATAGATCTATGGTTCTCTTCAGCACTCCCATACCAAATTGTGTTAAAAAAATAAAATTCCCCTTAATCTGGTCAATACATGCTGTGGCCAGAAAGATCATTACAAGAAATTGGATCTCAGATTCCCCTCCAACTTTTACAGAATTCAAGAATGGTATAAGTGACTTATGTCACTTAGAAATTTTGACCAGAAAGTCACGAAAACCTATGAAAACACATGCATGCAATATGTGGGTAAACTTACAAAATTTGTTAAAAAAATTATAAATCACACTACGAATTATAACAATTATTCATATTAATGGAAATTTGTATGTGGATGTCTTTGCAAATACTTTTGTTGGTTTATATTAGTTATTATGTTAATATGTTCTGAAATTTTCTTGTTAAGTTTATTGAGATTGTTTGATTTTTATGTAAAATTAATAAAGTTGTTTTAATAAAAAAAATAATTAAAATCTGAAGAGTCTTTTCATCAATATGCATTAAATAAACAATAAGAAATATGAAATTAAATAAGAACATCATCATGCTGGCCAACCAGAAACCCTGGCTTACAAGTGGGGTGTGCAAGCTTCTGAGAGCACGTAATGCCACCTTTAAGTTGGGGGATTAAGGATGGCCTTAGGTTATCCAGAGTGAACTTAAATAGGGTGTGAGAGATGCCAAACATGCTTATGGACAGAAAACTTAGTCACTTCACAGACCCAAAAGACTCCAGCCGTCTGTGGCAAGGAATTCAATCCATAACAGGCTATAGGCTCTCATCTTCTCAGTGCAATGACAGCACTGAATTTCTTAAGAAGCCCAACATATATTTTAGCCAGTTTGAGGAAAAGAACGACACAATAGCAATAGAATTCTCTACCAGCCAGGATGATTAAGTGCTCTGTCTCAACCCAGCTGTTGTTTGGAAAACCTTACACAGGGTAAACTCAAGGAAAGTGTCTGGACCTGACAACATTCTAGGGCAGATACTCAAGGACTGTGCTAATCAACTAATAAACATCCTCACTGATATCTTCAACATCTCTTTGAGTCAGGCCATCGTACCCAAATGTTATAAAAACACAACCATCATTCCATTGCCCAAGAAGTCTCCACCACCATCAAGCCTCAATGACTACTGCCCAATAGCTCTGACCTCCACTGTAATAAGTGCTTTGAAAGTCTCATCAAGGACTATATAATATTAAGACTTCCTGCAACTTTTGATCCACTCCAGGCTAATCGCTCCACTGCACATGCTATTTCATTGGCATTTCACTTATCTCTGGCCCACCTGGAAAACAAAAACTGTTATGTATGTATGCTATTCATAGACTTCAGCTCTGCCTTCAACACAGTCAACCCCCAGCATCTGATAAAGAAACTGGTTGCTACTAGACTTCCTCACAGATAGACCCCAAACAGTATGCAATGGCAAGAGCACCTCAGAGAGCATCATTATGAACACTGGGGTACCACATGGTTGCGTCTTGAGCCCCTTGCTGTTCACTTTGCTGATGCATGACTGTATCACAATCTACAGTTCAAATCACATAATTAATTAAGTTTGCAGATGACAAAACAGTTGTGGGTCTCATTGAAAATAATGAAGAAACAGCCTACTGATAGGAGGTTAACCAACTGATTGTGTGGTGTGACAACAACCTGCCAAGGAGATAACTGTTGACTTCAGAAGGAACCATGGAGTGCATTCTCCACTCATGATACACAGAGAAACAGTGGAGAGTGTAAAAAGCATCAAGTTCTTAGGGGTACATATCACAGAGGACTTGTCATGGTCCATAAACACAAATTCCATTGTCAAGCAGGTGCAACAGCATCTTCATTTTCTACAAAGAATGAGAGGAGCAAACCTTCCACCTCCTGTTTTCACAACTTTCTACAGGGGCACTACAGAAAGCATTTTGTCAAACAGTCTTTCAATATGGTATGGAAATTGTTCTGCTTCAGATCAGAAGTCTCTTCAAAGAGTGGTGAAAGCAGCAGAGAAATTTATTAGGACCACTCTTCCATCTATTCAGGACCTATACTTGCCTCGATGTCTCAGCAGCACCACTAAAATAGTCAGGAACTTTACTCTCTGGCAAAACTGCCAGATTCAATAAGAGCTTTTTTCCACAGGCCATCAGACTACTTGACTCTACTACCAACATGCATGATGATAGCCATCAGGTGTAACAGATATATATGTTGATGACAGCTCATACTTTTGTGCTATAACTCAAATGCTAGCCTCAACTCATATTTTGGTGCAATAAACCAACCGATGCAAAACTAGCCTTTTTGTGCAATACTGGTAACTGCTGGAATTCTGTGCAATAATTTACTGTTTTAGATTTGTAAAATGTTTTGGATGTTATCTTTGAATGATAACAAAGTTTACTTTGACTTTCTGTGTGGACTACAGAAAACTAAAGATTCAGACAGAGTCAGATGCTTACCCCATGCCTAGGACAGATGAAGCCTTAGAGCAGCTGGGTGGGGCTCAGTATCTGACCTCTATTGATCTGACCAAGGGCTATTGGCAGGTGCAGGGAAATTGTGCTTGATGCAGACAGCTGCATCTGGAAATACTGTGTGTTTCCGTTTTTGTTCCAAATGAACATCCCTCACTGGTGTCAGTAGTGAGGATTGAGGCTCCTTGATTACTGGTCCAGTGGAGGGAAGTCACACTTTTATCCCAATGACTTGGGAACAGAAAGTTGAAAGAGTTGTCACCAAATTTAGAACAAGAAAAAAAAATGACCAGAGATCCTGTAAAGGTATTAGAGATATTTTGTAAATTTTATCAAAATTTGTCTAAAGCAGAGAAATGTGAAAATCAAAAAAAGAGCACAGCTGGAAATACTTATGGAAGACAATTATGCTAGTGTTAGAGGTAGATGAGGCTCAACACCTAATACTTAAGATAAGAGAAGATTAGATAAAAACTGTGATGTATAATCAATCTGTAGGAAAGCCTCTAGGAACAGATGACATTCTTGTGGTAGTTAGGAGGGAAGAAAGTGATGAAGATTTAGAAGATTTTGTTTAACCATTTTTTTAAAAGGAGGAAAAGCACCAACATCTCAGAAGAAAGCTGTGGTGGCTATATTACCTAAAGACTGTAAAAACTCATGAGATCTATCCTCATGCAGATACATTTCAATTTTAAACCAAGATTACAAAGTGTTTATCTATACTACCTAAAATAATGGTGAATGTGTTGCCAGAATTGATAGTTATGGTTCAGTTCCTGCTTTTCCTTAAATCTCACTCCTCCTCAACATTAGTCTGCATGTACTGTTCCCCAAAATTCCATTTATTTTTATGTAAGTTGCCCTTCCCTTTTCTAAAGCTCCTTCTTCCAGTGATTTTAATTCTTTTATAACATTCACTACTTCAAATACAGTCAGTTTACATTTTGATTTCCATTTTCTAGTAATTGCTTTTCAGGCAGCCAACAAAATTAAACTTAATAAGTCTTTACTCTGTCTAAGCAATTCAAATCCTATGTGCCAGCATAAAATAATAATTTCATTTCATTACAGCAATTTTTTCCCCAATAATTCTGACAGAGTACGCTGTAGAGAACTTTTTTTTAAATCTGCCAACTCATTATACTTGCAAAAATATATTCCCAGTTATCTTTTTCTTCCCCATCACACCTTCAACATTTGATTTCTACCTGTGGAAAATTCTTTGAAGTCTGCTTGGGGTATAAAAATATCTATGCAAAAACTTCCAAGTAAAAATCCTAAACCTTCTGGTTGCATACTTGGGAGCCATAGATATGCCTTCTTATTGGTCCCTTGTAAATTGCTTTTTCAGTCTCTCTTCACAATATTTTCTAACCTCCACTGATTGATTCTTATGGTTATCATGCACAATTTTGTATTTCTTACTAATTATCCTCTTTTTAACAGCAGTTTCTGTTCTAGATTTGACTAAAAGGTCCACCAGAGCAGGTCTTTCACTACAGACTCTCCTGTCTCTCTATCTCTGCCTGTACTCTGATATCAGCCCCTGATAGGGAAGGCAGTCTCTAACCTGCAGTAAAATCTTCTTTACCTCATCCCACTCTATTACCTCTCCCTCAGTACTTATACTTTGGTTCCTTTGACAGTTTTCTTCAGTAAATTCCAGTCCCTTTGCCTATTTTCTGTACCCCTACTTGCAGTCATCCCTAATGGCAAAATCTTCTTTCTCCTTTCATGTGCTGGCTTATCTCTTAAATACTTTATGCAGGTTTATGAATTTAGTATTCTGTATGGAGAATATTATTCACCTTAAACATCTACGTCCGAAACCCCACTCTCTCCTCATTTCTTGAATCCCTCCCTTCATCATCATTGTCATCATCATCATCATCATCCCTTTCCACTTTGAATTATAATCTGCTGCATGTGTTATTTATATGACCCCAAACTGTGGGGCTCTTTAATATCCCTTTAAATCAGGTAAACCTAAACCACCTTGGTCTATTGAGAGGATCAACTTATGTCAATTGCCCTCTTCCCCTTCCAGATAAAAATTTTCAATTCATTATTAATTATTGTCCACAAATTTTCCTCCGGTTGATAAAATATGCCTGACCCATATATAAAACTAAAGGGACTAAAACCATATTTATTCCTCATATCTTACTATCCATCTCCATAAATAACAGCATCCAGTTTCTTAGTTTTTGTATTATCTTTGTTTAGTCTCTTCCCACATAATTTTAGCTGCCATAACAGAAGTCTTTCAATCCATACTCATAAATACTTCATCTTATCATGTCTCCATACACATAAGTATTGATGAACCAAATCATGAGTGTATACATAATTTACAGCTATAGCCTTTGTTTTATCGTCATTAATTTTGTATCCTGAAAAGACTTGTAACTGTCTCAAAATGTTTCACAACACACTAAGTCATTTTCTGAATTTGTCATGTACAAAGTAATATCATCTGCAAATAAAGACAACTTTTCTTGATTAACATTCTAAATGTATTCCTGAATTTCTGAGTCCATTCTTTTCTATGTCAATTTCTCTAAATATAAAGCAAATAACAAAGGGAAAAGAGGAAACCCCTGCTTGGTTCCTCTGTCCAAACACAACTTATCAGGGAGGAAACCTCCTACTTTAATTGCCTCTGATCCTTCATATATCTTGCTAATTAACCTTATTATTGTATCAGAAATACAGGTACTTCAATTTCCCTACTCATAAAATCTCAGCTTACTCTGTCAAAAACTTTCTCTGCATCAAGACTCACCAACAACAGAGGTATTTTCTGATATTCTGCTTCTCTCTGGATCATCGTTGTATTAAAGTCATCAAATGTTTGCCTTCACCTTCCCTCCACAAAACAACATTGATTCATGTATATCAATTTTGGCAACATCTTTACTGCCTATTCCTGATGGTCGAACTGATGATCATTTGGCTGGTAATAGCTTGTCCAAAGAAACACGACCATCAATTGTCCCTTTTGAATGTTCACTAATAGTCACTTTTTCTGTTAACATCTATGGTGTAGTGGACACTGAGTAATTTTTGGCCAATTGTGATGAGTATCAATGAAGGCAAAGTATTGTTTGGGGCCAAGCCAAAGGTTGTGTTCAGAAAGGGCAAGTCTTTTAAGAACCTTTTAGAAATAAAAGGTGACATGAGTTGCTCAAGTAGACCTAAGGGCATGTACAAATGCAATCATTGCAATTATTGTCAGCATATTTTATTGTGCAACTTATTTGACATCAGGAATAGGAAATTTAAGGTAAAAAAACACTTCAATTGTATATCCAAGGGGGTGGTATATGGAGCTCTTTGTCAATGTTGTAAGGCATTCTACATTGGAAAGACTAGTCATAAGCTGAAAGAAAGAAATTATGAACACTTGAATGACATCAAGAAAGGGAAGAACAGCAATGTGTTGTATAGGCATATTTCAGCTTTTCCTGACCCCCACTTCAAGTTTGTAGTATTGGAGTATATAAAATGGGATGCAAATGATTTTAGTAGAGGAGAACACCTCAACAGAAAGGAATCAGTCTGGATTTTGATGTGTGATGCCTTTACTCCCCCTGGGCTTAATGACTGCTGTTCCATTACCCCAATCCTAAAATTGAAAAGTTGGAGGGGTAATTCATCAGTCATCTTTATAATCTTCATAATTTATTGTATATACATTGTTGTAATATGTTTGGTTCTGTTTTTCACTCATACACATTGTTTCAAACTGTCAGTACATTTTTAAGTTTTCAAGTTTTTAATTAATTAATTTTTTAAGCATAACTTGTATTGGTCGGTTTTAACCACATGACTACAGGATATTAATTTACTTTGTGTGGTGTATGGGATTACTGCAGTTCTGATGAAGTCTTGATGTAAGACGAAAGCTCTTAATACATCTTTGGTGGTTGCTACTAGCTGTGTGGTTTATACTGGACTGGTGTGCTCCTTGGATCTCCATCAGTTATTCTTTTAGCTAATATAGACATAAACATTTTGGAATCATGATTTAAAATTGAAATGGGTCTATACAAGACTGGTTCTGATGAGTCTTTACCCTCGTTGGATAATAGAACTACCTCAGCATATTTTTTTCCAAGTTGCTGGTGCTTCCCTTCCTTTTAAAATACTACTAAACAAAATTTCCCAGATCTTTTATCACTTTCCTCCCTCCTAACTTCAAAACTTCCACAGAAATACCATCTGTTCCTGGAGCCTTCCCTGCAGATTGATTATAAATAATATTTTTTATCTCAACTCCTGTATTAACTATTAAGTTTCTGAGCCTCATCTTCCTCTAATCTTGGCATAAATAAGTCTTCCAAAAGTATTTCCATTTGTGGTCTTTCTTGATTTCCACAGTCTTCTAGTTTATACAAATTTTCAGACAATTTCAGAAATATCTCTAATACCTCTATAAGATCTCAGGTTATTTTTCTTGTTTACAAGTTGAAAATAACAGACCAAGGAACAATTGCAAACCAAAGAAAAAACAAAAAATAGCGAATACAAACTGGAGCAAAGAAAACCAAATTTAATATGGGCGCTTTAGGAAAAGGCAATGCTTCTCCTTCATCAGATGCATAAAATAATAGACTTTCACATGCTTTTATAATAAAGCATCATCACAATTAATTAATTTAAGCAATCATGTGATTCATTCATTAAAGGGAAAAATACATTAAAAGTGACTGATAAACTACATATCATAAATATTTATCAGAGTTTCATAAAACTATTGTACTAATCCAAACATACAAAGATTAGAAAAAACTTATAAAAAACATATAAAACTGTATGCAACTAAGAAAAATTGTCCACAACTATAAAAAGCTAAAAGTTAATAGAAAGTGTTCTAAAAAAGAAGAAGAAAATACACCTAAGTATTATGTATTGCTATTAGGGCTTCAAAGTTTATAACAATAAATTATGCAATAAACTATGTAATCACTACCTCTTCAAGGCTAAAAATTTAAGAAAACATTTCACTGAAATATATTCATTAAGGCCTGGGAATACATGTGCTGCAGTCCTAATTTGCCAGTATAGCTCTTCCATTTCTAATTTAATCTGCCGTGGGCCACCTCTTTCATCCTGTACTACTTGTTTAAGTATAGTAAATTTAAATTGATGGTCCGGGTAGTCATGTATGTGCCTAGCTAATGCATTAGTCATATCCTTCCTACTAATAGCATATTGGTGTTCATAAATCCATTGCTTTATCTTTGTTTCTGTCTTGCCAATATAAAAGGCAGAACATTCCTGGCAACAAGCAGAGTAGACAACTCCTTTAGTGTTACAAGTATATCTACTCTGAACCTTATAATATTTATCCCTAATTTTAAACTGGTAGGCTATGTTTAGATGCCTACATTGTTGACATGTTCCACATTTTATCATACCCTTGTTCTTCTGGGCTGGGAGATTAGCAGGAAAGTGTAGCAATGCTTTTAGGTTAGCCCCTCGTCTAAAAGTAATTTTATAGTTGTGGACAATTTTTCTTAGTTGCATACAGTTTTATAAGTTCTTTATAAGTTTTTTCTAATCTTTGTATGTTTGGATTAGTACAATAGTTTTAAGAAACTCTGATAAATATTTATGATATGTAGTTTATCAGTCACTTTTAATGTATTTTTCCCTTTAATGAATGAATCACATGATTGCTTAAATTAATTAATTGTGATGATGCTTTATTATAAAAGCATGTGAAAGTCTATTATTTTATGTATCTGATGAAGGAGAAGCATTGCCTTTTCCGAAAGTGCTCATATTAAATTTGGTTTTCTTTGCTCCAGTTGAAAATAACCCTTTCTAATTTTTCTTGCCTAAGTCATTGAATGTAAGGACATTGTTATGTGTTTGATACGCCCCAACACCAATCAACTTTTTAATGTTTATTGAGGATGTGTAGCAAGTATTAATGGAGGCAAGAAAGCCTGCTACTAAAAAAGGATATATTAGCAAATAGAAATGGTTTTCTATTTGGTGCCAACAAAATAACCAGCACCATTTCAGGGCTAGCATTTGTCTGGTTTTATAATATATATGTAAATTACTATCCTATGGCCTAACATATTCCTCCATCAAGGTTCATTCGTCTGCCATTACAGCATATCTGGCCATGGATCCCCCTCTTTCAATGCATTCTCATGTTAAAATATATCTGAAAGGGTTTTACATGAGAGACCTCAAAAAAAAACGGTGGCTCCTCCTTGGGATCCTAAGTTTGTGTTAGAGAAGCTAACACCTGCTCTGTTTGAACCAGCTCATCTGATTGACTTGAAGTTCGTAACATAGAAAACTGTTTTACTGATTGCTCTGAGCTCTGCGAGAAGAGTATCTGAGTTGCAAGATTTTAAGGTGAGTCAACCCTATCTCATTTTCCACAGAGGCAGGGTTTCTTTGAGAAGGAGTCCTTTTATGCCTAAGGTGGTATCCAGACTTACTTTACTTTACTAGATATTTCATCACTTTCTTTTCTGAACTAAAAAATGAGGAAGAAAGGATATTCCATATCTTGGATGTCCACAGACAATGTCGGTACTATTCAGGCAGAACAAAATCTTTCAGATCTTTGGGTCAATTGTTCATTTCTTTTGAAGGTAATATGAAGAGACAATGTGTCTAAACAGACTATTTCCAAATGGTTGTCTAAGGCTATTGCCTTTTGTTATTCTCACTACTGCAAAACTATTCCAGGCAGAGTTAAGGCTAACTCTGCTAGGACCTTGGCTTAATCTATGGCTTTTTGGAAAGTGTTGGATTCTAGAAGTATCCTAGAAGCAGCAACTATGTCCTCTATACATACTTTTACAAAGCACCACAAGCTGGATTCATTCTCTAGATCTGGAACAGGCTTTGTTAGGACCATTCTCCAGGGGCTCCTGGACCCTTTCCCTTCCACCTTCCAAATGTTGTAAGCTAGTGTAATCTACCCATATAGCTAAGACTGTGATGTCCCCACTCCAGGCAAGTAATCAAGGAGACTGAATCCTCACCACTGACACTGGAGAGGGGCATTCACATGGAATACAAATGGATACGCTCAGTATTTCCATATGCAGATGTCTCTGTATAAGCACAATTTCCCTTAAGAGCACACAGGGAACACAGTCAGCCCGGGGTCTGGATTTTTCTATATCTGGCTCTCCCCGGGTCCCCAGGCAACTGTGTTCAGCACCCTCTCTGTGAAACCAGTGCTTCATGTCCCTGCTCCAACTGGCTGACACACACACTCTTTGAGATATAATTTTCACACACACACACACACACACGCACGCACGCACACACGCACACACACACACACATACACACACACACACTCACAAACCTGGGAAAGGAGTGTACAAATTACCCACTCTACCTACTTTGCCCAGACTATATGGTAGATTCACTGCTGCCAGTCAGTTATTATAAGGCTCTTAAAAGGGTATCCAATTATGCTGAGTGAAGTTAATATTAATACAAATGGTAATGCTGATCAAACAGCAAGGAGTGGTCAGAGTTATCACCAAATAAATGTATGCAAATACTCTCAAAACTTAAATATTTTTCTAAAAAGGACCAGCCACAATGAGAAGTTTAAATATAGTTAATAATAAATAATAAAAGAACATGAAATACTAAATATCTATTTACAGTAAACACCAGAGTTTCATCTCAGGAAATATTGAAAATAACACAACTGAAAAGAGTCACACAGTTACAGAAAAACAATACTTAACTATTCTACTATATTTTCCTAACTGATTTAGAGAATTGTGATCCCTGGTCACTTACTAGCGCAAGGTAAGATGAAGTGGGTGAGTGATCCTTGTTGTGAGATCCAAGACAAAATACAGAATACTGAGAGTAATCTCTTACTAATAACTAAACATTATTTCTGGCTTACAGAATGACATCACACACCTGGTTATCTGACTCTGTTTCCCGCACTATCCACCATCACTAGAAGCTGCCACAATCTAGCACCTATGTGCTACAATACACATTAGACCTTTAGCTAAGTTTTATTAAAACATCTGGAAGCCACAAAACAATAATACCATTACAGTGTTCCTACAGGAGCTACAAACTATTCTCTAGCACAGACAGTGCGTCTGTGGCTCCATTCAGAACTGTGGGATCTTTATGGCTTAACCCAAAAAGTAATTTAATTTCAGATAAATTTTAAAGTTGGCTGGACTGAGATTATCCTCTTCTCTTCCAGCATCCTCTGCTAAAACATATGCATTTAATTTGGTTACAATAATACATGTACATTTATTTTCTTTCCTTTCCAGCAGGGCACACTGCTGATATATTTTAATACAACCAACTTTACAAATATATTTTTAAACACAAGCATCTGTACAAATCAGTTTGATACACAAATGACATATAATTCTTTACTGAATTATAGCTAGCTGTGCTGTTATACATCCACTGCCCCACTTCTCCTAGCATAGCTGACAGTACCTCCTATCATCACAAAGACTACCACAGCAGTGATAAATATGATGAACATAGTTCAGTTGTGTATGTAAACTTACCATAACAGTAGATGTGCAAATGATCACTGCTGCAGTAGCCGCTCCCTCTCTGCACCCACCTTATTTTTTTTTGAGTATGTGGTTTTGCCAGGTGTTTATATATATATATATATATATATATATATATATATATATATATATATATATATATATAGGTCCCTATTGGATTACCAAAGTTTCAAAACGTCAGACATCATACGGCCAAAACCATATGATCAAAGTTTTGAAATTTCGAAACTAAAATAAAACAAAAAATAAAAGTTATTTTTTTTTACATTTTTGCTGGGAGGTAAGCCCCCCTGCACCCCACACCCCCTGCTAAGTAAATATACCAACTCTGAGATCGCACTAGGGTGAAGAAAAAAATTAAGTTATGTACTCACTATAATGTTCCATGTGAGTTGTCCATCTCGCCTTCATTCTGTACTGGTGGGTTCAGAACCAATCCTTGGTTCTGACTCAGCCATTTACAAAACCTCAAGGTCTCCAGCTAGCTTGTGGCTTACTCCCTATTCCATGAAGCTCTAGGGAATTCCCCAGAACATGTTTGCTGGTATACAAAACTGCACATATAAAGATTTTTTTTATTATTTTATGAGCCAAGAAAAGGATCAGAGAATACTAGATGACAAATAGTAACCTCTTGATCCTCTAGGAGCCAAAGGCTGGGGGGTAGGAGGGAGGGACATAAGAATTAAGGTGAGATGGACAACTAACATGGAACGTTATGGTGAGTACATAACTTCTTTATGTGATGTTGTCCTGTCTCGCCTTCATTCTGTACTGTTGGGACAGCGTCCCTAGCACCATCTTTCTTAAGCAGCTCACAGGAGAACATTCTTCAGAACAGTGGATCCAAAACAAGCCATGTCCCTGTAGGCCAAATCCACTTTGTAAGAAGTGATAAAGGTATGAGGACTTGCCCATGTTGCTGCAGTGCAAATGGTATCAATTGGCAGTTTTGCACGAAAAGCAGAAGAGGTAGAAATAGCCCTGGTAAAATGAGCTCTTATTTTGTCGGGAAGTTGTTTGTTTATGGACTGGTAGGTGAATGTAATGCAATCTGACAAACATTTGGACAGTGTGGTTTTTGCTACTGGAGCACCTTTCTTGCAGTCTGAAAAGGATACAAACAATTGGTCAGTCTTTCTAAAGTCCTTTGTTCTGTGTAAGTAGAAACGTAATTGTCTATGTACATCTAGTTGGTGTAACATATATTCTGGCTAATTGCCATACTTGGGGGAAAAAAACTGGTAAGTCTATGAACTGGTTTAAGTTTGATTATGAGCATATTTTTGGTGGAAAGGACAGGTTTGTATGAAGTGAGACTCTGTCCTTATGGAATAATATATAAGGAGGTTTGATGGACAACACTTGTAGCTCCAAAACTCTCCTAGCTGAAGTGATAGCTACTAAGAAAATCATCAACCAGGTTAAAAACTTTAGGTCACAAGATGATGCAGGCTCAAAGGGGGAAAGGATTATGTGGGATAATACAAAATGTAGGTTCCATGGGGGTAGAGGTGGTTTAATGGGTGGTTTTAACAAGTTAGTACCTTTCAAGAAAGCTTTGCAAAGTTTGTGGGACATAATACTCGAACCCCCTTCTCCAAAATGGAAATTAGAGATTGCTGCTAACTGAACTCTAATAGTAGCTGCCCATGCTGAAAAAGCTTTGCTAAGAATTCCAGTATGGAGAGTATAGGTGCAGAGAAAGGGTCAATATGATTTTACAAGGTCCAGAAGGAAAATCTTTTCCATTTGCGGAGATCTAATCTTCTCATAGACGGTTTGTGAGAAGAAATCAAGATATGTTGCACTGAAGGTGAAAGGTCAGGTAGCCTGGCTATGTTAGGAATCAGAGCAGCCATGCTGTCAACTTGAGGATTTGAAGAGATGGATGGAGCCTTCCTGATGGGTGAGTCAGAAGATCTGGGTCCAGAATCCAGGGCTCCTCCTGGAGATGAGGCCACAAAAAGGGGAACCAGATTTTATGAGGCCAGGGCGAAAAGTATTAAGGTACTTCCCAATGTGCTGGCTTCCTGAAGAACTTTGGGTATCAATGGAAAAGGAGGAAAGGCATGGAGAAGACCTGAGGGCCAATCGTGTACAAGTGCATCCCTTGGAGACCCCCCCAGAGGGGGGATTAGGGCAAAGTAGCTGCTGCATTTGGTGTTCATGGACATGGCAAAAAGGTCACAGCAAGGCTGGCCCCATTTTCGGAAAATCATTTCCATTATGTTTTGTTTCAGGGACCACTCGTGAGGCATCAGTATTGCCCTGCTGAGTTTGTCTGCTATCACGTTGGATTTCTCCGGGATGTGCATACTACCAGAAAGCGTTGGGAGGAGGTTGCTCACAGCTATACTCTCAGGGCGTCTTGACAAAGAGGGTAAGATCTGGTTTCTCCTTTTTTATGTACCATACAACTGACATATTGTCCATTTGGATTGCAATTGTTCCTAGCAGAAGAGAGTCTTGGAATGCCTGCAATGCAAGAAGCACTGTCCTCATCTCTAGGACATTGATGTGCAAGTGGGCCTTGTGATCCTTCCAAGTGCCTTGTGCTGTCCTTCCCTGATAATGCCCCCCACCCTATCTGGGAAGCATCCGTGGTCACTGTGGCTAGTGGCTGTGGAAGAACAAAGGGTCAACCTAAAGTCACTTGATTGGAGTGAGGCAACCAATGAAGGTCTTGCCTGCAAGATTCTGTTAACATGATCTGGTGTGACACTGGAAGTTCCTGCATGGACCACTGAGTGAACAGCAGCCACTGTAGAATTCTCATATGCAGCCACGCTAACAGAACTATGTTTATCATTGCTGCTATGATGCCTAGTACTTTTAAAACTGTCCTTGCTTGAATCTTCTTTTTGAAAAGAATGTCTACAACATGTTACCAAAGGGCTTGTACTCTTTCTGATGTAAGTTTTATCATCATTTTGTAGTGTTTAAATCTACGCCTATAAAAACGATATGCTGAGATGGCAGTAAGGCAGATTTCTCATAGTTTATTGTGATCGCTAAACGAGAACAGAGTTATAGGGTGGTGTCTTTTGCTTCTGTTAGTAGATGCTTGGTGGTGGCAGTTAGGAGCCAGTTGTCTAGATACGAAAACACTCGGAATCCTAGACATCTCAGGTGAGTTGTAACTACTGCCATATACATTTGGTGAACACTCTGTGGGCTGTAGTGAGACTAAAGGGCAGAGCTCAAAACTGCTAGTGACTGGCTCCCAGCCGAAACTGCAGATGACTCCTGTATAGCCTGTCCATTTTTATGTGGTAGTACGCATCCTGGAGGTTTATAGAGCACATCCAATTGTCTTTTCCCAGAAAAGGAAGTATCGACTGCAGTGTTACCATCTGGAACATTGTCTTTGTTACAGATTTGTTCAATCTGCTGAGATCCAGTATGGGTCTCCAGTCCCTTGTTTTCTTTGGAACTAAAAAGAACCTTGAGTAAGTCCCAGATCCTATTTGGTCTGCGAGGTCTGCTTGGATTACTCTTTTTTTCTAGCAACTTCTGTATTTCTAGGGTTGCTTGTTTCCTGTGACTGGGTGGAACATCTGGAATGTTTTTTATGCATGGGGCAGGAAAGGAAAAGGGTATGGAGTAACCTCTGAATATGATTCTTTGTACCCACTTGTCATTTGTTATTTTTAGCCAGGCATCTGGGTACATGGATAAGCGATGCCTGACTGCCTTAAGAGAAGGACAGATGGGCCTCCTTTCAGGAGCACTGAAAGGGCTTACCAAAGAAGGATTCTCTGTTGCCCTGGTTCTGCAGACCCCCCTCTGCCGCATGGCCGGTGTCTTCCATTATTGCTTCCCCTGCTGCCCCTGGGGGAAGACTCACCACGTGTGTCTTGAAAAACTCTCTGGGATTTTCAAAATCACATTTTTCCTCCCTTTTGACCTTTTGAATAAGGTCTAGAAAGTATGGAAAAACAGACTCCGATGGCAGAGAGACTTTTTCCTTTCTGTTCACACCTGGTTAGTGTCTTTGACCTTAGGCCCGAACAAGAATGAGCCATCGAAGGGGGCGTTAATAAAGGAAGACTTAAAGGGTTACAAAAATTACACAAGCACATCAGGAATGCCTCCTAAGGGAAATTCCTAAACCCGCTGCCCTACTCGCTCCATCAGCTGCATAAGAAATGAGCCACATGGAGAAGTTTACCACTGAATTCAAGATGGAGAGCTGGGAGGACACTTTATCTGATACCTTCACAGCTACTGAACCCTGGAGAGTATCTCCTAGCACCTTTGGGAGATCTCTCTGCAACCTGGTAAAGTATGTAAGATAATTCATGGACCTGAGTGTAAAGGTCACTGAAGAAAACATGCGCTTCCCATATCTATCCACCATACTCGACTCTTTGTTCGGCGGATGGACAGAAGATAACATCTCTGACAACTCCTTCTTGGTGGCCGCTGCCACCACCATAGCATATACTGGGACACCTTTTGTAAGGAAGGTTTTACCCTCAGGGGATGTGATTAATTTATTTGGCCTCTGGGGGACAGGCTCCACTGAATCTGGAAACTCTCACGCCATTCTACAAACTAAATCCATTAGTTCATCGAAAGGTGGAGATACCCAAGTGGCGGAAGGGTGAGACCCGAAAGTCTTCGGGTAGACAGACTCCTCATCAGAAGGGTTGATGGGCTACCAGCTACCTCTCTGCTTAAGAATTTCTAGGATGTCTGCAAAGGAGACATCCTCAGAGGGTGACCGTGGGGACCTTTCTGACTCATTGAGGTCTGTGTCAGATGTGATTGACTCCTCTGGGGAGTCCAGATGCTTACTCTTGCATAATCTCTTGTGAGGGACCTCTTCAGAAGGGCATTCTGGAGAGGTTTCAGAAGAGAGGGGTTCACCCACTGGGGCATCCTGAGGCCTTGGGTCTCTACTTCTGTGTGAGATTGGTTGTGCTGAGACAGACACCAGTGCCTTTGGGGGAGGAATGACTGGATCTGAGCGTGGAGCTGCCTGTGGGGACAGCATCCTCCTCATCACTTCGAAAGCCCCCCTCCCATGATCTGAGGAAGCTTCCTGTTCTGAAGAACTAGAAGGCTTCCCTGGCACCAAGGGGGTTGGCTCTGAAGCCAATGTAGGAGCCAAGCTTACCCGTGCCAATGCCCTGAGAGGCAAGTTCAGCTCTGACAACTGTCCAATCCTACTGTCCTTCCCAGACCTGACCAGAGAGTGTCATCTCCTAGACTCCTCAAGCTCAGATGGCACCAAGGAAGTTAGAGCGGTAGTTGGAGCCAAAGATCCTGGAAAAGGTCTTGGGTCTGACGGTTCCACTATCATCAGCTCCATGCATTCCAGCTCCAAGGTGGGTCAGAGGAGGAATCAGGGGTGATGGGGTAGGTCCACTTGGTTCTGAAATGGTCAGCTCCCACAATAATTTGGCTAGCGCCGGTGTACTTAAAAGTCTCTGCACCACACATTCTACATCATCTTCTGACAAACTCCTGGAGGATCAAGAAGAGGGGGCAGGAGATTGTAACCTTTGTAGTACCGGCGATCAGTGCTGGCCTTAACTGATATGGCGCCCTAGGCGAAGTAGTTGCTCTGGTGCCCCTTAAGCCCCACCCACACCATACTCATGAAACACCCCTCCGAGCCACGCCCACAGGTAGGTCACTCCCCAAAAAAGCCACTCCAGTCATTCACTCCCCAAGAAAGCCAGTCCAGTAATTTCCTTTAATTATTTAAATGCATAGAAGAAAGGATACCTTGTAATATAGTTTAAACTGCAAGTGAAGGTGGAAATTTCCTTTAATAAATCTGCTTTAATCTGAATTTCCTTTAATAAACCTGCTTTAATCTGTTTCTCCTTCACACATACTTTACTACAAAAGTCAAATCTTCAGAAAATAGAAGCCCATGTGCCTTGGTTCAAAGGGTTGCTTAGGTTAATCTAAGCAGTTTAATTTACTCTGGGGTAGGCGAGCAAGCCTAACAGCTCAGTGAAAGTAGAATAACAACCTCTCTCCTCCCTGTGTACAGAAGCTTAAGATAGAATAGCACAAACATAGATAGCCATTTGCTAAACAATACAATCTCGCAATGAAAACAGGCTTAGCATGAACGGTAAAATTCTCTGCCACTGAAACTGCATGAAAACACATATTTATAGAAAATGCATCTGGTCAGTGGAGGATTAAGTTTACATTTGGGCTGTTTTCAAAACAGACTCCTTGCACACATTTTTATGGCCATGCATACATGTATTTGTTCTTTGATTCAACTTCCTGATTGCATTAAATTATATTCCTTATGTAATACAGAACCACTTGTTAGAATGTGTTTTAAATGTGTAGTTTTAAGCATTCTTTTAATAAGCAAATAAACAAAATGTATAAACCAATAATAACAAAACTACCCATTTCAGAAAATTTCAACCATAAAGGGCCACTCTGACTTCTGTCATTACAATCCACCAATATCACTCAATACAATCTCTGCAGAAGAGAAATCATCTGAATAATTCCACATTAAAGAAATCTGTAACTAATGAAGAGATTGCCACTGGCAAACAACTTTACATCTCAATGTTAAATCTACAAATTCAGTGCCTGTTGCCCTTGAAGAATTAATTGCCTATATTACATTAAAAAATTGGTAAACTGGTAATATTGCAATAGCAAATTACTAAAACTCACAAGTTCATAGTTGCTAGGCATTTCATACAAAGGAGGACATACTCAGGAGTGCAGAACCTCTATCTCCCCTTAAAATGCACCAAATAATCAGCAATTGAAAGGGCACTGCAATATCACCTTTCCATATACATGGTGTGGGAGTAGAATCCACAGCCTTCTGCACCAAAGGCAATTATGCTACTAACATTGCTTTTAAATTCTACAACACAGTGTATTATTTCATAAACAAAACAGTTAGTTTTACACTGAAAACTGACTTAGCATGGGAAGCAGTAAACTTTCTTCATTTGAAGCTCATAATTTCATGAAAATGAACTAAAACTCATAATCCCCTGAAAATGTACTGAATCTCTTAATACCCTAAAAATGCACTGAAACTCAAACTCATTTCTGTCAGCAGTCTGGTAGTTGGTGTAGAGCAGTGGTTCCCAAACCTTTATGAACCTAGACACACTTCTGAAAACAGTAATTTTTCACAACCCACTACTCACATCAGCATGCGTGCATGTGAAGCACTCATGGTCCTCCTTAAAGGAGGAGACACTCCCACAGTGAGTATTTTTTCGGGATTTAAAGGGGCCATGTAAACTATTCTCATACTTTAAATTATTAGCATAGCCAGATTATAGTCAAATGGGGCCCTAGGCAGTGAAATAGATTGTGGCCCCCCTGAGTAGCCCCTTTTGTAGCAGTCTCCTCCCCAGCCATACCAGTGTTCCATTACTTGGCTATTTCTCCCCAGTTACCATGACCACTGTTCAAACCTATCAGTGTGTATACTGATTTCTTATTTACTTCTGCAATGATTACAGATATTGAAATAAAATGCACAAACAACAATAGCCATTTGCTAAACAATACAATCTCACAACAAAAAGACTTAGCATGAGCAGTAAACTTCTCTGCAACTGAAACTCACATTCATTGAAACAGCATAAAAACCCACATTCAAATAAAATGCACATGACCAGTGGAGAGGGCTATTTTCAAATCATAGATCCTTTGGACACATTCTTATGGCCATGCATACATGTATGTGTTCTTTGATTCACATTCCTGATTGTATTAAATTATATTCCTTGTATAACACAGCGCCACTTGTTAGTGTGTTTTACATTTATAGTTTTGAACATTTTTCCAGTAAGCAATGGAACAAAATGTATAACCCAATAATGAGAAACTACTCACTTCAGAACATTTTAACCATATACATATTCACACACTCTCACACACACACACACACACACACACACACACACACACACACACACACACACATATACATACTGTACATTACACTCTGCTTGATTACACAATGTATTGTGCTTGTTCACTGGAATGTATATATATATATATATATATATATATATATATATATATATATATATATATATATATATATATATACACACACATTTTTTTCTATGCAATTACTCTGAACTATTATGCTACTGCTTACCTTTCTATATTTTTGTTTGTGAAATGGTTTGTATTTCACCCAGGCTGAAACTGCTCTGTACTGATCAGTGCACTACCCCAGTAAACAAATATAAACAAATACCCCAGCAAACAAATATAAATAAATAAATTTCAATAAAAAACTACTGTCAGCACTTAAAAATGTTGCGCCATAATTCTGTGCTGTTCTATTCACTTACAACTTATATTTTCTTGTATGAAACAAAGTTGTGGCTGAAAAAAGGCTATCACAGTTCAATCTACTTAACTAATTCAACTCCAAAAAGTAACATCTACATTACCCATTTCTTACTAGTGTCTGATTCTACAATATTCCCTTGTGGCTTTCAAAGATCCTGCATTATTTCTTTCTGGTATTAGTCATTATATGATACATTATACACATACTCTTTGGTTTAAATGTCAATAAATAGCGAACAGCACAATTTACAACTTCAAAAAAGTAATCAGATTAGTAATACTTGTCACAAATAACTGTCCAGTCATTTTTTTTTTACAAAGTGTGAACTGTCAGAGATAACCAAATTCACACCATTGGCAGAAACAAGTTTCACTTGCAGACCCACAAACAAACACCACAGATGTTGACTACAGTAAGTTCACCCAAACCATGAGATGCATCCAGAATTGTACATAAAGATCTGGAGATTACTAAAATACCAAATATTTGTAGTAAATGATTCCACATTCTTAATATTCCTTAGTTACAAACCCATCTCTAACAGTAATATTATTTCACGACTATTTACAGAACCATACTATTCAATCTAGAAATAGAATGACTGGAAGTCAATTTAAATGACAAGATTTAAAACAAAACTCTTTCAAAGCCTTCAATCTTACTATACTGTCTAGCTTCCAAAATGCCTTGACTGTTCATGCTACTCAAAGATTCCTCCTTTGCCAAACTATATTATGCCTGGTGAAGACAAGCATTAACTTAATAAGTTTATTTCTGTTGTTTATATTACCTGCCAGGCCCTACAGAAAACATTGGCAAAAGCATCTGTTTTAATCCCTACTTGGTGGCCTCATAGACTGACCCTGCAACAACTTCATCGTTACTCCTTTCAATAACACCAAAAGCCACTCTTATAGTTACTTAATTTTCTCAAACCAAGTGGAGGGAAGGAGGGGAACAGAACCTTTCTAAGCCAAATGCGTGGGGGTGTTAAGCTAGCACTATTTCATATCACTTGCCAATCCCCAGTCATAACAATTATCAGGCCCTTAATTGGGACATTACTCTTTAATACAAACATTTTATGTCCAAAGACCTTCAGAAATAGCATTGCATATGTAAACAGTTCAAGCTATCACGACTGACATCAAAGACTTGTTCACTGTTATTCCCCAGGATTTAGGATTAGCCTGGTTAGAAGAAGCCTTACTAGATAAGGCCTGTCCATCTACAGATCAGTTGTTAGTTATTTTACAACTGATAGAAATGGTATTAAAAAACAATTTCATTTTTTATGGGGGGGAATTTTTTCATCAAATCAAGGGCGTAGCTATGGGGGCAAATTGTGCCCCACATACACCAATATATTTTTAGCTTGGTGGGAGAAAAAATATGTTTTAAAATCTGTATATAGCAACTGTTGGTCCCACTATCAGAGATTTTTAGATGATATAGCTATTTTTTGGATTGATACAGAGGAGAAGTTACATGAATTTTTGAACTATTTGGATACTACTACCACCTTTTTGAAATTTACCAGTTCTCTAAATATGGATAGACTGGATTTTTTGGATGTGAGTCTAATTAAGATTGGGGAGGGCATTAAGTCTAAAATATTCCGTAAAAACACGTTTTCAAATTCTTATCTCCATTTTTCAAGTGCCCATCCTTTTATACAGAAAAAAAACATTTACAAAGGTCAGCTAATTCGAGCATCCAGAATGACTTCCCTGGATCTTGATTTTTCATTGGAGTGTGACTTTATTGAAAGCTTATTTATTCAAAGGGGTTACCCGAATGAATTATTGGTGGACAGTCGTACCTATGTAAGTAATTTATGCAACATCAGGTACTACCCATTGTTGGGCAAAGGACTGGACACTAATCAACATGTTTTAAGTGAAGTTAAACTCCTGGCTTACTCCAAAGCTTTTTCCTTAAATTTTAATTTGGACTCCAAAATGGTAGTGGACACAATAACAAAAGAATGGAATAGATTCACTTTATTGACTGATCTCAAAGGTATTGACAAGGGACCCCTGAAGATCAGGTATAAGAGGGGAAAAAATTTGAAAGACCTCTTGGAGGGTGAGGGTAAACAGAAGCCTGCACACACCACTAAGAGAAAAGGTACTTTTAAATGTGGAGCATGCACACAGTGCAATTTTATTTCTAACACTGACCGGGTATTTTTAAAAAGTAGGTATAAATGGGTGTATGGTAAAAGTTTTAGTAACTGTAATACTAGTGGGCTAGTATACTTAGTTGTGTGCAAGACCTGTGATGCCTTTTATGTGGGCAAGACTGAAAAAAATTGAAAAGACACATTTATGAGCATATGTATGATATTAAGAAATGTAATGTCAAAAATGCTCTGTACAAACATTCTTTGGACTGCCCAGATTCCAGGTTTGAGTTTTTTGTTTTGAAGGTTGCTATTCAGGATGTAAGGGGGTGTGCATGAGAGACTATCCTTGAGTATAGGGAATTATTGTGGCAGATTACCCTAGACGCAAGCAGGACCCCCAGGCTAAATGAGAACATCTCAATATCACCCCTACTACAACTCAGGTCTGCCAAGTTATAATTAACTTTGGAAACAAACACATTTACTTACATTTTTTCTACAAATGCATTTTTTCACTAGGATAAATATGTATTTGTATTAATTTTATCAGTGTTATTACAATACACTATTGAGACATTTTATTGACATTATATATGTGATTGTATGTACAGTTTTCACATATATATTTTTACTATAGTTTTTAGGGTGTCATTAGTATGTTCTGACACCAGGTGGCAGCACTTGAAAATTAAAATGTCTTTTTAAATTGTATTTTGCTATTTTATTGGTCATTTTTTGATTGGGGGAACTATTTAATGGGCCTTTGTTATGTAATTTATTATTCTGATGAAGTTCTTGTGAACGAAAACATATTTGGAGTGTAAACAGCGTTTTGGTGTTTTGCTCATCTATCATTTGGTGCCATTAAACCTTGAAAGAAACTGAACCTGAGTGCTTCCTTCCAGCCTGTTTTTCTTCTGTTATTGGTGGCTACAGTGGTTGGAATCCTCGTTTTTACTATGTTAGTCATGATAACTGCCAGAGCTGTCAGCACACACATTCATGATAATGCCCTGGGCATTGCACATGACCGGGCAGTTAACAGAGTGACACCCCTTGCGGTTGACGTAGATTCTACCCTCCTCACTGGGTGGTACCTTGATATGTACACAAGTGCAATGTATGACACCCAGTACCTCAAGGTAGTTTGCTACATGGTAGAAGTGTTGCATATTGCAAGCCCTCACCTCAGGGGTGAGGGGAAAATAAATGTGCTCACTGGCATGTGGTAGCATGGCATCCAGGAACTGGTGGAGTACCCTGGATGCTGATGCCTGCAAGACCCCAATCATGTCCTCAGTTGGTCTTTGGAAAGTACCTGCAGCTAGCACCCTAAGAACTACACATACCTTTGTTTCCACTGGGATGGGTTCCCCTCTGTTGGCTCTGGGTCTGAGTTGAGGGTGGCAGAGCTCAGTAAGTTCTTGTAGTATGTCCCTGTCCAGCCAGTAGTGCTCTACAATCTCCAGCTCATGTAGCTCCTGGAAGGTTACCCTGGGCCTGAACACTTTTCTCCTTCTCAGTCAAGGCCTATTGTCAGCAGCAGAGCAGCACTGACCTCAGCATCTAGCACATACATATGTAGCAGACCTGCAGCAGCCCTAGCATTCTTTCATTTAAAAATCCCAAGTCTGTACTCCACTGGTGCAGAGTATGGGGGAGAAATCAGATTATAGGGTGTATGCAACCTTTATAGTGCTTTGCTGTAGGTGCAGGCTGTGTGATTGGCTACCTATGATGCATTCCTCTTGCCAAGTACATCATTAAGGACTGTTAATGTCCCTAGTTTAAGTGAAATGGGGTCATCAGTGATTAATATATCATTGCTTTCTCGGACAATTTTTTTTTGACAGCCTTCCTCACTCAGCACAGCATTGCACTGCTCAAACACATGGAAACATGCGCCCCAAAGATAAACAAAATGTAGCAGACACTGTGCACATACTCCTTCTCAGCACAGCTCTGTGCCACACAAACAGGCACTGTTGAGCTCCTATGAGCTTAAAAGTCCTGTGACACACACCTCCCTTGCTGTCAGCTATCTCTTCTTTGGACATCAACATAGTTTTGTGCCTACACGGATGTGATCTGTGGACACAAATACCCATTTGTGCTATTCAGTATCCCCACCTCATTTACATAGGGATCCGTGCACACAACCTGGAAACTACATGGATCTAGGCCCTGCCTTGTTAATAACAGCACTATTCCACCCATTGTTGATACTCCACGCAGGATCCTATAATACATTACTGTTACATACTAATAAATTTCATTTTTAAACACTTATTTTTTTCATAACTGCATGTTTGCGCACTATGGTGCACTGAGCAAACATAACCAGATCATTAAAAAAAAAAACACAATTATTTTAAATTATTTCCCATACAGTTTTGGGCACACAATGGATAGTTTTGCACATATCTGCATCTGCTATGCTATTTATGTCCATCTAAAGTACAGTTGTGTACACTTACCATAAATGTAGGTGTTCAAGTGTATTCACTGTTGCAGTCATCACATCTGGGTTATCCCTGCCAGAGTAGCCCTTGGCCAGCCCGAATACCAGAGGCTTAGTATTTCTGTGTCAGTTGCTGTCGCTTCAGGACTAATGTCAGGTCATCAGTAGTATAAAGTAAGGCAGCTGATGCCATTACATCATTTTTTCTTGCCCTAACCTGTCAGGAGCTTCCAAGTAGGATCCAGGTTTTCAGGGAAGAACCCCACCAGTAGAAAGTAAATACCAATATGTCCCTTGTAAGGAAAGAGAAGAAAGGGGGGTGGAGGGAGGGAAACCAGGACTGCAACAGTGAATACATTTATGGTAAGTGTACACAACTGTACTATGTTCTTCATGTTTCACTGTTGCAGTCATCACATTTGGGTTGATTCCCAAAGCTGAGGAAATGGGTGGAGGCAGTCAAGGAAACTAGGGGCTGGCTAGGATGCCCTGCAGGACTGCAGAGGCAAACCCTGTCCTGGATTTGGAGAAGAGAGGCAGGTGGTAATGTCTGGTAAAAGTGTGAACAGATGTCCAGGTGGCAGCCTCCAGGATGTCCCTGATGGGGACTCCTCTGAGGAAAGCTGCAAAGTTGGAGGCTGCTCTGGTGGAGTGAGTCTTGAACCCCTTGGGGGAGGGTTTCCATGTTGTTTGTAGCAGAAATGGATGCAGTGTGCTATCCATTTGGAAATGTTTTTTTTTTTTAGATGGCTTTGCCTTCTGCCCCTGTAGCAAAGCTAACCAGCAATTGATCAGACTTTCTGAAGGATTTAGTCCTGTCTAGATAGAATCTGAGCTGTCTGTGCACATCTAGAGAGTACAGGATCCTTTCCCCCTTGTTCTGGGGATTAGGGAAAAAAAGGTGGGCAAATGAATGGATTAGTTGAGAGCCATACTTGACACCACTTTGGGCATGAAGGATGGGTTAGTTCTGAGGGATATCCTGTCAGCATGGAAGATGATGAAGGGTTCCACAGCCATGAGCACTTGCAGCTTGGAGACACTTCTGGCTGAAGTGATGACCAGAAGGAAAGCTGTCTTCCAGGAGAGAAATTTTAGTTTTTCAGAAGAGGCTGGTTTGAAAGGGGGCACAGTGAGCTTTTCCAACACAACGTTAAGGTCCCAAGCT
The DNA here is from genome assembly GCF_019279795.1 of Protopterus annectens. NCBI lineage: Eukaryota > Metazoa > Chordata > Ceratodontiformes > Protopteridae > Protopterus > Protopterus annectens. Next base: position 422,939,769 of record NC_056746.1, read on the forward strand.
GGGTTTGGTGCTCTTCTGGGTGGCCTCAAGTTGCTAGCCCCTCTTAGGAACTGTTTGATCAAAGGGTGTGAGAAAAGGGGCTGCTCAGTGGGGAAATGAGCCGAGATAGCAGAGGCATGAATTTTTATAGAGGAGAAAGAGAGGCCACTGTGTAGTAGGTCAGCTAAGTAATCCAGGATGAGAGGGAGGGTTGTGCCATATGGGCTCCCTTAGCCTGGATCCAGATACAGAACCTTTTTCATTTGTCAGCATAAGACTTTCTAGTGCTAGGGTGTCTGGCCTAGCATATAACATCTAGAACCTGTTTACTGAGGTTGGCAGATTGATCCAGGGTTAGGGAATAAGTCAAGCTCCCAAACTGAGTGTCTGCAATTGGGGATGCATGAATTCCCCTTCCCTCTGGTTCAGGAGGTTTGGAATCTGAGGAAGATGCCATGGTGGCAGTGGAGACAGGCTGCACAGCAAGGGGTACCAGTGCTGGTGAGGCCAGTCTGGAGCTATAAGAATTGTCCTTGGTTTTGCCTACTTTATTTTGAGCAGTACCCTGGGGATTAGAGGTAGTGGAGGAAAGGGCATAGACCAATAGATTGATCCAGGGGAAGGACAGGACATCTACTTTTCAAGCCATGCAGTGATGCTCCCTGATGCAGAATTTGCTTAGCTGATGGTTGGTGTGGGAGGCAAATAGGTCAACCTTCAGGGTGCCCCATTTCTGAGTTATTAGGGTGAAGCTTCTTCTATTGAGCTGCCACTCATGTAGGTCCAGAAGATTTCTGCTTAATTGGTCTGCCAGAGAGTTGAGAGAACCTGGTAGGAATTGTGCTAACAGGTGGAGTTGCATGGCAGACACTGTGTGCTAAAGGGTCTTGGCCAGCCTGTATAGAGGGTAGGAGTGAGTCCCTCCCTGCTTGTTGATATACCACATCACAGTGGTGTTGTCTGTTTTGAGAAGGAGAGCCCCTGGGGAGAGAAGGGGTTTGAAAGCTATCAAGGCATGCCAGACAGCCATCATCTCTTTTTGGTTGATGTGCAGAGGGATTTTCTGTGGGCTCCATTGGCCCTGTATGCACCTGCCGTCCAGGTGTGCACCCCAAGCATAGTTTGATGTGTCTGTGGTGATGGTCTGTGTGGCAGGGGGTGGTGGGAAAGGTAGTCCCTTGTTGTGGGAGCATGCTGTTGCCCACCAAAGAAAATCTCTTCTGAGGCAAGGAATTATAGGTATAAGAGTCTCCAGGTCTTGAGAGTGTTGACACTAAAGGCTTTTTGGGTACCATTGAAGTTTCCTCATATGCAGTCTGGCATATGTAATGAGTAGTATGCAAGATGCTATGAACCCCAGAGCTTGCAGAGTCTTCCTTGCAGATAACTGTGTTCTAGTGGCTAGTTGAAAGAAGCACGCTGTCAGGAAAATTTGTTTTTCTGGTGTAAGGAATGCCATCTGGGATGCTGTGTCCAGGCTTGCTCCCATGAAGATAATCCTTTGGGTGGGCACCTGTTTGGATTTCTTTTCATTGACTGTGTACCCTAGGGAGGTTAGTATGATCTTTACAAAGGCCAGGTGCTTGAGAAGCTTTTCCTAGCTATTTGTCTGAATAAGGCAGTTGTCTAAGTATGGGTAAATCTGGATATTCCTTTGTCTGCAAAAGGCAATGGCCGGAGCCAGACATTTTGTGAAAACACTGGGAGCAGTAGATAAGCCAAAGGGAAGTGCAGAGAACTAAAAATGTTGAGATCCTGCCCTGAAACAGAGATATTTCCTGCATGATTCCCTGATAGGAATGTGGAGGTAGGCCTCTTTTAGATCTAGGGTGGCTAGCCAAGCATCCTTGGAGAGCATGGGTATCAGCTGCTGGAGGGTGAGCATTTTGAATTTTGGGATCACCAATAAAGTGTTTAAAATGGATAGATCAAGGATGGGGCACTAGGTGCCCTCTTTTCTGGGCACCAGGAAAAAGTCTGGAGTAGAAACCTTGGCCTATCTGTTCTACAGGAACATGCTCTACTGCCCTCATAGACAGCAGGGAAAGGATTTGCATTTGAGCCTCTGCCCACTGGTTTGGAGGTAGATTTGGGAACCCTTTTGGGGTTGTAAGGATGTGGAAGGAAAATTTGTATCCCTGAGACACTATGTTGAGACCCCAGTGGTCGTTGGTAATGGTGGCCCAGGTGCTTGCATGAAAGGAGAGTTTTCCTCCTACGGGTAAGTGAAGGTGGGCAGAGGGAGGGGTTGGGGGAGGTGAGTTATTGTGAGTTCTTACCATAAGGGAGTGGCTTAGAACTCCCTGGTTATGAAGTGGAGGTAGTCCACTGCTTAGATCTCTGCATTCCCTGTGGCTACTATCTGGGGGCTCTAGTTAAGAGCAGGAAAGGACCAGTGCTTGGTGGGACAATGCCTGCTAAACCTGGGTGGCTGGACCTGTAAGAAATCCTTAACTGTCTGCATGACCTCTTCTGCCTTAGTGCAAATATGTTGTCTTAGTGCAAGGGGGCTGTGAAGAGTGGGTAAAGAAACGTGAAGGCTGCCAGCCTAGCCAGATAGAATTTTGCAGATAATTCTGTCATTTGTAAACATGAATGTAAAGTACAGGCTTGTTGTCTTAAATGTAAAGAAATACTGTTACATGCGGAACTGGAAATAAATGTGACAACAGTGCACTCTACTGATCAAAGTAAAGCATGTGGTGACCCTGTGATGTAGACAGTGATATTGAAGGGTCTAGATGAAGGAATTCTTGCTATTGTTTTAACCAATAGTTAAATTGCTAGATTTAAACATGCAAATGTATTTTTATTGCTCTGTTTCCTGACCAACTGCAAGATAACAAAAGGAGATGTTAAGAATGTAAATGCAGTTTCTGTTAGCCTGGGAACCCAGGGAAGTGTGAAGAATGATGTTATGTGTAGCCTGGGAACCCCAGGAAAGTGTGAAGAATGATGTAATGTGAATCAGAACTGCAATTCCAATTTAAACAGAGAGAACCAGAGAGGAATAAGCATTTTTGTCTTGACCATCCAACTCATCAGCACTATGCCTGTATTCTCATGTAAGTTATCTTAGACTTGTATATAAATCAAACAACAACAACGTACTCCCAACAGAGCTAACGCCTCACCATGGAAAATGAAGAAAATAGTAAGTCCAACAGCAGCACCACGTATGAGGCGACCAGGCTCACTTGAATTATTCAGAATACTCAAAAAGTGTATAAAAGCAAAGATCTTTTATTCACATAAATCCAACATGTTAGCAATTTCACGTACTGCTTCCTCAGACCTTAAAAATTCAAATGCTACAGCTGCACTCTTTAAATACTGCAGCAATCAAGGGCAAGCTCTTCACTTAACCATTCAAAGGGAAACAACTTCATTTTCTACCTGCTGCCAGATAACACAATATAAAACAATAAATATACATACTTTATCCCTGAACATTGACACTAAAAAACTGTCATTATAACAGATATAACAATACATAATCAAAACCTTACATGAAACACTACACACGTTGTCATGGAGCATACATTCAAAATTAAAACTGAAACTATTCTACCTAAAACATTCAGAGTGAATCAGCTCACATATTAACCATTCTACTTGTATATATAAAAAATAAATGTAAAATTTCAGAGCAATCAAAGGATATATGCATCCTATAAAACAATTTCTAGACAGAGCATAAATGTACATATTTCACTATCCATGAATATCATGGAGTCAAAAGGGAGACATGGGCACAAACTCAATATATCTCAACCTATCTAAAAACCAAAGCTGCGTTCATTTCCAACCTCACTTCTGCATTAAAGCATTATTGTGTTGCCCAGACCACATATAATATCACAAATCTATATATATGACAAAGGTAAAAAAGGCTAGACACCCCCTCAGTGTATTTATAAGGCTAATGTGAAACAACCAGACTCCTAGATCTAAAAATAGGTTTGACAGAGGCTCTCTCATTAAGGCCATAGCCTTTATCAGCTCTCAGCCTTACTATCCAGTTGGTTTCTTTCCTCTCCGTATTGTTTCTGATGTTACCCTCCCTAATTATGGACTGCACATAGTCTATAACCATAAATTTAAAGTGATGTTCTTGCCCAAATGCTAGAACATGTTTTGCTAATGCATTTTGCATGTACTTAACCCTAATGGCATATAGATGCTCCCTCATCCTATGCCGGAACAATCTATCTGTCTTACCGACATAGAATGAGGGGTAACCTTGGCATACTTCCAAGTATACTACATGCAAAGTATTACAATTAGCTGACACCCTGAACCTATACATCCGTCCAGTGTCTGGATGTGTGAACCCGTCAGTAGTCATAACATATTCACAGAAATTACAGTGGCCACAAGATGTAGCCCCCATACAAACATGTAAACCTGGTCTATGATGTTGTTGACATATCAACTGTTTAAGATTAGATTTATTCTTGAATCTAAATATCGGAGTGTCCCCTACAATTTTTCTGATGACTGAATCTGTGGTTAGGACACGCCAGTGACGGTTGATAATGTCTATGATGGCACCATTATCCATTGTGTAATACATCGGTATCCTAATACCAGACTGTTTTTCTCTATTTGTTCTAGCATTACTGTTATTACCAGAAAAGTATGGGGCAGCTCTCTCTTGTCTATAGATGTCCATGTCCTTAAGACCTACCTTTATCTCTTCTTCCTTGTACCCACATACTCGCAATCTGTCCCTAAACATATCCAACTCAGATTTAAAGCCAGCATCTGTGGCATTAAAGCAAGAGATCCTCATCCCTTGACCTTTTATGATATTTTTAAAAATATACTGTGGGTGCATATTGTGTCTGTGGAGGAGTGTGTTCTTATAACATCCCTTCCTAAAGACACCAGTATATATATATATGCGTGCCCATAACCCTTTCTACATACACATCCAAATATTCCAGCCTATGGGATGAGTACTTCAAAGTAAATCTTAAATATTCAGTCATATTGTTCATCCAGCCTATACACTTAGTTCATCTGTGGGTCCATCCCAAATGAGGAACACATCGTCCACAAAACGATGATAAAAAGGTACCCACCTCTTGAACCAATTCTCAACAAATAAAATATCTTCCTCCCAAGCAGCTAAGAACATGTTGGTGTAGCTATTGGCACACGAGGTGGCCATAGCCACACCATCACGCTGTATGAAGAACTTGTCTTCAAATACAAATACAAATACATTATTTTCCAGAATGATTTCTAGAAACAAACATAAAAGATATGTCTTATGTTCTCCATAGTCACTGTGTTTCACCAGATATTTCTTGACTGATTCAATACCTACATTATTGGGAATAATGGTGAACAACGACTGAACATCTAATGTCACAAAAAGCATATAAGGTTTCAACTCATACATGCTATTAAACTCGTAAAGATCTGCCAAAAACTGCTTAGTATCTGTAAGTATAGTTTTACTACAATTAACTATTGGTCTGAAATGCTTCTCTACATAGAGAGAAAATGGTTCTGTGGACCAACCCCTCCCAGAGACTATTGGTCTCATGGGGGGGGGTTTACACCATTCTTGTGAATTTTTGGCAGGCCTTGAATAACTGGAATCATAGGATGTTCAGCTTCCAAAAATGTACCCATATCTGGCGATATTAGATGACTGTTAACTAAATCAGTTACTGCCATGTAAACCCCATACTTGATATTATCAACCTTCGCTTTAGATATAATACTGTAATAATTACTATCACTCAACATATGTAATATGGCTTTGGAATAACCTTCTTTGTCCATGATGACCAAGGGTCCCCCCTTGTCCGCAGGCCTTATGACTATACTACTGTTATTCTTCAGCCTCTGTAAAGCAATCCTCTCATGAAAGTTCAGATTGAACCTATTATTTCTTACTTTGTATTCCAATCTACCTTCACTATATAATGCATGTAAATCATCATCCACTAACTTGAGGAAAGCTTCAACCAGTGGATGATTACTAGGTACATAATCACTTGGTTTCCTAAATACATATTCATGCTCAACGTCACTATTCCCAAAATAATATCTAAGCATAACATTCCTGATGTACATTTTAACATCTATCAATACATCTGTTAATCTATTGTGTTTAGTAGGAATGAAACTCAATCCTTTGTTCAAAACATTCAATTCATAACCATCTAGCTCTCTACTGGATAAATTCCAGACTAAACAATTTACATCTGGTTCCACATTTTCTTGAGGGACTTGTTCGAGTCTCTGTCCCCAGATAGCTTCCGCTTCTGTCTCCCTCGACTGACAGAGCGGCCCCTCCTTCCCCCCTTCTCCACAGCTATGGGAAGGGGGAACTGATGAAAAACCACAGTATTACTGTGATTATTGTCTTGTTTGTCTTTCAGCTTTTTCCCAGTTAGGGGTCGCCACAGCAGAACTCCAGTCTGCTAATGATTGGCAGTAGATTTTTAAGAACGCCGAGGTGCCAGCTCGACATTCAATGAAGGCACACCCATTTACGCATGTCTTTCAAACGCCCACCCAACCGTGGGGAGGACATGCAGACTCCATACAGAAGGCACTCCCTGCACTCCAGCTGAGAATCAAACTGGAGAACCTCTTGCTGTGAGGCAACAACGCTACCACTGCACCACCGCGGGTGACTATCACCACCGCGGATGACTATGCTGTTGTCTATGGTGTGTCTATTACCATTATACATATTCATAGTCACCTTTGGTTGGACTACCAGTTGTTCATTTTCACTAGTAGATTTGCTGTTGCCAGAACCACCAGTTGGCCCTATCTGTGTTGACACTCTCTTCTCCATGTCAACTGCTCGTTCATCCACAGTCAATCTAGTGGATGTATCTCGTTGGTCTATTCTAACAGTCACATTTCCACTGGTGACTTCAACAGAAGTTGGTTGTCCAAAATCACCAACAACACTCACATTAACTGGATCAGTCATAATATGGCTTGACTGTGCAATATCAAAGTTTTTATGTCTATTGTCTCTATTCACCCTAGGCACCCGTTTTTCATCAGAGGTGATTGGTTTTGAGGCTTGATTCAGCCTAAGCCAAGTGAAAACATGACCCTGCTGAAAGTCCTGCACATCCCTATCTATTTTACCATGCTTCTGCTGCAATAACTGTCTTTCATATACAAGGATACCATCTAGTACATTGGATAAAGCATGATCTACAGCATCAGCAGAAAAACATGAATACAAGCTGTGCTGTTGTTCTATAATAAATTCTATTAAATCGTTCTCTTGTGGTCTAAAAAAATCTATTAATAGTCTCATATAATTCATGCTCACCTCAACATTCAGCTTCTGCCATTTGGCTAATAGCTCCAGATACTGTTAACCATACGTGGGCATCTATAGTATACGAAGTTCCCTCAGTATAATCCCTCTCTTGAGGCAGACCTCAAAGTGATGACATTGTGTAGTTAGTCTTTTAACTGTTGCTTTTTTTAAAGCTGCCTCGCTATGTTAAACTCCTTTAACATAGTGAGACAGTTCGTAAAAAGCAACGGAGATCTTGCTTTCTCCGTTGCTTTTTTCAAAACTGTCTCACTATGTTAAATGGGTTTAACATAGCAAGACAGCTTTAAAATAAGCAACGGAGATTCTCTGTTGCTTTTTTTAAAGCTGTCTCACTATGTTAAACTCCTTTAATATAGCGAGACAGTTCGTAAAAAGCCATGGAGATGTTGCTTTCTCCATTGCTTCCGCCCACAGCTCTGATGTACTGCACAAGCATACGCATGCGCAGTACATCAGAACTGCTACAAAATACCAGGCAGCTGTGGAAGGGCAGCAAGGAGGCATTATACAATGCCATTATTTAAGAAAACTAATTTTTTTTTCTTAAATAATGTCATTGTATAATAGCAATAACCCACTTCTGGGTGTGGGTAATGCTGGATTTACCCACGGTTGTCTTTGTTTGGCCACTCGGGCTTCGCCCTCGTGATCAAACCACACCAACTGTGGGTAAATCCAGCATTACCCACACCTAGGATGGGTTATTGCTATATTATATCTAAAGAGAAGGTTGATAATATCAAGTATGGGGTTTACATGGCAGTAACTGATTTAGTTAACAGTCATTTAATACGTGATGGCATGGCTATAGGCACCTCGTGTGCCAATAGCTATGCGAACATGTTCTTAGCTGCTTGGGAGGAAGACATGTTATTTGTTGAGAATTGGTTCAAGAGGTGGGTACCTTTTTATCGTCATTTTGTGGACGATGTGTTCCTCATTTGGGATAGACCCACAGATGAACTAACTAAGTGTATAGGTTGGATGAACAATATGACTGAATATTTAAGATTTACTTTGAAATACTCATCCCATAGGCTGGAATATTTGGATGTGTATGTAGAAAGGGTTATGGGCATGCATATAAATACTGGTGTCTTTAGGAAGGAATGTTATAAGAACACACTCCTCCATAGACACAGTATGCACCCACAGTATATTTTTAAAAATATCATAAAAGGTCAAGAGATGAGGATCTCTCACCTTAATGCCACAGACGCTGGCTTTAAATCTGAGTTGGATATGTCTAGGGACAGACTGCGAGTACGTGGGCACAAGGAGGAAAAGATAAAGGTAGGTCTTAAGGACATGGAAATCTATAGACAAGAGAGAGTTGCCCCATACTTTTCTGGTAATAATAGTAATGCTAGAATCAATAGAGAAAAACAGTCTGATATTAGGATACCGATGTATTACACAATGGACAATGGTGCCATCATAGACATTATCAACCGTCATTGGCGTGTCCTAACCTCAGATTCAGCCATCAGAGCAAAACATGTTCTAGCATTTGGGCAAGAACATCACTTTAAATTTATGGTTATAGACTATGTGCAGCCCATAATTAGGGAGGGTAACATCAGAAACAATACGGAGAGGAAAGAAACCAACTAGATAGTAAGGCTGAGAGCTGATAAAGGCTATGGCCTTAATGAGAGAGCCTCTATCAAACCTATTTTGAGATCTAGGAGTTTGGTTGTTTCACATTAGCCTTATAAATACACTGAGGGGGTGTCTAGCCTTTTTTGCCTTTGTCATATATATAGATTTGTGATATTATATGTGATCAGGGCAACACAATAATGCTTTAATGAAGAAGTGAGGTTGGAAATGAACGCAGCTTTGCATTTTAGATAGGATAAGATATATTGAGTTTGTGCCCATGTCTCCCTTTTGACTTAATGATATTCATGGATAGTGAAATATGTACATTTATGTTCTGTCTAGAAATTGTTTTATAGGATGGATATATCCTTTGATTGCTCTGAAATTTTACATTTATTTTTTATATATAGGTAGAATGGCTAATATGTGAGCTGATTCACTCTGAATGTTTTAGGTAGAATAGTTTCAGTTTTCATTTTGAATGTATGCTCCATGACAACATGTGTAGTGTTTCATGTAAGGTTTTGATTATGTATTGTTATATCTGTTATAATGACAGTTTTTTAGTGTCAATGTTCAGGGATAAAGTATGTATATTTATTGTTTTATATTGTGTTATCTGGCAGCAGGTAGAAAATGAAGTTGTTTCCCTTTAAATGGTTAAGTGAAGGGCTTGCCCTTGATTGTTGCAGTATTTAAAGAGTGCAGCTGTAGCATTTGAATTTTTAAGGTCTGAGGAAGCAGTACATGAAAGCGCTAACCTGTTGAATTTATGTGAATAAAAGATCTTTGCTTTTATACACTTTTTGAGTTATCTTAGACTTGTGTTTTCTTTTAGAAATAGCTAGGAACTAGAAAGATTAGACTAAGTGTTTTTTTTTGTGATGTCAGAACTGTACTACTGAATTATTTTAAGTATTTCTCTGTGATCTCTGAACTCTTGACTAGCACTGTGTATTAAGAAGTATTGTCTTGTGTTTTTATTACTATTAAATATTTTAAAACCTTTCAACTGTGGCTGTTTTGTGTAGAGATACTTTAAGCTCTAGAGTACATTGCATATTTATAGTGATTACTGTACTAAGTCACTCTAATAAACCTTGATTGTTTAGTTATTAGTGAGTCCCTACTAGGGAACACTACTAAGCCATTGTATATAATCACTTTGTTTTTATAATTGTTTGCTAATTTCTGTGTAACCTTTGTAAGTTTGTTTATGTGGAGCTTTTCTCCCTGGGCCTCCGCTGAAAATGGACATGTATCCAGTCGGATTATCCCGGTAAACAAATGTAAAATAAAATAAAAAAATAAATAAATAAATTATACTGCCAATTGGATAATAATATTGCACAGTAATCATTGGACACCCTTTTAAGGGCCTTTGAGTAGCTGATAAATATTAGATGGGTGGTGGCAGGCGGTACTACCGTATAGTCTGGGTAATAGGGGCACAGCTGGAGAACCTGTGCCAGCCTTTCCCAGGAGTGTCTGTGTGGTTGTATAAACTGTTATCTCAAGTGTGTGTGTGTGTGTGTGTGTGTGTGTGTGTGTGTGTGTGTGTGTGTGTGTGTGTGTGTGTGTCTGTGTGTGTGTGTGTGTGTGTGTGTATCAGCTACTTGGACAGTGGCACAAAGCACTGGTTGGACAGAGAGGATGCTGGAGGTTTTAACTTGCCCAGCTGGCTGAGATCTGGACCCTATAGCTGAGCCAGTGGGGAGTCTTATTGGGGACCTGGAGAGCAAGGGAGCAACCAGCCCTGGACTGACTGTGATCTCTGTGTGGTCTTAACAGAAATTGCACTTTACTGTGCGTATTTGTTATCCTTTGCTCCTATATGGGATGCCCCTCACTGGTGTTAGTGGTGAGGATTGACGCTCCTTGATTTCTGGGCAAAGGCATAGGCATCACATATTAATTGTTTGGCAGTGGTGGGATATCCACATCACATATTAATTGGTGGCAAATACTAATTGGCTTGTAGTGGTGTGGGTAGAGTGAATTCCTGTAGCTTGTGTACAGTGAGCTTTGAAGGAGTTCTGTACTCTAAATCAGCCAGGCAGTGAATACGCAGAGTTCAGATCACAATTATTTTATTTCTTTTGTTAGCTTAGTTAGTCAGCGTGAGCAGGCAGCATGTCAGCAGAGGAAAGCTGACAAGGAGCCAGCTGGCAGAGATGTGTCAGGCTAGGGGACTGGTGCATGGAAACCTGACTGAGGCAGACGTGATTGCAGCCTTCATTACAGTTGCATCAAAAAACAGTAACCAGGAGGACAATCAGACTGGCAGTGGAGATATAATACCCTTGGAGAATGGACAGCTCAACCTTTCTGCAGAGGACTTAAAAGTCCATCTGGAGCTAAAGAGACTTGAGTTGGATGACAGGCATTTGGAGATAGAAGCTGAGGAAAAGGAGAGGCAGAATAAGCATGAGTGAGAAATGCTGACTCTTCACCAGAGTCATGGAGGTAATGGGGAAGGGAGTAACTGGACCCCAGAAGCACAACAGGTCAGTAAATTTCTTCCACAGTTTAAAGAGGGGGATAATTTTAATAGTTTCATTCATATGTTTGAGAGGGTATGCAAACAGTATAGTGTTGGCCAAAGGCTCTGGGTACGGTTCCTGACCCCCTTACTCCATGGTACAGCTGTAACTGTATTATCTAAAATGTCAGACACTGCATGTTTTGATTATACTGCTGTAAAAAAATGTCTATTAGACTGTTTAAGCTAACACTTGAAACGTATAGGAAATGTTTTGTGAGCATAGACGCAAGGCAGATGAAAGTGTGTGTGAATATGTTGCTGAACTGAGCACTTATATAGGTGAGTGAGTGGATGTCAGGTCAATGCTTTTGAAGGGCTGGCAGACCTTTTGGTGAGGGAACAAGCCCTTAGCACTTTGCCTGAGGACATAAGGATCTGGTTAGCTGATAGACAATGTGCTTCTTCAGATGACTTGGAGAAGAAGGAAGCCCTATACCTGGCAAGCAGGACAGCCCTGCACAAGAAGGGGACCCCAGTACTGTTCATGGGTCTAAAGGAACCCATGGTGGGCAGCACAGAATGTCCCAACAAAATCTGCCAGTAGCAGGGGAAGCCACTAGTCCAGGTACACATCCAGGAGCTAGGGTTAAATGTTTTAAATGCAACCAGTGGGGCCATGTGGCATGCAGGTGTCCATGGAGGCAAGGTAGGGAACAAAAGGTGAGGGAGCCAGTAAGTGGGGAAGACAAAATGCCAGTAGTAGGTTGTCTTGAGACAACAGGGGTACCAAACTACCATCCTGCAGATGTCCTGATAGGGAAGGATTTGGATGAAGCAGTACCATGTGCTTATGCAGTTACACACAGTCAGACTAGGAGACAAGCATGTGGGCCTGGTAGCCTGGGGGAGACCCAGACAGACTGCATACTTGCAGCCAGGACTGGTGAGGTGGTTACTTCAGGGAGGGAACTACTCTGTAGCAGTGAGACTGAAGGTGAGCCACAGCTGCTTGTGAGTACTGATGGTCCCTTGGACAGAGTGACTGCAAAGGTAGAGGTGAGTAGTAGTACCCAGGCTGACAGTGAGGCACCACTGTCAGAGGATACCAGACTTCCTGTGGAAGGGGAGCTGGGAAGGTTTACAAGGAGAGGGTTGAGACAGGCTCAGCTCTCAGACCCTACATTGCAAGGCCTAAGGCAGGTAGCTAGGGAGGCACCTGATTCTCAAGGAAAGGAGGAATCTGTATACTGGGACAAAGGGTTACTGCACATTGAGTGGACCCCTGAGGGAGGACTAGAAGGTGAGAGAGTACAGCAGTTGGTAGTGCCTACAGCCTACTGTCTGGTGCTTCTTGCCATAGCCCATGATATTCCGTTTGCAGGTCATATAGGCATAAAACGTACAAAGAGGCATATTATGCAGAACTTATATTGGCTTGGAATTACCAGAGATGTAAAAGGGTACTGCAGGACCTGTGAACAGTGCCAAAAGGTAGGCAAGGCAGGTGACAAGGTGAGAGCTCCTTTGATGCCCCTGCCTGTGGTTGAAGAGCCATTTCAGAGGGTAGCTATGGATATTGTGGGTTGTCTGAATACCCCAAATTCCACAGGGAAAAAGTATATCCTAGTGGTAGTGGATTATGCTACATGATACCTTGAGGTAGTGGCTTTGTCCTCCATTGAGGCAGAGAAGGTGGCAAATGCTTTGTTAGAGATTTTCAGCAGGGTAGGTTTCCCAAAGGAAATACTGATGGACAGAGGTGCCAATTTCATGTCAGACCTGCTGGCTTGTCTGTGGAAGTCCAGAGGGGTGAAGCACACGAAGACCACCCCCTATCATCCCCAGACTAATGGTCTTGTTGAGAGGTTAAACTCTACAATCAAATCCATGCTATGGGCATTTGCAGATCAGTTTAAGAGGTAGTGGGACAAATATTTGCCCCATCTATTGTTTGCTTACAGAGAAGTTCCCCAGGAATCCACAGGTTTTTCACCCTTTGAGTTGCTGTATGGGCATAGGGTTAGAGGACCTCTAGATTTAATTTTAGATGAGTGGGAAGGTGAGTGCAAGTCTCACAAGGAGTCTGTTTTGGCATACATCCTAAACCTCAGGACAAGGCTCAGAGAACTCATGGGCATGGCCCAGGAGAACCTGGCAGAAGCCCAACAACAGAAAAATATGTGGTATGACAGGAATGCTCGAACTAGAGAGTATGCTGTGGGGCAGCAGGTAATGGTTCTCATTCCTGTCAGACACAACAAGCTGCAAGCAGCTTAGAAGGGAACCTACAAGGTGGTAAGAAAGGTAAGTGATGTTAATTACATGGTGGAACTGCTAGGCAGAAGGCAGGGACACAAATTGTACCATGTTAACATGATGAAACCTTACCATGATAGGGATGCCCTTGTACTGAGCATTTGCAGTGGATAGCAGGAGGAGTCTGAGGGAGATCTGGGGACTGATCTCCTCAGTGAGGATCAGGCTGACACCTCAGTGGAAGGGGTAGCAATGTCCCAGCAGCTATCTCCTGCCCAGGTTCGAGACATCCAAGCAGTGTTCCAGGAATTTGGGGACATGTTCACTGGGAAACCAGGGTGCACCCACCTGGGACAGCACCAGGTGGAAACAGGACCACAAAGGCCTATTAGGCAGGCCCCTTATAGAGTGCCTGTTATAGTCAAACAGACTCTGAGGGAGGAGGTACAGGTGATGTTGGAACTAGGGGTGATTCAAGAGTCCAACAGTCCCTGGGCCTCCCCAGTGGTGCTGGTGCCAAAGAAAGATGGCAGCACCAGGTTTTGTGTGGACTACAGGCAATTAAATAGTCACACAGAGTTGAATGTTTACCCATGCCAAGGACAGATGAGGCCCTAGAGCAGCTGGGTGGGGGCTAAGTATCTTACAACCACTGATCTTACCAAGGGTTACTGGCAGGTGCCCTTGACTCCCAGTGCTAGAGAGAAGTCAGCCTTTGTGACTCCTTTTGGCTTGCATGAGTTCACAAAGATACCATCTGGGATGAAGAATGCCCCAGCAACTTTCCAGAGGTTGGTAGATCATATCCTGGCAGGAGCAGGAGAGTTTGCACTTGCCTACCAAGATGATATTGCCATCTACAGCCATTCCTGGCCAGAGCACCTTCAGCATGTCAGGGAGGTGCTGGGCAGACTACAGAGGGCAGGGTTGGCCATTAAGCCGAGCAAATGTCAGGTGGGTATGCCAGAGGTCTTCTACCTAGGACATAGAGTGGGGAGTGGTAAGATAAGGCCAGAACCTGCCAAAGTAGAAGCCATTCAGGCATGGCCTGCACCTGTTACCAAAAAGCAGGTGAGGGCATTTTTAGGGACAGCAGGGTAGTACAGAAAGTTTGTCCCCAGTTATAGTACCATAGCTACTCCCCTCACTGACCTGACAAGGAAGAACAGGCCAGATAAGGTAGTGTGGAACCCAGCATGTGAGTAGGCATTCCAGAAGATTAAAGAAGCATTGGGAAGACCCCCTGTGTTAGCCAGTCCAGATTAGAGCAAAGAATTTGTTGTGCAGGTGGATGCTTCAACCATGGGGTGGGGGCTGTACTTAGCCAGATTTCTTCAGAGGGAAAAGAGCACCCAGTAGTTTATCTCAGTCGTAGGCTCCAACGCATGGAAAAATGATATGCAGCTGTAGAAAAGGAATGTCTAGCCATAGTGTGGGCACTGCAGAAACTTCAGCCTTATCTGTATGGAAGAAAATTTACTGTTATGACAGATCACAACGCCCTAACATGGTTAAACAGAGCCAGCCAGCAAAATGCCAAGTTACTAATATGGAGCCTGCGAAGGCTGCCGGCCTAGCCAGATGGAATTTTATTGATAATTCTATCATTTGTAAATATGAATGTTGAACTACAGACTTGTTTTTTTAAATGAAAGAATATGCTGTGAAATGTTGAACTTAAAACAATGTAACAACATTGCCCTCTGCTGTAAAGAAAGCTAAGACAAGCATTTCATGTCTGTCCTTTGAAGCTGAAATTATTTCATGCCTGTCCCTTTGAAGTTAGAATTTGGAGTCGATGAGCCTGGAGTGAAGCATCCTACCTATTATTTTAACTTAAGGAATAATTATTAGAGTTTACATGTGGAATGTTTTTTTATTGATGTAGTTTCCTGCAGGTGCAAGATAACAATTATGTAGTATATGTTAGCCTGGGAACACCAGTAAAGTGTAAAATAAATGATGTTATGGGAACAAGGACTGCAATAGCAATTTAAACAGAGTGAATCAGAAGGCATTAAGCATTTTTGTCTTGATCATCCAACTCACAGCACAGTCTTGCTCATATGTAAGTTATCTTAGACTTGTGTTTTCCTTTAGAAATAGCTAGAAACTAGAAGGATTAGACTACGTGTTTTCTGTGATGTCAGAACTTTACTACTGTGTTATTTTAAGTATTTCTATGTGATCTCTGAACTCTTGACTAGCACTGTGTAGTAGAAAGTATTGTCTTGTGGTTTTAATTGTTATTAATTATTTTTAAACCATTTTAACTGTGGCTGTTTTGTGTAGAGACAAGTTAAGCTCTAAGAGTACATTGCATGTATATAAGGATCCTGTACCAAGTCACTCTAATAAGCCTTGACTGTTTAGTCATACTACCAATTAGATAATAATATTGCACAGTAATAATTGGACACTCTTTTAACAGCCTTTGAGTAGGAGATAATATTAGCTGGGTGGTGGCAGGATACTTCTGTATAGTCTGGGTAAAAGGGGCACAGCTGGAGAACCTGTGCCAGCCTTCCCCAGAAGTGTCTGGTGGTTGTATAAACTCTTATCTCAAAGTGTGTGTGTGTGTGTGTGTGTGTGTGTGTGTGTGTGTGTGTGTGTGTGTGTGTGTGTGTGTGTGTGTGTCAGCTACTTAGGCAGGAACACAAAGCACTGGATAGACAGAGAGGGTGCTGGAGATTTTAGCTTGCCCAGCTGGCTGAGATCTGGACCCTATAGCTGTGCCAGTGGGGAGTCTTATTGGGGACCTGGAGAGCAAGGGAATGACCAGCCCCGGAATGAGTGTGATCTCTGTGTGCTCTTAAGGGAAATTGCACTTTACTGTGTGTATTTGTTATCCTTTCCTCATATATGAGACACCCTCTCTGGTGTTAGTGGTGAGGATTGAGGCTCCTTGATTGCTGGGCCAGGGCACCGGGCATCACATGTGTGGTTTGGCACTGGTGGGATATCCACATCACATATTAATTAGGTGGCAAATACTAATTGGCTTGTAGTGGTGTGAGTAGAGTGAATCCTGTAGCTTTTGTACAGTGGGCTTTAAAGGTGTTTTTGTACTCTAAAACACCAATGAATTGAATACTCAGAGTTCAGATCACAATTGTTTTATTTCTTTTGTTAGCTTAGTTAGTCAGGGTGAGCAGGCAGCATGTCAGCAGAGGAGTATGGAAAGCTGACAAGGAGCCAGCTGGCAGAGATGTGCCAGGCTAGGGGACTGGTGCATGGAAACCTGATTAAGGCAGACCTGATTGCAGCCTTGGTTACAGCTGCATCAGAAAACAGCAACCAGGAGAACAATCAGACTGGCAGTGGAGATATAATACCCTCGGAGAATGGACAGCTCAACCTTTCTGCAGTGGACTTAAAATTTCAGCTGGACCTAAAGAGACTTGAGTTGGAGGCCAGATGTGTGGAATTAGAAGCAGCTGTGAGACTGAGGCATCTAGAGAGTGAGGAGAATGAGAAACTGATATGCCTAGAAGCTGAGGAAAAAGAGAGGCAAAGGCAGCATGAGAAGGAGATGCTGACTCTTTGTCAGAGTCATGGAGGTAATGGGGAAGGGAGTAACTGGACCCCAGCAGCACAAAAGGTCAGTAAATTTCCAACGCAGTTTAGAGAGGGGGATAATTTTGATAGTTTCATTCATATGTTTGAGAGGGTATGTAAACAGTATGAAGTTGACCAAGGGCTCTTGGTATGGTTCCTGACCCCCTTACTCCATGGTAAAACTGTAACTGTATTATCTAAAATGTCTGACATTGCATGTTTTGATTATACTGCTGTAAAAACTGTCTATTAGAGTTTTTTAAGCTAACACCTGAAACATATAGGAAAATGTTTTGTGAACATAGATGCAAGGCAGATGAAAGTGTGTGTGAATATTTTGCTGAATTAAGCACTTATTTCCATAGGTGGGTGACTGGATGTCAGGCCACCACTTTTGAAGGGTGGTGAGGGTACAAGCCCTTAGTACTTTGCCTGAGGACATGAAGATCTGGTTAGCTGATAGACAATGTGCTACTTCAGATGAGTTGGGGAAGAAGGGAGACATACCTGGCAAGCAGGCAGCCCTGCACAGGAAGGGGACCCCCAGTACTGCTCATGCGTCTAAAGGAACCCAAAGGATTAAAAGTATACTTACTCTTATAGATTATGGAATAAAGAAGACAGAGAAACACTTGTAATCAGATTAGACATAGAAAAAGCCTTCGATTCCCTCAACTGGGAATATCTATTTAAAATTTTAGCATTATTTGAATTTCCTCCTCCCTTCATCTTATTACTAATAAACATATATATTAATAACTTAGCCTATATTAAATTAGATCCTTTCAGCTCAGAATCTATCCATATAACAAAAGGTACTAAACAAGGATGCCCCCTTTCTCCTATTTTATTTGCTTTGGCTATAGAAATACTTGCAGAAATAATACGCAATGATCCAAGAATAAAAGGAACAGAAGTCTATGACCAGTACATATCTAAAATAATGCTTTTTGCTGATGATATTTTATTAACCCTATCAAACTCCAGAGAGTCATTAGGAGAGCTAGAAGGAGTAATGGAGAAATTTTATAAGATTTCAGGTCTACACTTTAATAGATCAAAATCAAAATTTCTATTTTTAAATAAGAAAAAAGAACTACAAGTTACAGATAAATCCATCATAGGAAAACAAGAACTTATGCTAAATGATTTAGGAATAGTTTTATGCAAAAATATAAATTAAACAATATTAATAAATTATAAAAACATTATTGAAACAATAAACTATATATAGAAAAGTAGAACAAAATTATATTAACTTTTGAAGACAGATTGCAATTAATAAAAATGGTCTTATTGCCAAAAATACTATATGTAGCATTAGCAATACAGTTAATTCCTGAAAGATGCATTCTTAAAGAAATAAGCTCATGTTTAATAAAAATGTTATGGTATCCCAAAAAGAATAGAGTTGCACTAACTCATCACATTAGACCCTGGAAACAAGGAGGATTGAACTGTCCAGAAATAGAAACATATATAAAAGCATCTGTGCTTAAAACTACAATAGACT